>NC_091810.1:29638750-29955833 GCF_041296235.1 Equus asinus | reverse complement strand
GCCTCTACCACCACAAAAAAAGAGGAAAAAGAGGGGCCAGCCCTGTGGCCTCATGGTTAAATTCGGCACACTCAGCTTTGGCAGCCCGGGTTTGTGGGTTTGGATCCTGAGCGTGGACCTACACCACTCGTCAGCCATGCTGTGGTGATGTCCCACATATAAATAGAGGAAGGTTGGCACAGATGTTAGCTCAGGGCAAATCTTCCTCAGAAAAAAAAAAAGAGAGAGAATAAAAAGAAACAGCTCCAGGCTCCAGGATTATACAACCAAATGGCTACTTGCCTTTTATTACTTTCGTTACCTTGAACAATTACTTAACCTTTCTGTGCTCTGGTTTCCTTAAATTGGAAAAGGAGTGATAAGCACCAACCTCATAGGGCTGTAGTGAGGATGACATGGCCAAGTGTCTGTGAGGTGCCTACTGTAAGCAGGAAGCAAGGGTGAGGAACTGTCGTCCCTCCGTCTCTCCACCACAATGTCTAACAGATGAGCCCAAAATAGAATGAAAGATGCCCCTACCTTCACCCCATCTAGCCTCTCCCTCCAGTCTTTTCATCATTATCTTAACAACCACCGACTGAAAATCTAAAAGGATTCACAAGGTTCAAAAGCCACACTAGTTAGGGGCATACTCAGGGTAGGCTGGGGAGAGCATCTGTCCCCCTGGCCCCCTGCATCCAGCAGGGGTCCTGCCCCTCCCAGGGTTCTAGTGGGGACAGGACATAGATGCCCACAACTCACTGAACCTAAACCCCCAGTGCCCCTGACTCGGAAAATCCAAACTCCCCCCATCTTGGCTGCTCCGCAGTTTCGATGGTCCAGCCCTTTGCCAACTAGAGCCTGGATTTCCATCCTCTGAAGGGTTTTTTGGTTTTGCTTTTTAACCAATCCTCTGGGACAAGGGAAGCTTGGGGTTCCACGCCACAAGGACATACTTGTCCTCTTCAGAGAAGGTGAGGGAAAAAAATAGCTTATTTTTTTGGCCTAGGCCGACAGGAAAATAAGCTGGTTAATTTCTTAGTTAATTTTCAGATTTTTTTTTTGCCATGAAAGAAGACTCAACTATTAAGGGCTCAAGAGGAAAGCAGGCTTGAGGAGGATTGATCAGAAAGGGCTCTTGGAGGCCTTGGATGTTCTCTTGGGGCTAGAACTCGCTTGCCATCCCCCACTGTCCCAAAGGAAGTGTGGCTAGGACAGTGAGCTGTGAGGCCATTCTCCACCTGCCAGGACTGGAAGACGCCCAAGCCCTCTCTAGGAGGGCAGAAGAGGATTCTACAGGCCTGTCAGAGCCACCCATCAAATATGACACTTCCTCACAAGAACCCCCAGCTGGTGGGGTTCCAGGGTCTGAATGAACTAGATGGGCTTATAGCCAAGTTGACTCATGCTCTCTGCCCTGCACTCCCCAGGACAGCCCCAGGCAGACCTCTGGTGGCACCGGGGTTTGTTCTCGGCACTCACATTCCAGCCTCCCACTCTGATTTCCATGCCTTCTTGGGGTCCCCCGAATGACTAAGAGTCACCCACCCCAACACCTCTGCACAGCCTGTCCTCCCAGATAGTGACACAGCTCTGGACGTTCCTGAACACGAGAAGCCACCTTCCTACATGGGTTCAGGCAGTTACTGGAGACCACCGATGTGGCAGTCACTGTGCTACGTGTCGTAGGCAGACATTTCTGCACACACATCTGGTGCCCTCAAGGTGCTCACCATCTGGAGCACTGGTTTTTCAAACTTCACTGCACAGTGGAAGCACCTGGAAAGTTTTAAGAACTCCTGATGCCTGAGCCCCACCCCTAGAGAGTGATTTAACCAGGCTGAGGTAAGGCCCGGGGTGCTAGGACTTTAAAGAGATTCCCGCTAATTCTAATGAGTAAAGTGAGACCCACTGATGTAGCACTCAGATTAATGAGCAGTTACAAGGTATCACGTGAATGTTGAGAGAGGTATTCCAGGGGACACTGTGGGGCACGCTCCCCCAGCCTGGGTGTAGGGGGAGGTCAAGGTCAAGGGAGACTTCCTAGAAGAGGCGACCTCTGGGCTGTTTTAAAGGATGAGTAGGAGTGGGTCAAGAAACCCAGAAGAGAAAGGGGAATGGGAGAGAACAGCAGACAGAGGGAAGGAAAAACATGAGAGGGAGTGAAGGGGGTTGGAAACCACGCTGAAATATAAGAGTTCAGAGGTTCTGAGTGGTGAGATAAGGAGGTGAGAAGGGAAAGTATGTAGGGTCCGTAGGATTTTAATCTGAAGGCAGTAGGGGACCACTGAAGAACCGTAAGGTGTGGCAGAGAGGATGAGAGAGGAATTCGGGAGCCATCTCCAGCGGCTGTGTGGAGGATGGATTGACTGGGTGGGGAGGGGGGCCGGGCCATGGAGGACCTATTCATGTACAGAGCCTCTGGCATCTTTATCTCCTCTGCCAGGACCCAACTCCAAGGACAGACACCAGTTTACCCAGCGTTCTCTCCGTCATACACAGAGCTCAGTGCTTCCCGTGCACTAGCTTTTAAAAAAATCCTCACACCATCCTTATGAGGCTGTTAGTATTATCCCCATTTTACAGATGAACAACCCAAGTTAAACAGTTCGCCGGAGGGTCACACAGCTAGTTAAGTGGCTGAGCCAAGACTCCGTCTCAGCAAAGCCAGCATTCCTAACCATTGGGAGGTGTTTGCCCCTCTCCGCTTCTGACTGCATCCTTGGGGCTGCCAGCATCACTAATCGCTCAGCTAATGTTTGCATTTTAATGGGGGCCTTCTGTTACCTTAAAGTAAAGCAATCACTTTTCCTAATTGATCCAGATGTCTGAGGCCCCAGTGGCACCATTTAAGGGTAGAAAACCAACTTGCCCGCTGTAAATCATTTTGACTTGCCCAGCAAATTCAAAGGCTTTTAGTCAATACCTTCATAACTTCTAAACTCAAAGCAGATCTCCAGGACAAGATGGAAGGCCTTGAGCTGGTTTCCTGCAACTCCTGGGCCCAGGGGAGAGGGGCTTTTTAAAAGTGCAGATTCTCTAGTCTCCACCAGGCCTAGAATCAGGATCTCTAGGTGTGACGCCTGGAATCCACGCTGTATCAGCTCCTCCTAACATCAGCCTTAGTAGGCTGCTGGCTCGGTTCCTGTCTCTCCAGGAGCGGGCCTCCTGGAGCAATTGTTGCTTCCACATCCCTCTGCACATCATCTTAAAGGCGAAGGATCCTGTGTGCATGGGTCTGAAGTACAAGGTCTCTCTGAACTGCCTGCAAAGCTGCGGCTCTTGGTGCAGTCTTCCTGTCTCCCACATCTGCTGCTGTTTAGCGCATCAAGCAACCTGTGGTAGCCCAGGTGGGAGAAACGGGATCGCAAAGCCGCTGATCAAGAAGAGGGGGAGGGCGGGAGGTAACAGCCGGGCTGGCTTTTAGCTGATAGGGGATCCTTTCCCCTCCCACCAAAATGCTCTCTGCAGCTTAAGTCCTGCCTGATTTCCTTGCTCAATGTCTACATGCAATAATCTGTGTCTACACACCAGGCTGCTGTGGTGGTAACTGCCCGGTGGAATGACTGAGTGAGCTGCGAAGCCTCTGAGGGTCAGTTGGGTTTAGCACCCCGGTCACTGAAGGCTTTGCTTTGAAAACTAGGATAATATAAATCACCTGCCTCAGTGGAAAACGCTTTCATGTAGAAGCTAACATGGAAAACGTGGTCTGGAACCCACCCACCAAAAACCCATTTGGATGCCCCTGATGACTGTCTTTAAGAAACGTGGTGCTTTGATCCCCAGCCAACTTTTGCTGCTCTACATTTGAATGGAGTTTTCCTGGCCAAGCTCTTCATTCAGGATTGTAATTTAGTACAGTGGGCTGGGAAAAGGTGGGTGAGGACAAAGCGGTTTCTTGAAACTCATGGAGACACCGAATTCCCAAGAATCAGGGCGAGGTGCAGCTTCATCCCAGAATCAGGCAGTGACCTGCTCACAGTCCAGTCACTTAGCTGCAGATCTGGGCCTGGACGGCCCATGTTGCCTTTCCAGTTGGCGAGACTCCACAACCTGCCTCTTTCTGGGAGAGGCCCAAGGAGCATGGTTAATAGATGTTTTTGATCTTAAACCTGAAAAAGCTAATCAAATGTTCAAAGACTAAAACATGTGTAATTACAAGTTTGATCTAAGGTAAAAATCCAAGAAAGGGAAATGACTTCCTAGGATAAGGATTGGGCGAGATTTGAGAGAATCAGGGGAGGGCGTGCTCCCCTGCTGGGGGTGGAGTAACGACTTGTCTTTTTGGTCCTATGCTCAGCCATCTCGTCCCACCAGGAAAGAAGATAAATACTTGGGTAGAATGTTTGGTTCAGTGTCCTCATGATCAGTCGGGCTATTAGTGTAGCCGCGTCTAGATGTACAAACCATTTCCTAACTACTGCAGGGTGGTATCCATGGCAACGTCACCTCTCAGACAGGACCAGGTTCTGTTTACCAGCCCACCATCCAGGCGAGCTTTCCTGCCACCAGGTGGAGACTGACTCAAATCTATAAACTGGGATATTCTTTGCATATTGAAGAGGCAGGCTATTTGAGGTGGAATGACCCTCCTCAAAGATGGGCTACCCCAGTCATTCCCAAACCTAAACAATTAGAGACATCAAAGGGGCATTAAAAATATACAGATGCAAACTTACAGTTATAAAATAAGTCACAGGGAAGTAATACACAGCATAGGAAATAGAGTTAATCATATTGTGATAACTTTGTATGGTGACAGATGGTTACTAGACTCATGGTGGCAATCATTTCGTAATGTCTATAAATGTCAAATCACTATGTTGTACATCCGAAACTAACATAATATTGTATGTCAACTATACTTCAATGAAAAATAACATATACAGATGCCTGCTCATGGAAGATATTAAGGAATTAGTGTTTTGCTGAGTGTGATAGTGGAGTTTGAGATGCATAGTGATTGCTTTAGAATATTCAGGCATAAGTAAAAAGAGGGGTTGGTACGCATCAGGCAGGGTCCCCAGAGGAAATATTGGCACATGCAAAGAAGGTAATTGCGGAGAATTTACTGTTTATAGAGATGTGAGCAAGGGAGACCAATAAGGGACGGAGCAAGCAATGGTAGGAAAACCGTCATCCTAGGCAGAGCGACAAGGTGAGGGGGTGGTTAAAGACCCGCAGACAGAGGTATGGTGTCAGAGAAGTCGGGCTGCCTGAGCCGTGGCTGGAGCAGAGGAACACAGCCATTGCCCACCTGCTGGGACGGAGGGAGCCAGGGAGATGCATGGACCAACCTCGCTCTTCTGACTTTCTAGTCCCTGCTGGAACCTATTGGGAGCCAGAGGGCAAGGGAGCTAGTGAATGCGGTTGTGGAGATCACCTTTCCCAAGGTCCAGAGCAGGGTGGAGTGCGCCGGAGGGGCAGACGGCATAGGGGAAACTGAAATGACAAAGCGTTGAAGGTTGTTGAGACCAGGTGATGTGCCCTTGGGTCGGGGGAGGACATCGCCTTCCTTATTTCTGAGTCTATTTGGACATTTTCGTTATTAAGTTAGGAATGACACCGATTCCCAGGCCTAGCTCCTGACCTCCCAAATCCTAATGCTTAGGGAACAGAGCCCGGGATCTGTGTCCCTGAGGAGGTTAATGTCTTGCTCAAAGTCACAGAGAGCCAGTGGTAAAGACTGAGCCAGAATATAAGACACCAGTCCCGGGTCAGTTCCTAAAAACAACCTGTTAGCTGCAGCAAGAGCGCGAGGGCCATGGTAACTGCATCGTGAGTGCTCAGCAGACGCCAGGCCGGCGTCTTTACACGTGTTATCTCATTGGTTTGTGGTGAAGATGCAGCGACTTAAGACATAGAATGCGTTTAAACATGCCTGGCTCATAAAATAGTGCCTCACCAAATAGTAACTATTATTCCTACCAGTTCCTTTCGGCATCATAACCGTCTTCTGCAGTAACGATTATTATTAGTTCCTTTTTTTCTTTTTTGAACAGATAAACTGAAGCTTAAATAAGGTAAGCCCTCTCCTGGGGTCACCCAGCCAGCAGGACTTGGACACAGGCCTGCATGATTCTGAAGCCCAGACTCTTAAGCACCATGCACTTTCCCGCAAACCACACTCTCTTCTGAAGCCTGGGCCGTGTGGGCCCCTCATTTTCAGTCTCCTGCATCACTCTTTGGGCTTGGGGGTCTGTAGCATTGTCCTACCACACATCACTCTTAGTATACAACTGGGGCAACCTTGAGACCTTTCTAAGTTCCCTGAGGACAGCAGCTGAGCCTTCGCAGAGCTAGCCTCAGCATCCGACAGAGTCTGCCTCCCAGTAAACACCTAGTCTCTATTTTTTTGATGACTAAATGGAGACAGGAAGTGTCAGCCCTCAGAGATGATGGTAATACTCCCAGCCGCCATGCTTCCGTCTTGCCCCTTGGCAGTCAGGGATCACCAAGTCTGGAAACAGCCTCAAAATTCACAACAGAGCATGCCATTCAGCCACAACCAGTGAGCTGCAACGGGCCTGTGAGACAAAATTTATTCTGCTGCCCTTTGGCAGCAGATACATTTTTTTTTTTTTAAAGTTTGGCACTCTTCAGCCAAGAAGGACATCTCCGAATCAGAAGGACCCAGCCCGGGCCCTGTGTCTAAGTCTTTGAACAAGTTGCCTACCTCCTCAGAGCTCGAGGTTCTTGGCCGTGGACTGGGAATGCCAATATAGCCATCCATCATGGCTGTTACAAGAAGTGAAGGAGAAAGCATTGCCAAGAGCACATGATACACTCTAAAGTATTATATACATGTAAATTATTACTATTAATGACAATGATGACACTGATCTTGTGGGAGTAGATACCACTTGTTCTCTACGACATTAACTTCGTCTAATTAACAGATGTGTCCTGGGTAGCTCCATGTCCTCCTCATTAACCATTATTGATTTATCATCCATAAATGTAGGAAAACTCGGAGCCCATTTATTTTATAGCTTCTATAACCCATTGAAATCGGGGTTTCCCAAGTTTATTGTCTGCTGCATCCAGTGGATTTTCCTTTTACCACTAAGACAATCTCCAAATGCAGCCCCCAAGTTAGAGCAAAGTTGCCTGCAGCATTCAGACCTTCTGGCTGTCTGCAGAGACCGCAGCCCCTTACTTCAAACTCGTGGGCCAGACTTATAATGAAATTTAGAAGTTTTGGGATATTAGAAAGATGATATTGTATATATACCATCTGTTATTTAATGTCTGTCATCAAACACATTAATATTTTTGCACAGCAAAACACAAATTTTCACACTAAATGGGCTACATAGACCATTCATCCCCTCTTGCCAGATGACGTCAGGGGTTGGCAGCTCCGTGAGTTTAGATTGGATTCGAGTCTGGCTGTCAAATGAGTTACAAAAAAAAAAAAAAGTTCAGTTTCCAGAGCTTTCTGGCTTTTGAAATTTCACACAAGGGATTGCAGACCTGAACTTCTGGATTTCACAAGGAGGAGGAGGAGGAGAGTAGGGGCCTGCCAACGATGACAAATGTAGTTCAGATCCCAACAGGCAAAAGTTCCAGGGCATGGGAAAGAGCCCTGTCCTCTAGTAACTGTGGAACTCTGCCTCCTTCTGCATTCCTGCGTGCCGCTGCCAGAACTGACGCTCTAAACCACGGCTTGCATGGTGTCATTCTCTGACTGAATGCCTTTCCGTGACTCCCCAACATTCAGCTCCTTAGCCTGATACACGAGGCCTTTAGTGATCTAACCCCTATCCAACCTTACGTCTCATCTGCTGGCTTCCCTCTGGGAGTAACCCTTTATTGGCAGGTCTTCCACATTGGACATTCCCGGTCTTGGCCTCAACTCTGCCTGACTGTCCTTGCCTCCTCTTTGTCCTGCTGAAACTGTACTCAGCTCTCAAGAGTCGTTTCTGCTGTTAACCCTCCTTTGACACCCACATTTTCCTGCACACAGCTGGGCACGTGGGTCTGGGAACTCTAATGCAGGATGTGACCGCCCTCCTGAAAAACCAGGCTCTACCAGTGAGGTGAGGCCACCCCTCTGGACCACCAGTGCCTGGCACGATGCACATTGTAGGTGTTCAAAACACACTTATGTGATCAGGCCCTCCGTTCCCTGATGAAAACACTTTAGCAGCTCCAACTGCTCTTAGGATGAAGCCCCAAATCTTAACAAGGGCCCACATCATTGGGCCTCTGCCTTCCTCTCCTTTACCTCCCAGCTCCTGGTCCTCCTATCTGTGGTGCAGCTACATTAGCCTTTGGTTTGTGAGGAGCCCCACATTCCATCCCCCTTTCACCTGGTTAACTCCTCTTAATTCTGCATCTCTCAGTATCAGCATCACTATCTCATAGAATGATGTTCCTTTGCTTCATTTCCTGTTGTGGCAGAGGCAACTGGCTGCCAAACCAATATCCATTCTGCCCTTTTTTGTTGGTTCCAGAACCATGATTTTATTTGGGAGTGACAATGGGCCCAACTGAAAGTCTGTATTTCCCCAGCCTTTCTTGAATCTAGGTATGGCCATGTGACTGGGTTCTGACAGAGGACATGTAAACAGAGTTTGATTGGTTGGTACTTCCCAGAGAATTCTTTAAAGGGGTATGTTCTTTTGTTCTTCATTCTTCCCAGAATGTGTACCTGATGGCTTGTGCTCCTGCAGCCATCTTGGACCATGAGATGATATGCTAAGGGTTGTGGACCAGAAGGACAGAAGAGGGCTGATCTCTCTGTAGAGAGATCATACCAAGTATCTCTGGTTTTATTTATGAGAGAGAAAAATCCTGCTAATGTGTTTAAACCATTGTGATCTTTTTAAAGGGAAAAATCCTGAATATGTAATCTCACTGATATATTCTTATTGAATTTGCAATTAAACATTCATTTGAGGGATTATTTGATTAGTGTCTCTCTCCCATGCTGGTTACAATAGCCTACAGGACAGATGCAATGTGGACTTTTGCTTACTGCCACATGGCCCGTGTGTCTTAGGTACTCACTACCTGATGGAACAAATACCCTCTCGTTTTGTACCAGCTCTGCAAGCTTGCCCCCAGGTCCTTCCTGTAGATCCCCAGGCTTAGCACTATGCACACAGAAATGATGGCTCTCAGACACTTGAGCTCAAGAAAAAAATTCCTGCAAATAAAGCTTCTTTGGGGTACCCGTCTTCTTTCCCCGGTGTCTGCTGTTCAGGAAGGTCTCCACTTGGCATTATTCTCTCATTCTTTATGCTCCAGCCAGGCCGAACCAGTTATGGTTTAATAAAGATACTGTGCTCCTTCCTGTCTCCTGGTCTGCGTGTGCTGTTCCTCCACTAGGACCTCATTTTACCAAGCTAATGCCAACTCATGCTTGGGTCTCAACTTTGATGTCACCTCCTCCAGGAAGCCTTTATGGTTCCTTTCAGCCTAAGTCAGGCCCTTCTCATAGTGCTCCCACGGTCTTCCCTAACTCTCCTATCACAGCATTTGTAACTCTATATTATTTCCTGTGTTCCCTATGTTACGGGTTGAATTGTTTCCCCAGAATAACCCCGGGTACCTATAAATGTAACCTTACTTGGAAATAAAATCTTTGTAGATGAGATCAAGTTAAGGTGAGACTATACTACATTTGTGGGTCCTTAATCCAACATGAGTGGTGTCCCTACAAGTAGAGGAGGAGACAGAGACAGACACACCCGGGAGGAGAACGCCATGTGGAGACACGGGTGCACAGCGGGAAGACCCCATATGACCACGGAGGCAGAGACTGGAGTTGTGCATCTGCAAGCCAGGGAATGCTGAGTCTTCGGGAACAACCAGAAGCTAGAGGAGAGAGCAGAGCCTGCAGACACCTTGATTTTGGATTCCTGGTCTTCAGAACCGTGAGAGAATACACTTCTGTTCTTTTAAGCCACTCAGTTCGTGGTCCTTTGTTATGGCAGCCCTGTGGGAGACGGAACACACAAATGGACAATGGCAGACTATATATAAACGCAGAACTCTGATCCACAACCTGAAGCAAGCAGCCCAGGAGGCCAACCTACCACTATGGGAACTAGTCCAGAAAGTTAGAATATTACCCGTGGCAACCAGTCCAGGAAGCCAAACGATATCCCTGGGGCAGGCAGTCAGCCCCAAACGGCCGGGATTTGATTAATAACTGAAAGCTCCCCTACTTTTTGCCTCTGTTTCTAACTCAGGACCGACCAGAGTAAGCCAATGTGCACCCTCACCGATCATCCAGGATGCCCCACTTCTAGTTGGCCCCCCGGACAGCTTCCCCATGTCACCAGCCTCCAATCAGGGCAGACCTGAAGACTTCCCCGTTTCCAGTGTAAAGCTTTCCTTCTCCGCCATCTTTGAGTCTCTGTCAAATGCCAGTGATGGGGCTCACTCCCTTCTTCCTTTCCACACCTGGAAACTAAGACAATCTTTGAATAAAGCCTTACTCAAATGGGTCCTTCTCTTCCGCCCTCTTGCATATCATTTCAGGTAGTTTTAGAGAGGCGACCTTATTTTTAATGTATTTTCTGGCTAATTAAAGTGTTTTGTTTACCATAACACACCAGCACCTAGCTGAAAGCCCGGCGCGCAGCGAGTCCTCAGGTCACACTGTGTGTCCATGAATTGACTGTTCTCTCTTACTTGCCTGGTTAGACGTCACCTGGCCAGAACATTGTCATGAGGACAGTTGTTATACAGAACAGGCACGGCCTCGTGGTTATTTAATACCCTAATAAAGGAGCTTTCCAGCTAGATAATGTGACGCCGAGTGGTTGGTTTAATCACTGCTGGTCAATATTTATGAGGCCAGAGACCCAGCTGTGCCATATGACTTATTTACAAGCTGATTCTGGAGCCCAGAAGCCTCCTTGTGAGGCCCACCTGTTCCGAGGTACTGGCACGAGTGGGCAGCCAGAGTGAGCAGTGGAGAACCTGTCCTCCTCCCAGCGATTCAGACGACAATTCAGACGCCCTCCTGCTGTCTTCCTGGAGCGGGAAGCATTTCCTTTTGAATAAAAAGGTCGGCTTAGCTTTTCTTCACTGCAAGCTTCAGCACTCCCTCCACCAACCCCCTCCAGGTAATCGCAGGCAAAACAGAAAAATCAGACAGGTGCCGCATCCCCGAGGCCCTGGTTTGGCATTTGGTTGTGCATCAGAGTCGCCTGGGGGTGCTCATTAAAAGGATAGGAACCAGCGCCTCACCCAACCCTGCAGAGCAGAAGCCTGGCTGGTGGGGCCAGGCCACCGGGCTGTTCACATGCTCCCTGGGCGCCCGGGTTTGCGGTGCCTGAAACCAAACTGAAGACTGGCTCTGAGAACCTCTGCTCCTAAGGGTCTTGGGATCAGAAGCAAAATACCACATGCCTGCAGGCAGGCTGACCACCCAGGGAGACTCGGATGTTGAAATGAGGTGTTGCTGGCCTATCCATGAGGCAGCAGGGAACAGTGAAAGAGCGCAGGCTTCCTGACGCGACAGGCCCTGCAGCTTCCCAGCTGTGTGGCTTCAGGCACCTCACTTGCACTCTCTGAGCCTGTGTCCCTATTGGAAAGATGAAGATAATAAAGGTTATTTGAAGGATTCATGAATTCAACAAAACAGCAACAAAAAAAACACAGCAAGCAGCTACTTGTTCTGGGCAATTGGACAGACGATGGGGATAAAGTGGAGAATAGGCAGGACACAATCTTTGCCCTCTCAGAGCTCGTGATTTAGTCAAAAGGAACAGGCCATTCCATTGGTGCTAACCTCAGCGAAGGAAAAGCACAGGATATTCCAGAGGGTGGCGCCGATGAGCGTGAGCTGCTCTGAGGGTCTGTGACGGCTTCACTGAGGATACGACCGTTTGAGGTCTGCTGAAGAGGGAAACCCGGCAAAGAAAGGGGTCGAGGGCTAGAAGCAGCTTTCTAGGCAAAGAGGACAGAGTGCTCAAAAGCCCCAAAGCGGGATTGCGCTTGGCACAGTCAAGAAACTAAGAGATGTTTTAGAAAACTCCTTGCAAATGGTGGAGTACCTCACACCTTTTACACAGAAAAGGAGCCAGATGTAAATGGCAAAGGCTAAAGAACTTGCTTACGTTGTAGACAAGACTTGGGATTCTGGCTAATTCATCTACATCCGTCTCTGAGAACCAGCTTCCTTCCGCCTCCGGAGAAGGAAGGCTGTGCCACCATCCTGGACCTACACGAGCCTGCCTCCTCACATAGAGGACCAGACCAGGAGGGAACACGGGCTGGCTTCCTGCCATTCCGTTATTGGGCTCTCTCTCTTTGAACCAAGAAACTAAGATGAGAGGGTAGGAAATTTAGTTACTTTAATGGAAAAACTTTAGACACTCTGGACTTGTTTCTGAGAAGTTCCTGCTTCCCACCTCATCCTAAGTCAGGTGGTTTATCATTTCCTAAATTCAGCCCAAGCAGCCAAGGTGAGCAGGTTATTGCCATTTATAACCAGACAATTTCTAGATCCCTCTGCCTCCACCCACAGAGCCTGGCAGGCCCCTGTGGACTAGGAAATGCTTGGCATGCATCGTATTAAATCGCCCCCCACGGATGCTGGGCTTTTCTCCTCCGGATCATTTCCGTTTCTGGCTCCCTCGCAGAATGAGTTCCTGTGAATGGTTTCGCTCTCGGTGGCTCTCGACGTAATTCACATCAGATGGCTGCTGTCACGTTTGACAAGGCGCCGTTGAGCCACACACTGGGGTTTCTGAAGCTCTGTTCACAGTGTCCTGACCTAACAGAATGCACCCCTGTGAACAACAGGCCCTGACAAAACTTCCTTCCACACCTCGGCTGATTTGTAACGCAACATCCAAAGCCAGGTTGTAAATCAACAGTGGGTCCCTCCTCCCCCTCCCGCAGCTGACCCGAGACAATGATACTCGGCTGACCCTGGGAATGGACGGGGGACCCCCTGGAGGTGCGGGGATGGGGTTAATATTTACTGAGAAGCTATTCTGCACCAGGCCCTGTACTAGGTTTTTTTTTTTTCAATTGATTCTCAATGTCACCTTGGGAAGTAAATATTCTTTCCCATTTTACAGTGAGGAAACTGAAGCTCTGTGAGGTTTAGAAAAATGCCCCTTTGTAAGCAGTCTAGCTTGAATTACAAGCCACATATGTTCTGTCACCTCTCAACAGCCCAATGACTCACCCTTTTCATCAAAGCTACAGGGAGGTAAGGTAAGGCCATGGGACACTGCAAGGACAGGCAAAGGGTCCACGTGATAATGAACTTCCAGGGCCGTGATGGGAATGAGAAGCAGAATGTTTCTACCCAGACCCCTAGGAACTTAAGGGTAGCCTTACACTGTCATTTTCCAGAGGATGATTAAAAAAAAAATACATATCTCTATCTTTCTGGCCTTGGAAAGCTCAATTCCCTACTGTTCAAGGGTGTACTGGTTTCTTTGCATTATTCTGGAAGGGGAGTGAGCTGTGGTGCAAGGTCGAGAGCCCAGGACTGTTCCGCTCTTGCACTTTTTTAGGTGTGTGGCCTTGAGCAAGTTCCTCTTCCTCTCTGACCCTTAATTTCCACCCTTGTATAGTTGTGGTAACAATGACACCTACTTTAGAAGCTTTTTGATGAAGGTCATTACCTTCATTTTGCAAATGAGGAAACTGAGGCACAGAGGCAGCCATTCATTCTTTCCAGAAACATTTATTGAGAATGACTTGATGGGAGGGACAAGGAGGAGGTCCATGTAAAGTAGGCCTTTTAATGATTACTAATGGGTATCATGCCTTTTAAGATGGTTGAGAAATGTAGCCCCTGAAGATTAAAGATAAAACAAAGATGGGGCCAGCCTGGTGATGCAGCACAGTTTGCATGCTCTGCTTCGGTGACCTGGGGTTTGCATGTTCAGATCCTGGGTGCCGACCTACACACCGCTTGTCAAGCCATGCTGTGGCAGTCATCCCACATATAAAGTAGAGGAAGATTGGCATGAATGTTAGCTCAGAGCCAATCTCCCTCACCAAAAAAAAAAAAAAACAGAGAAAAATCTGTAGTGCTGAATTTTAGGGACTTCGATGTCCACTCTAAGAGCTGGGACATACAGATGCTCTTGGGTTCCTGGCCTTTCACGAGTCTTGTGAGAGCCTGGGCAAAGCCGGTTCATCTCTGGACAACAGGTAGGGATGGACAAGAAACATTAGTGGGATTATTTAGAGAGTCAGGGCTCCAGAAGAAGAAAACTCAAAAGGAGTGATTAGGCAGACTTTCAAGACTTTTACACAGAAAAGTGTAAATTTACAAGTGGAGGTTTAAGGAAAGCCCAGGTGGAACAATGAAGTGCACCCCAGCTAACAGTGGAGGGAAGCTGCTCCCTGTCCCCATGCCCGGGCCTGAAAGGACAAGCAGAAGGAGGAGTTGCTAGAACTAACAAGAGCTGTAGCTGCAAGATAGAAGGCTGATAGGAGATGTGGTCTTGGGTAAAGGAATGTAGTCACTCCTTTTGGCTAGGGATGGAGGAAGTGGGGAAGAGGAAGCACCCCCCCTGCCCTCCGCTCCCCCTCTCCACCATTCTCCTATGGGTGCCTCCCATTGGCTGAACCCAAATAGAAGGTAGACGACAAGGGAGCCCATGGACGCAGTCTGTACAGGTCAGCTCCTCCTGAGACACAGGACAGGGTGGAAAAAGCATGGGAAAGCACAGCACCACTACTTACAAAGAAGAGGACAGAAACTCAGCTGGAGGGAAGGAAAACACTAGGAGGCCCTTAGCTGGTTGCAAGGCGGAAGTGGCTCCACTGATGGGGCCAATCCGGCATTCCCCAATGACCACGCGTCAGGGGCAGGTTTTGATTTGGAGTCTCTCTGCAAATTTGCCTGTTCAATTTGGAAAGGTCAGTTTCAAAAGGCAAGACATTAATCAACTCCCCAGTCAATAAAGGGTCAGTGATGGGATTGCCAATTGATATTCTAAAAGGGGTCAAGACATGGAACACTAATCTCCTTGAACCTCATGGGATGTTATTGAGTGGACATGATGATGCACCCTGTCCCCTTCAGGAGTGACGAATTTATTCCCCTAACTGCTGGCAGCTCAGCGCAGGAATTGCCCCTGATGAATAGAGCCACCTCACCCAAGGCCGTGTTGCCTTCCAGAGGTGGCCGTGTCCAGTGGCTGATCAATGTGGCGATGGAAAGACTTGCCCCCCTTGCCCCAACGAAGGCCCACTCTGGACGGCCAGCCCAGCTCCGGCGTGCTCCTTGGAGTTGGCTTAAAGCATCACTTGGGTGCCTCATAGCCCAACTTCTCCCTCTGCCCAATCCTGCTTCCTCCTCTTTTCCTTAGGGGTCGATACCAGGAGCACTTGCTAATACACATCTGGCACATCCTGCATCTCAGAGTCTACTTTCTGGTACTCAACCTGCCACGGTTGTTAGAAGTTTCCTTATTAGCAATCCTTATAAACACAACTACAGTGAAGAGTTTGCAAGCAGTAATCATAGCACACATCTGCGAGGCTTTGCTCTTTACACAACACTCACATGTTCATTTAATCTTCTCAACAATCTGGGAAGGTTGGCAGGTGCTGGGAGAACAATGGCCTTGTCTGTTTTATTATCTCACAAACATAAGATGCCCAGCATGAATGGGTATTAGAAAAATCCTCTTGTAGGCAATAATTATAAGATTTAGGATAACGACTGCCAAGCTGTTTCATGGAACATGAGCACTCTACCAGATGTTAATAGGTGTTCTGTTTTAAAAGGTGGGAGTAATGTGCAGTCATATATTTTTGGAAGACACTGGGTTAAAATTCTGGACATAGTCTTGCAGGACATCTCTGAGCCTCTAAAATGCTAATGTACATTGTTAATCAAGAAGAGGTTGCATGTGCAATATTTCCCAAACTTATTTGACTCTAAAACACCTATTACTGTCTCTCCAGGCACTAGGGGCCTGTGGAAGATGGTATTGGAAATGCTAACTTAGACAAAGGGTGCATTGGATAGATACCTCTTCCGCTGTTACTTTCCTTTCTACTCACTTCTTTCTATTTTTAAGAAAAGAGAAAAATGGGGCCGGCCCTGTGGCTGAGTGGTTAAGTTGGTGCACTCCGCTTTGATGGGGGGGTTCTCTGGTTCGGATCCTGGGTGCAGACCTACATGCTGCTCGTAGGGCTGTGCTGTGATGACATCCCACATAGAGAACTAGAATGACCTGCAACTAGGACATAAAACTAGGTACTGGAGCTTTGGGGAGAAAAAAAAAGAGGAAGATTGGCAACAGATGCTACCTCAGGGCCAATCTTCCTCAAAAAAAAAGAAAAGAGAAAAGGCATTCCTGGGTAGACTCTGGAAGTGGCATTAGGACACAGGTGTTGAACAGGAAGGCTTCATTCCTCCCAGACTCACTGGCAAGGAGAGGTGCAGGCAGATGGGGGGTAATGGTTACGAGCAGTGTGATTGTTCCATATTAGGGAGGAGAGGCCTGAGCTCAGCTTGAGGAAGCGGGTAGGCCAGAAGACAGGGGGCACGAGGGCTGAGGGCTCTGGGGAAAGGAGGATGAAAAGCTTGGGGCTTTCTCCAGAGCCAGGTGGATTTTTCCAGAGCCTCTGGCTTCCTGGTCAACCCCTCTGAGGCTGCCAAAGGCACTGATGCTTTCAAAAGAGCAAATGAGAAGGAGAAAAATGAGCCCGGGCAGTTCTGTTCCAGCTGACTGATGTGGCAACTGCTCCTCGCTGCTCTCCAGGGCTTTCGGCTTCTCCAGCTCACATTCTCCTCTAAGATAGGAGGAATCCCTGGCTGAGACTCAGAGGAACCAGCCCATTCTCTGGGCTAACTCCATCCCTTTGGCCCTGAAAACATGAAGCCAGAGTTCAAGTACAAGCTTGACTATCTGAGACTTGGGAAGAAAACACAAACCAACAAAGAATAAAATTCACCTGCCTCATATTTACTTAGTGAGTTCTCAATGAATTACATGAATGGAGAGATCAAAAACGTGGCTGATCTCAAATGGCAGTTAATTCCAAAGCCTTACGAGGTGTCGGGTCTATTTGCGCTTGAAAATTAGAATCTCTGATGCTCAGGAGCCTGGCTTGTGTGCCGCTCGATGGTGTCATGGTTCAGAGAGCTAGCCTGGGAGTCAGCTCCTGGTTCAAATCCCAGCTCTGCCACTTCCTAGCTGTGTTAGGTTGGGTCCCTCCAGAAGCTGGCCCTAAGGCAAGGATTTGAAGGCAAGTAGTTAACTTGGGAGGTATCCCAGAGTCACTGTTGGGGAGCGGGCAGTGAAACAGGGAAGGGAAGATGGCTGATAAAGGGTGTGTTATTGATCAGGTTCCCACGACGGGCGACTGAGGCTCTATCCCATTGGGGAATCTGGAAGGCCATGTAAAACGTGACTCAGAGTGACCCTACCCAAGAGACAAGGAAGCTGGGGTGTTTAATCCTCTGAGTCGCATCCTTCATTAGCTAAGGGCTGCTCCTGGAAGCATCATTAACTCCTGGCAACTCTGGCCTGCCCCATGAGGGGTGGAGAGGAAACTTTCAGATGATGAGTTGCAGGTTCTTGCAGGAGGATGTGGCAAAGGCTGGAAGGGTGAGTACTGAGGGGTATGACTGGGACACCAACTGAACCGGTGTTTAGCCGTGTGGACTAGGCAAGCAAGAGCACATTCTATGCCTCAGTTTCCTCACTTGTGTAATGAAGATTGATAATAGCATCTATCTGATAGGCTGTGGTGACGATTAAACGGAATAATGCTGTTGAGCGCAGGGAAAGCGTGTTAGTTATCTACGACTATGTAACAAACCACCCCGAAAGTGAATGACCTAAAACGACAATAATCACTCATTGTGTCTCACAGTTTGTGTGGATAAACTGTGCCTGTGTGATGAGCATTGCATTCACGTGGAGAACACGTGGGGCTACTTCTCTCTTCTCCATGGTGTCTGGGCCTCAGCTGGAAGACTTGAAGGCAGGCAGCTGCACTCATTGGAGGGCTTGACCAGTGCTGAGGCCTCTCTTTCCAAGATGGCTCACACTCATGGCAAACTGGGGCTGGCTGTGGGTAGAGGCCTCAGTTCCTCCGCACATGGACCTTTCCAGGGGACAGCTTGAGTGTCTTCACAACATGCTGGCTGAGCAAGCTATCCAGGAGGGCAAGGCAGAGGCTTCAATGTCTTTGATGGCCTAACCTCAGAAGTCACATGCTGTCCTTTCTGTACTATTCTGTTGGTCTCGTGGGTCAGCCCTCGTTCATCACGCAAAAGGATTACCCAAGATCATGATTACCAGCAGGCAAGGACCATCGGGAGCCATCTTGGAGGCTGGCCACCAAGCAAAGTGACAGGCTCCTAGTAAGATAATAATGTGAACTGCTATTCTCATCCAAGAACAAAAGAAAGCCCCTCAGTGAAGACCTGACTCCGGAGGGGCAGGGAACCAAGAGCCAATTTCTCCACCTGGTGCTTGCCCCGCTCCCCCAGCCACTTCTCCCTGGGGGGAGACAGCTTATTCTCCGCTTGATGAAAGGGCTCGTCTCCAAACTTCCCTGGGGCCAGGCAGGTGGCGCTTGGCTTTCAGCAAGCATCTCAGCAGGCAAAGCAAACAGAGGGTGGGGAGATATCCATAACGCTGTAATTAAGCAGAGAAAGGTGCTAACTGCAAATCCGGAGCCCCAAATGTCCTCCGAGGGGTAGTTAGGGCTGCGTAGAATCTGTTAACTGGCACTAACTTTGAAAGGAGGATTTGCCGGAGAGAAGCCAGCATCGTCGGCGTAGATCACCTGCAGACAACGCCGGGCTGACTCTACATCCAAGCTCATTTGTTTCAAACGGAAAGCTCCGAGCCAAAGAGTCCAGCCTGGGTCTGAATTAATGATGAGCATGAATGAGGTTTGGCATCGCTTCCCTCACAGAGAGGCAGGCATTTAATGAATTTTTCATGGCTTGCTCACGATGCCATTTTCTGTGCCAGAATCTCAGACCACAGAGGCTTCGAAAGCAAGGGCTCCTCACCATTGGTGCACATGCTGTGAGGGGTGAGGTGGGGTGGAGGGTGGGACAGTGGCTTTGTTCTCTACTTGCTTCAGGGTCACCCTCAGTGGATGCCTTCTGAGTATCTGCCCATTCACAGCAATCTCCCCTTAACAGCCACACCCCCTTAGATCAGCGCCATTTTGTAACATGTGATAACACGCAGCCCCTGTCATGGTATCATGTGTGGTTTGCAATGGGTTCTTGACTCACGTTGAGCCCATCAAAGTCCCTCCCCTGGAAATTTTGAAGTGGAACCCAGAGAGAGAGTCATTCTCTTGGTGGCTGGATCTTTAACATGCAATCCTGGTCATTGTGAGGGGGGCGTCTTCCACCGAGAAGCAGAAGAGAATTTTCCAGTAAGAGAAGGAAAGAATGAAGCAGAAATGTAAGAGCAGGGAGGAGAGAGAGAGAAAGATAATCCAGACTTTCTATGGGCCAGTTCTGGCCCCTTCCTGAGACTCATGTGCGGTTTTACCTGTGAGTTCTCAGAGACCCCTATAGCCCTATAAATTCTCATTTTCTGCCTAAACTAATATGAATTGGCTTTTCCGTTACTTTCATACTAAATGAACCAATTTGAAAAGTTATTATGTCTTGATTTAAAAAAACATAATTGTGGTGATAAAATAATCACACACACAACACAGTGAGAGGTGCCTGTCCTTCCTCTCCCGGAGGCCGTGCAAGCGTTTGGGTCCTGGAGCGCCGCACCACACCGGGAGAGAACCTGCAGGCCTTCGCTCTGAAGGGCTAACCCGGAGCTGCCCCCAGTACCCGGCACAGGCAGGTCATGCTCCAAGAAAGAAATGAGCCAGGAGAGGGGCCCTTCTCAGGGGCACCCACTACCCAGCTCTGCGAGATTCTTGGCATCAGGGTAGGTGGGATCCCTGGGGCTGGATTTTTCGGGAGAATAAGGAAATTTGAACTTTTGTGTAAAATTTACTGATTTGAAAATGTTGTAAATAATTTTTAAAATGTCAAAAACACTCTGGCATCAAACAGAACACATCTGTGGGCACTGTCCAGCTTGCAGCCCTCCACTTGAGGCCTGTGTTCTAGGCCCCAAGGGGTGATAGAGTTGGACAGTGCATCAGGTGGAGGGATGGGGTGGAGCAGGAGGACGTGTGGCCTGACCTAAGGAGACTGATGGGATGGAGGGTGGTGGCTTCTGCTAAAGCTGGGTGGTCCTGTCCAGCAACCCGGAAGGGACTGCTATGCCGAAGAGGGTGCTGGGAGGCTGGACACCAAACACAATGGTCTTGAATGGATTGTCAAGGATCCCCCATGGCTGAGGTTGTCATGACTGAAGACTGTTGGGAGAGGCATTTCTGAGAAATAAGGGAGAACCTGAGCTTGACAGTGGGGTCATGAAGCAGAAGGATGGTAACAACAGGGAACCTGGTGGATCGAGGGCCAGCTCCCTGCCCGTTCCCTAAAGACAAGGTGAGCCAGAGCTTCTTATATAAAGAATAGGAGCAAGTCCCAGTGATGCCTGATAAGGGACCTCCAGCGAGCCAGACGGGTGGGAGATTGAGCCAGTGTTAAACTGATTAGAGAAACACAAAGAAACATGACATTTCTTAACCTGAGAATTGTGTGCAAATTTACATTGGTTACACTTGGAACCAGAAGTGTCTGATAAAGACACTGCACTAAAACCTTCCCACTGGTGCTGTGGCAGTCAGGGTTCCACCATAGGTATTTAAAACAGAGGCAATTTAGTATGAGGACTTGATCCACAGGAGATGCAACAGGACAAGAAGGCCATCAGGGCTCAGTGAGGCAACCCCAGATGTGAGCAGGCACAGGGAGACACCACCATTCGGGGGCTAGAGGGACAAGGAGGAACGGTACAGTGGGGCCAGGCACTGGGTCACCTGTTGGAAGTTGGAGTCAGGGCAGGTCTGCTGGTGTGACCTGGAGCCACCGAGGAAGTGGCAAGACATGCAACAAGGTGTCACCTGAGCGGAAAGTAGGGTGAGATACCTGGCTTCTCCCTTCCTTCCGCTGTCCAGTGCCTTATCAGTGCCTCCAAATGACTTTTAGGTGGAAATCAGCTGAAATGGGAGCCTGGGAAACACAGTCTCCGAGGGTCAGCCTCCCTAAGATACAGAACTGAGCATGGCGAGAGCAAGGAGGGAAGCTGAGGCCAAGGGTGAAGATGGACACCATGGAACCGAGGGAACAGAAAACATTCCAAAAGCATGAACTCCTATTTCTAGAGCTTGCTCTGAATCCCCAGCTGCTCCCCAGTCTAACTGACCATTTCCAGATTCTCAGCCAGGAGCCAGCCAGATGGCACTGCTAGTGAAGAGAGAGTGAGAAAAGAATGGCTGCTTGTGGGCACTCCAGAATTGTCACTTGTGTGATGAGAGCTGTCTTAGGAGCCTCACACTGCTCTCCTCATGTGGAGTAGGGGTTAGCTCCTCTCTGTTTCACAGGCCAGCAAGTTGAGGACAATAATGGGTGACATTTAGGCATGCATTTTCAGGCACCAAGGCATGGGAGTTACTCACCGGGAAGATGAGTTCCTTGGTTTTTATAGGCAATTTGCTTTCTTCGCCACCTAATCTGGGCTCTGAATGCTTTTTATTTTGGCAGTTAGGGTCCTAAACTAAGACTAGATAACCTAATCTCATGACCCATATTTATATCGTGACAAATTTGTATGACAAAGGACAAGGCTGTTAGTATCAGAGGTATAATGTATCACCAGGAGGCCGGTTAGAGTTTATAAACGATCCCTACAAACAAACACATGTCATACATCCCTCCTTACTTCTCCTCCCCTCCCCCCACGCTCTCCCACAGAGCCTGAAATATTAGATGGATAGTGGTTGACGGTTTTAATTACAGGATGTCTTTTATGGATATTGGTCTCTCCAAGTTCTTCGAGTTGAAGAGCACTGATGGTTGTTCATGTCATCAGTTGTGGTTGGACTCTCTGGGGAACAGCGATGTATTGGTTTTGTGGCCTTTGCTTCAAATTCCTCTCTGTAAACAGAGGTCTGGGTTAATTGCATATGGTGGAGCTGGATGTGGGATTGGGATTAACTTCAGCCAATCTTATTTCCAGCCACTCCCCTGACACACATCCTCTCTCTGGCTTGGGCCGATCTTACTATCACTTCTAAAACCATCATGCCCATCATTCTTTCTCACTTTTCCTTCAACTTGGGATGCCCTTTCCATTTTTCTCTGGATAGCTTGTTCTTCAAGGCTCAATCAGGATCCACATCCTCCATGGAACTTCTCGTGTTAACTCCATGACACAATAGCACAAATTCTGCTAGCACTTAGAGTGCATGGTCACCCTCATCATTAACAAGAGATCCTTATTGAGTGACTAATACATGAAATGCATGGTGCCAGGCATGGAGGCATCAACGTGATATAAACCATAGTCACTACCTGTCATGTGTTTACAATCTATTCGAGGAAACAGAACATCCATCCATTCATTCATTCACTCATTCTGTAAGCACTAGCAGCTTCTAAGTGTAGCCACAGTACCAGGGAGGCACTAAGAAGAGATATGCAGAAATCTACACGCATAAATATTAAGCATAAGCAACAAAGTGAAAACACACAAATGCTCAGTGACATGTTAGACCATCATCCAACATCACACTATAGTTATTGAAAAAAAGAGAGAAGTGGATCTGGAACCCAACCCTACCACTTAGGACTGTGTGACCTCACGTGAGACACTTCACTAGGGCTGCCACGCACATTCGGGTGGGTTTGTCATTTGTGCCTGGCCTGGAGGGCATGTGGAGGCTGGAATCAGCTGAGCTGCATCAGCCCAGAGGAAGGGGTGCCCTTTGCAATTCATCTGTTGAGTGGGGGCCATCTTGAAATGTATCCTCCAAGAAGCAGCTCCTTTTTCTGATTCACACAAGGTACCATGAGAGCAGGCAGAGCCCTCCACTTAACCTCTCTGAGCCTCAGTTTCCTTATTTTCAAATGGGGCTAATAATGCCTACTTTAAAAGCTTGTTGGAAGGATTGATGAAATAGCATATGTGGTTTATCATGAGTCTTTAGTTGCAAGGGAAAGAGATCCAAATTAAATGGCGAAAAAATAAGACACTTCTGGTGTGCGTTGTTGGGAAGGACACAGAAGAAGCCTCAAGAGAGAAGAAAAAGTTGCAGGGCCAGCATCTTGGACTAGAAATGGGGTCTGTCAGTCAGGGCTCAGGAAACCAGAACCACTCCAGGAATTTCAAGCAGGAAAGAATTGAATGCAGGCGTTAGGAGCTTACATTATGAGTGGAGGGCTGGAGGAGCAGATGTCAGGGGGCACAACTGGGTTACAGATTTCAAGGGCATTCCCAAGGCCATGGTCCAGGGTTCAGGGAGCCTCAGTAACTGCCACCCCTGCTGCTGCTACCACTGCCACTCTTGCCCCATGAAGCTGGAGACTAGACTCAGAACATTCAACATATAAGTGCATAATATACATGAAAGCATTTTAACTGTGAGGACCCTAAAGAGGGAAGAGATTGTTGTCATTAGTCTCCTTTCCTGGGCAGATCCATAGGAAAGTTCCGTCCTCTGGGAGGTCATAGGAATTCTCCAGCCCACCTAGCACGGGATGCCAGAAGCAACCTTTTACAGGAGTCTCCACACAGGGAAATGCTGATTGCACCTGCACTCTTACCTGAGGGCCTCTCCAGGGAGCGGGAGAATGTCATCTCACCCCCACTCAGCTTGGCCAGTGTCCCCCACACCTTGGAAATCACCCCGAAGCCCACAGAAGGTGATAGGAACGATAGCAGCTGTGGGGCTGCTGAGGCTGAAATGAGATCACATCAAGAACAAGCCTATAGGAAGCACAGCCATGTGCCTGGGTACCTGCCACACAACAAATGCCCTCTGTATTGTTGGTGGTCGTGAGGTCTCTTGTAGACCACCGAGCCCTGCTCTAGAGGAGTGGCGAATGCCAGTATACCTAGACCACGACGTGACCCGCCCCCCCCCCCCCCCCCCCACACACACACACAAAGCCCTAGCTCACCCACAGTGATGGCCTGGCCACACCGGAACCGGAGGGTTCATGTGGGTGGACAATGAAGGCTAAAGCTCTTGTTAGACTGTGAGAGGTCAACAGAGGGAGACAGAGAGAGACAGACAGACAGAGACACAGAGATGGAGAGACAGAGAGACACAGAGAGAGAAAGATACAGAGAGAGACAGAGAGAGAGAAACAGTCAGAGAGAGAGAGACAGAGAGAGAGAAACCCAGGCCATCTCTTTCCTGTCGGCGCTTACTACCTAACCTCTTAGGAGCATCTCTCAGGCCGTCTGGCTGCTAAATCACCTCCACCACAGTAATTGAAACAGAAAATCATGCTCGACAGAACAACCTCGCAAAGCCACTATTAGCAGCCGTGGTTTTTCATTGCTAACTTGGGAGACAATATGCCTCTTAATGTGTGCACGGGGCCCGTCAGATACATATCTTTCCCAATATTTCAGTGGGGACTGGGCCCTTCCTGCTCTTTCCTTTCACCAGCTGATATGTGGGGCTGCTCACTCAGGGGGCCCGGAAGGAACTGTAAACTTTCCCATGTTATCTGAGGCTGCCCAGCTCCGTGGCTAATGCAGAAGTTTCATTTCCTTCCCTCCTCAGTTCTTCTTTCCCTCCTTCCCTTCCTCTGCCATCTTTAGCTTACAAATGTACAGGGGAGACAGAAATGGAACAAATAATCAAACAAACCCCTAAATAAAAACTGCAATAAGTGCTCAAATTAAGCAAACTGTGCCTCCTGGGGACTCTGATGTCTTTGAAGGAAAAAGGAAGATTAATTTGAAGAAATGCTGAGAATGAGGTGAAGAGGGATGGGTATAAGAGGAAGAGAAAAGTGTTGAGAAGAGGAACAGCAGGTGCAAAGGCCCTGAGCCATGAGGGAGCTTAGCATGTATGCTGGACCTAGAGGAGGCTGGTGTGAGCAGAGGGCAGAGGACAAGGGAGAGGGCAGTGGAGGAGCGAGGCTAGAGAAGTGGCAGAATGTGACTCATTTATCTTAGAAGCAGTTGGGAGGTTTCCTGCACACTGCTGTTAGAATCATCACGTGCCTGGATCTGATTTTGTTGTGTCCTTTCCACCAATTTTCCGTTGCTCTCAGTCACCAGTTACAGTGGTTCTCAAGGAGAAGGAATTATAGAAATGCAGGGGATGTGTCACAACGATCGAGAAGTGCCACCGGCATTTGTTGGAGCAGGGGTGGGGTGTCAGGGGTCAGACATCCTGTAACATGCCGGATTGTTTCACATCATGAATTTCACCCAACATCCCACACAATTTTTGAGTGCGCTTCGCGTAGGTAAAAAACCAGTTTGGAGTTAGCTGAGCTGTAGTGGTTTTAATATATGTCTGCAAATTCGTGGCCACTCTTCCCTTCACAGCATGGAGCCTAATTCCCCTCTCCGTGAATGTGGACCAGACTTAGTGACTCTGTGCTAAGGAAGAGAAGGTGGCAGAAGTGATGCTATGTCAGTTCTGAGGCTGGGTTGTTCAAAGGAGGCCTTCAGTCTGTCCTTCTGTCTTGTGGATCACCCACTCTGGATGAAGCCAGCTGCCATGTGGTGAGCACGCTCAAGCATCCCTGTGGGGAAATTTGCACAGGGAGGAAGCGAGGCCACCTGCCTATAGCCAGCACCAACTTGCCGGCTGTGTCGGGGAACCACCTAGGAAGCGGCTCTTGCAGCCCCAGTCAGGCCTTCAGACGGTTCTAGACATCAGCGTTCAAGTCTTCCAGCCGAGGCCCCAGACATCATGTAGTCGAGACAAGTTGTCACTTCTGTGCTTTGTCTGAATTCCCGGCCCTCAGAAACGGTGAAAGATAATAAATAATTATTGTTATCTTCAGGCACTAAGTTTTGGGGTTAATGTCGTATAGTAATAGGTAATAAGGCATGAGCCAATAGCTCAACTCCACCTAGATACCAGCACAAAATTATTTTTGCATGGTTTTAATATGTATTGAGGTTTCTAGAAATGCAATGACTGCGTAAATCAAGGGATAGTTGTATTTCATTTTGTTTGAACCTTTATCAAAAGTTGTACTCCATTTGAAAAATAATATCACCAACAGCAAGGCCCCTCAAGGTATGCGAGTCACCAAAACAAACACCCGTAACGGTCTAGCTGTGCAGATGTTGCGTCTATGATTCCTCATAAATCTGAATATTCAGCTGAGTATTGTCTTACATTTCCTACATCCAAACTTATCTGTAAGTGGCAAGCGTCTGACTACTTCACCATGTCTCCTAATGAACCATGCCCGACCGTTTACATACTGAGATGTGTGTGATATTACAAATAGCATTGCTTTTATTTCTTCTGTATGTTAGAGTTGGGTCATTATACTTATTTTTAAAAATTATGTAAGTAGGTTATATTTAAAAAGTGAATTTCATTTCAGGGTGATAAAGGGGCATTTCCAGATGTTTATTAAGAAAAAGAAGGTGAGACTTTCAGAGAATATGTTGTCAACTTAAGAAATTAAGATCCGTTGTTCTCTGACCCTCCAGACCTGGGGAGCCCTTCCAGCGTTATTTCCTGCTGTTTCACGACATGAGCCCTGGTCTCTAGTCAGAACCAGCCTCCTCTCTGTTCTCCAAACAGACTGCTTTTCCGTCTTTCCTTATCTTGAATTCCCTCTTTCTCCCCACATGTATTTTAAAGTCCTACATTCATTCAACAAACAACGACAGAGGCCTCTGTGGGGCAGACCCTGTCTATGCACCGGGGCTCTGGCAATGGGTGACACAGGCGTGGTGAGGTTTCCCCGAGCCTTCAGTCTATCCAGGAAGCCAAACTTGTGCAGTGACAGCAAAGGACGATGGGATGGGCTGAATGCCCACATGTAATTAGCATGGAGGCGACTTCACGTAGCTGAAAACCTGTTTTGAGTTCTCCAAGCTGTAGTGGTTTTAAAATATGTTGCAGACAGCAGAGTGGTCCCCACCTGGTCATGGAGGGAATGACTGGCAGGCTGGGATGCCACCCTGCGCCCTAAGCCTTTTCTCCTCGGCCTCCACGCCGGAGGCTTTCGTCCTTCTGGTCTGAACAGCTCCCTGGTTATTGATTGTCTGCTCTGTGTACACTTGTCTGCTCCCTACAAACTCGATCGTGTGGGCTTTAGGACTGGGCACACCCACATCCCTCCTCCCTTGAAGCTCCCCTTCTGGAGAGGCACTCGTGAACTGAAGCAGGCCTGGAAAATTCTAGAAGTAGATCTACTTTCTCTCTGGCAGCTGCCTCGTGCTAAAACTGGTGAATTGAGAGAGAACGCAAGAGTCCACGGGATCTGGTTGCACCTA
This sequence comes from Equus asinus, assembly GCF_041296235.1. Taxonomy (NCBI): domain Eukaryota; kingdom Metazoa; phylum Chordata; class Mammalia; order Perissodactyla; family Equidae; genus Equus; species Equus asinus. The sequence goes on along the minus strand of NC_091810.1, from coordinate 29,928,525 downwards.
ACGGAAGCCACTTGAATAAGGACTGCGGACCAGCAGAGCAGCGACTGCCTCTGTCCCAGCCCTGTCCTGCAGCCCACCTGTGTGACAGGTTGATAGGGGCCTGGACGCCCTCAGCTGGCGCCCGTGTGGGTGTGTGCACCCCCAGGTCAACCCAGGTGGCTTGCATCCCCTTCGCTCACTGCCTACTCCATCTGCGTTCCTCTTACCGACCAGACTTCGAAAATACACACAACACAATCCACAGGATAAATCTTTCACGGGTATGCCCCAAACAAGCTCCACGTCCAAGCAGCCTGGAGAAGATGCTGCTGAATTTTCAAAACAAAAATGTGAGAAAGTGGATTGTCTTGGAGAACAGACAGGCAAAGGGAAGGTCCCCGCGGGTGCCCCCACCCCCCCCCCCCACCCCCCACCCCCCCCCCCCCCGGTTCTTTCCAGAGTGGCCTGGAATTTGGACGGGCGCCAGAGGGAATGGCAGTTTCTTGCCACTTGAGGGCACTCTGGAATCCTGAGACCAGGACGGATCTGATTTGTTGGGCCCTTTTACGGGAAACGCGATCCCAGGTTGCCAGCAGCCGACGATCTGGAAATCCAGCCCCGAACAGAGCAGGGAGTGGTGAAAAATGGGTTTTATTAGGAGCACTCAGCATAGGTGGGAGGAGGGCAGAGTGGCGGAGGTGGACCAGAGGGTTTCGGTGCTGCTGCAGGTGGGATGGTGAGCCTGACTTCTGGCCTTGGCTCGGAAGGAAAAGGCTTCAGTTAACTTGGTGCTTCTCAACCAGGGGTGATTTTTCCCCCTCTTGGGGACATTTAGCAATGTCTGGAGACATATTTGATTGTCACAACGCAGAGGGGTGGTGGTGTTCCTCATATCTAGTGATGCTGCTCGCTCTGATCATCTTATGAAGCACAGAATAGCCCCTATTCCAGGCAAAGAATGATCTAGTCCCAAACACCCAGGTTGAGAGACTCTGAGTTAACCTAATAGCAGTTTTAAGCACTGCCTGCTCAGCGGACAGGAGGCCCACATTCCAGTTTTTCCCACAGCTTTTAGTCTATGCTGCGTTGAATTGTTCCCTGGGAAGTGGTCTGGTTTTGCAGACGCTGTCAGGGTTAACAGAGGAAGAAACATCAGCCCGGGATCTTCCTTGCAGCCTCTTTCTCCCCCTGTTGTGCGTTAGGTTTCCCCAGTAGCAGACCCTGAGACAAGAATTGAAGCACAAGTAGTCTATTTGGAAAAGAACCCCAGGAAGCACTCACAGGGGAGTGGAGGAAGAGACAGGGAAGGGAAGGACGCCAATCAATGTAAGATGTGCTCTCAAGTAAGTTCCCATGGTGAGCAACAGCATGATGGTGCTGGGGAGTCTGGGAGCCAGTGTGGAACACGCATTTCAGAGTCACCCAGCGGAAGAGGGGAGGGAGCTGGGGCACCCGTCCTCCCACGCTCATCAGTCATTGGCTTAGGGCTGCTGGGGTCGGGGAGATGCTGGGGTCGGGGAGATGCCCGGCCGTCCAATCTCTGGTGTTGCAGCCTGCCTTGCTGGCAGAGGCGCTCCAGCTGCCAGAGAAAGTCCTCAGGTAGAGATGTGCACGTGCTGGCCAGTTGCTAGAGGGCCTGGCAGCATCTGCTACCTCTCCATCCCCCGGGCCTCCAACGAGAGTCAGAAGTCCTCTGCGTGGCCACTTGTCCTCTATTTGAGGACCGCAGCTCCCCTTTTGATTGTGCTGGGACGCACCAAGGTCCCTTAATGGAGGACAAGCAGATATTGTCAGTGCTTCAGCCAGAACTCCAGTCTCTTGGTTCCCTCAGACCGACCCTGCAGCATCAGCCAGTGGCGAGGCTGCTCGTGGAGTCGGGGTAGCGGGGGAGGCTCTACCAGAAGCTGAGAAACATCACCTTCAGGGCTCCTCGTGTGCATGGGGCTGGGGAGGTGCCGGGAGTTGATGGGGCACAATAGAGTTCTGAGTCAGTGTCAGCCCGCCTCTAATGTGTGTACCAACCAGTCCCCCAGGACTTCATGAAAAGGCAGATGCTGATTCAGTGGGTCCAAGGGGAGGCTTGAGATTCTGCATCTCTATCAGGCTCCCAGGTGATGCCTGCGGCTGGTCCACTGAACCCGGAGCAGAGGGGAGGCTGGGGTGCAACCACAAGCACTTGCACTTCTGTGCAAGCATTCCTGGGAAACTGCCTAACGAGCCTGCATCTCCAAGGCTCTACTGAGGCCACATGATTCCTCTCTTCGTTCTATATGAGAGAAAGTCTATATGAAATTTCATATTTAGTTTTCTATTTTTTTCTTAAGGACCCTCCTACCCCGAAGTCCCCCGCCAATTTATAAGCCTCAGGTCTCATGAAACTTGGATGTTCCTTGCCTGAGAGCTTTTGGGAGGGCTGGCTCTAGCTCTGACAGGCTGGGCCTCATGTGCTTTGATCAGGAGTTTCGGAACTTTCAGCTTCCACTTCCTGCTCCATGATTCCAGGCAGCTTTCAGAATTAGCGGCTAAGTAAAGCAGAGGAGAAAGGGAGGAAATTGAGGGAAGGTACCTCAGAGGTTAGGAAACCGGTGATGTGAAACCCGGAACTCTGGCCAATGAGTCAGATATGAAATGTTCTAACTCTTCTTATTCATGGGTTCATTCCCTCATTCAGCAAATCTTTATTGAGCATCTATTATGTGTCAGGCATTGTTCTAGGTGCTGGGGATAAGGTATTGAAAAAAAGAGACAAAAATCACTGCCTTCAAGGAAGTGACATTCTAGAAAAGGGAGATAGACAATGTCGGGGAGGAAAAATTTTCTCTACCCTCTTAGGTGCTGTCATTGGGGCCTGCAAATTTAACAGACAAAGGGCAGATTAACAGGGGAAAAGACATACAAATTTTATTGATGTTAATATTTTTACATGCACGGGGCTTCACAAAAGAGAAGTGAGAAAACCCAAAGAGGTGGTTAGAACTAGCAGCTTATCTATCATTAAACAAAGGGTGATAAACTGTGGAAAAGTGACTAGACAAAGGAAAAGGGGGTTTGAGCTTCTAAGGGGGTAAATGTGGGAAGGAGACTAGGAAATCTGTAGGAGAGACTAATGGTAGACAAGGGTTGTTGATGCAGACTCATCTGGGTGCCATGTCTACTGAGGAGAGTTGTCTCTCTCTTCCTGGTACAGAAGACACAGGGGCATCTTTACAAATGGAAATTTCCTTTACAAAAGGGGAATATAAGTCCTACTTTTAGGAAGATGGGGGAAGCCAGAGAAGTCTTCCTATGTTGTTTCTCAACTACCTTCAGCTCAAAATAATCCTTATGCCAAAGTGGTATATTTTGGGGTGGCATATTCTGATCCCCTTTAACAATAAGTAAATCCTAAGCTGGAAAATGACAAAAAATAAGGCTGAGAAGCAGATACAAGACAGATGGGAGTGGTGGGGCCACAGAGGAAATAGAGTGGTCAGGGAAGACCTCACTCAGAAGGGGATGTTTGAACCAAGACTGGAATATGGTGAGAGTTTTAATACTGAATTCTAATGTTAACTTAATTAATTTTATTTAATTAAATTGCAATTTAATACAAAAATTTATTTTTTTGTTGTTGTTTCTTTTCTTTTTCTTGCCCTGGAGGATGGAATGCAAAGAATTTTGCTCTCCCCAGAAAGTTTGAAGATTAAGCTGCCCTGAAGAAAAGAGAAGCAGTTTTTCAGTGGTTAATGAATTAGCCATCATGGAGAGGAAGTGCCTCAGAGCAGAAAGAGAGAGAAGGCAGGCTTCTCCCTGGAAACGAAAGAGGTCTAAAACCAGGAGCAGGGAAGTCTGGAACAGCCCGAGGAGCAGTGCGGAGGGACGTTCGCCTCTGCTGGCTTCTTGCTTCAACCGTGAAGTGCTGTCAAATTTGGATACCCACGCGGATGACAAGCCTGCGACTCACAGCCGATCGCAATCCTAATTGTCAAGAATGGTTGGGAAAGTGTTTGAAACAGGTGAAAAGATCATTCACTGTCCTTTCAGTGGAATACAACACGCACCCTTCTGATTCTGTACGGTGTCTGGCCCTTTCATTGTTTTTAATGAGCTACTTCAAAACTCCCTAAGCGGTAGGAAACCGATTATAATGCAAATAAATTTTGTCCGGTGGAGAAGCAGTTGATCTCCGCACCCCCCCCCCCCCACCCCGCAACCCTCTGGAAGATGACAGTATTGCATCTATTAGCAAACCTATTTGAGCATTTCTGACTACCTATATATGAGTCTGCTTCTTTTCATTCTTCTTTGAACTGGTTGAAATAATTTAACTGATTTTTTTTACATTAATTAATGAGTTAAATAAGATCTTTGACCTGAGTTCATTTTATGTGTATGAGAGTCATGATTTTATCTTTAAAAAATATTTTCCTTTAACATGGTCCACCTGCAAGTACCCACACCCGACTCATCCCCCAGCCCTTTCTCTGGCCGACCAGTGTCTTCCTTTGGGAGTCCTGAGAACTGTGGGAAGGGCAACTGCTCCCAACTTCTTTTCCTCTTAGGAGGTGAGGTTAGGTCTACTGGGTCTTTGCTCTGTCCTGAGGCCTGGGACTCCCTGCTTCCCTGTGTAGTATAGCCCAGGACCAAGGGCAGAGGCTTTGGAGCACAAATACCTTCTTTGGATCCACCTCTGCCACTTCCTACCTGTGTGACGCTGGACAACTTACTCAATCTCTCTGAGACCTGGTTTCATCATCTGAGATCTGGGCAGTATTAATAGACACTGTACTGATAAAGTTGTGAGCATTAAATCAATAAAAGCCTATATGATGCTCAACACGAGGTCTGGAATTTAGTGAGTGTCTGTTGGGTTGCTATTATATTTTATTGTCACTGTGCTGGATATTTTCCACTTTCTGCCCTCATCCAGTCTCCACCCGTCTCCCCCGGTTCTGGGCCCCAGGAGGCTGACCTCCTTGTTTTCGAGTTGGGTTCCACCCATTCAACCTCTCTGCCCCTCTCTGGAGTTGTCTTAGTGGGGGCAGCATTTCTCAAAGGTCATAGCTCCTGCCAGGCAGCCCCTGCCACCTCCAGGTCCCAGTAACTGACCCCTCCCTGTCCCTTCAGGCCTTCAGTGTGGTCACATCTCGCTGTTACTAACCCTGTGTTTCTACGTGTCCACTGTGGTGTCCCTGCCCTTGCCCACCCCTTTGGAAGGGGTCCCTTTACTAAACACTCCTTGAATTCCCCTCTCTGAGAGCACCATCTGTGTCCTGTCGCAACCTTGGCTGACACAGTTATTACGATTTTTAATGCTCACTCCTCTGTGTTCATCTCTCTTCCTAAGTGAGTGATGCTCCTCTGAGCCCCACGGAAACCGAGAGCGGGACCCTTTGCTCCTGCTTCATGTTAGGCGAGAACCCTCAGCATCTCCTGCAGCTCAGCAAGGGTGCACCCCACGAAGTCCTGCTCCAGAAGGCAACGCTCCTATTCACGGCTGACCCGAAACACAACACACACGCAGAGACAGGAGGATGATGGAAAATATAGTGCCTTTTCCTTTCCTCCAGGCACGCTGCCTCAGGCTTGCAGGGGCCGCTCCTCTGTCTGCCCTGTCTGGTCGCCCATCAGCCCCCCTCCCCAGGGTGCCTGCTCTATCTCAGCACAAAGAAAGACGGGGGTCCCCACAGGGGTCATGTGGGAGAGCTGTATGTCCTGCACTTCCTCTGGAAAGGAGCATCTTCAAGTCTTGCACACCTGTCTCTTGCTAGCTGCCTGACACCCCTGCATTATTAGGCAACTGTTACCAGTTTATTGAGTAGTCTGGATTCAGGACAGATACAAACAACCGTCGTGTTTTCTCTAGTCGCTGCCTTCAAGTGTGCCATGCCTAATCTCCCTTAATAAAAGTCCAGCAAATTCTGTAGCTTTCTAGTCATCTTCAGGTTTTAAAAGTCCAGGCCAGGCCAGCTTCAAGTTTCAAGTTTCCATCTCGTATCCCAGTTAACTCTCATCTCCTAGCCCCAGAGCCTGGCTTGGACCCAAGGGGTCACAAGAGGGGAGGGGAGTGGTCTCTTCTTCAGCTCTTTCCCCCTCCATCTCTCAGCCTTCCTCCTCTAGCACTTTAGGGGTTGTGAGGCAGCCTGGGAAGAGGGGACAAGTATCTCTAAACCAGTGCTGTTCTTTCTCTTTGAGGCTCTCCCAGCTTCTCTGGCCATGCCTCTTGCTGGGCTGTCAGCCAGCATGGGCTTTCTCCTGGGACAGATAACTAAGTTATACAGGAGGCCCTGGGAGAGGGGCCTCCCCACCTGCATTTCCCCGGCCTGAGACGTACCCTCTGGCTAGACATCTGTTGCATGTCTCTAGAGTGGATGAAGATGCCTGCAGAGTCTTTGCTACAACTTCCATCGAGAAGAGGAATCTCTTTCCTCTCTCTTTGCACCTGGGCTGATAGAATGCAACAGAAGGGACACTCCAGGACTTCTTAGTCTAGGTCATAAGAAGCTCTTCAGCTGCCACCAGGGTCTCTTGGAACATTCTCTGGGAGCCCTGAGCTGCCCATCAGAAGTCTGACTATTCTGAGATTGCCACGCCGGCAAGGCAACGTGCAGGTGCTCTGGTCAATAGACTCAGCTGAGCCAAGCCCTCCCACCCCATCACTAGACCAGCCCGTTCACCAGCTCCATATTACCTAGGACCACACCGAGCAGATGAAGTCTCAGCAGAGTCCTGCCCGAATTCCTGACCCAGAAAATTATGACATATAATAAAACAGCTGTTTCTTTAAGCTGATAAGTTTTGGAGCAGCTTGTTACACAGCAATAGGTCACCAGAACACTCCCTCAGCTCCCGTCTTTGGTACTGGAGTAATACCGTGGGTGGGTTATTGGCAAATGGCCCAAATGGAGCCACATTCGTTGGCATCTATGTGACCCACTGCTGCAGTATGCTCTCCCCTCTCCTCCCATCTCTATCCAATTCTTCTCCTCCTGCCAATTCTGGGGTGATCCTCTTGGAACTCCCTTCACTTGTCTTTGGAGATTAAGCACCACCTCTTCTGACCTCCAGAGGGAGGGACAGGAGAAGCAGCAACGCTACCTTCTAGGTACCTACCAGTAAGGGATAACTCCAAATCCTCAGGTTGATGGTGGTGGGAGAGTGGGGAGGAGGGTGGATGCTGGGGTGCTGCTGCATGGTGGCAGACCAGTTCATCTGCTTCTTTTTTGTTTGTTTTTTTTTTGGTGAGGAAGATTGTCCCTGAGCTAACATCTATGCCAATCTTCCTCTATTTTGTATGTTGGATGCCACCACAGCATGGCCTGATGAGCGGTGTGTAGCTCTGTGCCCGGGATCTGAACCCGTGAACCCCAGGCCACCGAAGCAGAGCACGTGAACTTAACCTCTACACCACCACGCCAGACCCTCGTCTGCTCCTTAATAAGCCCTGGAGATGTGTCTATTTGGTGCCTCTTTGATACTTCTTTGTCTTCAACTTCGTCCCCAAGGGGGACAGGTAGGGAAGGGGCTGGGCTCCCATGCCTGGTCTGTCCCAAGCTTGCCATTCAGTTAATTCTTCCTCTTCTAATGAATAACTGAAGGGGCAGAAGGAAACCAAAATTGTTTTCATCTAAAACAACACTAACAAACAAAAAACCCACCAACCAACCAAAAACACAAGTAAAAGAATTAGTATTTTCCCCAACAGCTAGCTCTTAGGGAACAAGTTAGCGTCCTGTTACATGTCTCTATTTCATAACTGTTCTGTTATACGTCTTCGTTTCCTGCTCCAGACCTGTTTCCATCCTGCCCACCTGCTGGGTGCCTGGGGAGGCTGGCCCCATGAAGTGCACCCCTGTGAATGGGGCTCCCGTGCCCGTTGGGTTAGGCCAATGACAGGCTCTGGCAGGAGAGCGGAAGATGGGAGGACAATGAGGTTGGGGGTTATCCCCCCAGCCTCCTCCTTGCCAGTTCACCAAGGCTTGGCTGGGGTCCTCCAGTGAAGGCCACAGCTCTCATCAGGCAGCCATCTCCACGAACTACCTATTCCGGGGAGCTGACCCCCTGGCCCCATCTCCCTTCGTTTCTACAGGAGGTAGCAGCTCTGACTTTGCCTGACTTGGCGTTTTCTCCCATCTCTTCTTGGCTTACTTCAACCCTGCCCTCAGCTTTGCAGAGTCCCTTTATTAAACAGTCCGCCAACCAGCCTGTTTGACTGAGTCATCTGCTTCCTCTCGGAACCTTGACTCCTATCTCTCTCACTGAAGACTGGCCCTGTGGGGGAGAGACAGCACCATTCTACCACACTAGCCATTGTGGACTGAGCGTTTGTGCTCCCCAAATTCGTAGGTGGAAATCCTAATCTCCAATGTGATGATATTGGGAGGCGGGGCCTTTGGGAGGTGATTAGGTCATGAGAGTGGAGCCCTCGTGAATGAGATTCGTGCCCTTATAAACGAGACCCCACAGAGCTCCCTAGCCCCTTCCACCTTGTGAGGACACAGGGAGAAGACAGCCGCCTGTCAACCAGGAAGCCAGCCCTCCGCAGACACCGAACCTGTCCGCCCCTTGATCTTAGACTTCCCAGCCTTCAGAACTGTGAGAAATGAATGTTTATTGTTTAAGCTACCCGATTTCTGGTAGTTTTGTTGTAGTAGTACGAATGGACTAAGACCCTAGCCTCATGTTAAAGCCCTCAGTCCATCCTCGTGCTTTAACCTGAGCCCTATGCCCTGCTCCCAAGATGGTGGTGGGAAGAACATTTGGTCAAAATGAGAATTAAGAACTCTTTCCTAGGGGCCGGCCCCATGGCCGAGTGGTTAAGTTTGCATGCCCAGGGTTTCCCCGGTTCAGATCCTGGGTGCAGAAATGGGACTGCTCATCAAGCCATGCTGAGGCGGTGTCCCACATAGCACAACCAGAGGCACTCACAACTAGAATATGCAACTACGTGCTGGGGGGCTTTGGGGAGAAGGAGAAAAAAAAAGAAGAAGAAGATTGGCAAAAGATGTTAGCTTAGGTGCCAATCTTTAAAAAAAAAAAAAAAGGAATTCTTTCTTAGGAGGATATACTTCCATAACAGGTACAGAAATAAGTCGCCTTCAAATTTTGAAAAGTGAATGAGGGGAGGGTTGTGTGGTGGTTAAAACCTTGAGCTTTCCAATTCCGGTGTGGCCTTAGACAAGCCATGCTCCCTCTCTCAACCTGGGTTCCTCATCCATGTGGTTAATAATGACAGTTGTAAAGATGGAGTGAGGTAATGCTCGGGTGCAAAACAGATGCTCGTTAAACATTAGCAAGGACCAGCACATACAATGGTGCAGATGCCAGAGAGCCCCACCAAGGGGATGAATGGAGGTTAATGTGTTGCCCCAGTTCTACTCACCAAGCCAAGGGGTACCATGCACTCTGGACCAGGCATCTGGAAATTCTCAGTCAGTAGTGGAGTCCTTGGCTCAAAATGCCCATTTGAAATGTGGCCTTAGTAAGCTGATACCCAAAGACTTATAGATAGAAGGATTATTCCTTCTAACACCCGTGGCTTTCAAAGTTCTCACCTGGGTCCAACTGTGGCCAAAGACAAGAAAGGCAGTGACAGACAGAGGTGGAACTGCTCCTCTGAGCCTTCTGCATGCATATGCTTGCATGGGAAAAGCCCTTTGATCATCAGAGTTCCAATTTAGTGGTTAGTGAGAACGGGGCCCCCGGAAGCCCTGCTGCCAGCATGGGACAGGTTCTGAGACTAAGACTGATGGGCGAGCAACTTTAATTACCCAAGAACTGAGTTAATGGCCCTTGGGGTATCTTATTGCTATTCTGACACTTGGGAACATGGCATTTTCCCATTAAAATGCCAATTATCCTTGAGCATTTCTGCAAATCCATCAGCTGGAGGCTGCCGGATTGTCGAGCGGCGCAGTTTGACGGTGTGAAGCAAACCCATCAGATCAAGGGCATTTTATCTGGTAGTCAAGGCTGTTCAGGGCACTGTACCTTCCCCGCCTGCCCCACCCCCAAGGAAACACACACACACTCCACCAAGCGCAGAGATCAGAATCTCTGGTTCCAAGTAGCTAGGAAAGAGGAAGTGTTCAGGAGCTGGGAGTGAGCAAGGAAATCAAGATCTGGAAAAGAGCCCAAAAATGGAATTTTTCTTCATCTGGAAAATTGAAAGCACAAGCCCAACAGAAAACCTCTCTCATTGGGGAAATCAGTTGATTCACCTTGTGTGACTACCAGGAAAGAGGGGCTGCTTGCACCATACCCACCTCTCCGCATTGCTTCTCTGGGGTAGATTCGTTACAGCAGAGAGGTCGCTAATGCTGGAATCTGGAGGCTCAATTAGCTGTGCTCGTCCTGGATGTCTTGCTGTGCCCCTCACAGCCTTGGGTTTGGCTTATCTGGGTCCTTTCTGTTTGGAGGAAATGCTTAAGCAGGGGTCATGCCCGAATACATGGCATTTGTTGGGAAGGTGGTCATGGACCTGCTTGCTCCTTAATCTCTTGGAACTATGTTAAACTCAATTATAAATCTAAATGATTCTGTAGTAGAAGATCAAGTTTTCTTTTGTTCTTACTGGATTCTATTATAGGGCAGCAGTATGGGAGTGTGGCTAAGAGCACGGATTATGGATCCACATGCTAAACTTCAAACTTCAGCTCCACCACTTATCAGCCACGTGAACTTGGACTAGTTATTCAGCCTCTCTGAACCTCAGTTTCCTCATCTGGAAAATGGGGATAATAGTGGCTTTGACTTCCCATGGTTGTAAGGATTAAATTTGTTAACATCTAAAAAGTCCTTGAAATGGTGTCTGACCCTAATGCTCTGAGAGAGTATTATTATTTGGGTGTCTAAACAGTATCCAAAAAATGCAATTGTTTTAAAGGAAATTTTTTAAATGTTCTTCCATTTCAAAGGCTGTGCCATTTTCATAATTGAAGAAGAGCTTGCTGTAGCATGTGATCCAGTCTGCAAAGGCTGGCGGTCCTGTCCCTGCAGCAGGCATTGTTGGTGCCACTCCCAGATCCCCTTGACCAGGCCCGAGTGCCCGACACCCAGCTGCCACAGTGCTGAGGTAATGGCTCACAGCTGCACCTGCTCTGAAGGATGCCTGTGGCTGGCAGGAGACTCGGATTCAGAGGCACCTGGGAGGTTCCATGCTCTCCACAAGTTCTTGTCTGAAGTTAGATTCTTTGGGAATTTATCCCCTCCCCTTGAAGATGGGTCAGCCTTAGTGACTGACTTCTGAGAAACAAGATAAGGTGGAGGTGATGCTGCATGTCTCCTGCTGTGGGTCAAACTGCGTCCCCCACATAATATGTTCAAGTCTTAACCCCCAGTACCAGTGAATGTGACCTTATTTGGAAATAGGGTCTTTGCAGATGTAATCAAGTTAAGATGCGGTCTGCTGGATTAGGGTGGGCCCTAAATCCAATGTCGGGTGTCCTTATAAGAAGAGACACGGAGACTCGGACACACAGACACACACACAGGAGAGCGTCGTGTAACGATGGAGGCAGAGATTGGCGTGGTGCATCTACAAGCCAGGGAACACCAAGGATTGTGGGCCACACCAGAAGGTAGGCAGAGGGAGGAAGGATTCCTCCCCTGGAGCCTTCAGTGGAAATATGGACCCGTCGACACCTTGGAGTCCAGACTTCCAGCCTCCAGAACTGAGAGGACAAATTTCTGTTGTTTTCAGCCCCTAGTGTGTGGTACTTCGTTAACAGCAGCCCCAGGAAACTAAGGCACCTCTAAAGCAAGAGTGTGAGAAATGACAAAGCTCAGGCCTGGCCCTCGCTCTGTCTCTGTCTCTCTCAGGACGTATGCCTTTGGAGTCCTAGCACCATGTAAGAAGTCCAGCAGCCCTGAAGCCACCATGTTGTAGGGACCGCCCAAGAAGAGACACCTGAGGAGCCCCAGCCATTCGAGGCTTCTCAGGCCAAGCACTGGACATGCGGGGGGAGAAGCTTTCCAGATGACCTAAGCCCCAGCTGCCATCTCCTGCAACCTCGCGAGTAACCCTGAGTGGGAACAGCCCAGCCCAGCTCAGCCACTCCTGACTCTGAGACCCTCAGAGACAATGACGTCTAATGAATGATGACTGCTGTTCTAAAATTTACTTTTATTTTTAATTGTGGTAAAAAACACATGACATAAAATTTACCATCTGAGCCATACTTTTTCCTTTTGAGGAAGATTAGTCCTAAGCTAACATCTGCCGCCAATCTTCTTCTTTTTGCTGAGGATGACTGGCCCTGAGCTAACATCCGTGCCCATCTTCCTCTACTTTATATGTGGGACGCCTGCCACAGCATGGCTTGCCAAGCAGTATGTAGGTCCACACCTGGGATCTGAACCGGTGAACCCCAGGCCGCCGAAGTGGAATGTGCGAACTTAACTGCTGAGCCACCGGGCCGGCCCCACATCTGAGCCATTTTTGAATGTACAGTTCGGTGGTATTAAGAATACTCGGTTTGCTCTACAACGAATCTTCAGAACTTTTCCATCTGGCAGAACTAAGACGCTGTACCCATTAAACAGCAACTCCCCGTTTCCGCTCCCCCCTCCCTAGAAACCACCAGTCTGCTTTCTGTCTCTATGAATTTGACTACTCTGGGAGCCTCAGATAATTGGAATCATACTGGATTTGTTTTTTTGGATCTGGCTTATTTTGCTGGGCATAATGCCTTCAACATCATTCATGTTGTGATGAACTTCCTTTTTAAGACTGAATAACAGTGCATTGTACGTGTGTGCCACATTTTGTTCATCTGCTCATTCATCCACGGACACTTGGGTTCCTTCCACCTTTGGGCTCTGGTGAACAATGCTTTTATGGACACAGTGTGCAAATAGATTACTGTTATATTAAGCCACTAAGTCTGGGGGTGGATTGTTCACAACAATAGATAACTCGAATGTGGCAAGGTTGTTGTACACCAACCACACCTGCTTGCCTCTGGTCAGGACAACATCTGTGGTACAATTCATGCTCCTAGCTCCCCACGGGGTCGTGCACACACCAGGCTTCTCGTGAAACCACAGTTGCCTGTTCATTGTCCGGCCGTGTCCTGCTTCCCTCATTCTTTCACAGGTTTCTTCTGAGAATGCTCCCTCCATATATCATTTGCCCCAAACTCCCCATCTTAGGCTCTGTTTCTGGGGCGCTGACCTAAGACAGCTGATACCATGTGGCAAGGGTGGTGTGAGTCATCGTGGGTGGTTGCAAGGATGTCACCGTGATCGCGCTGTGCTGCACACAGCCGGGTGGTTCTTGGCATTTAAATACTTTGGTGTATGTATTAGGCAGGGTTTTCTAGAGAAACAGAACTGGCTCACGTGATTATAGAGGCTGAGAAGTTCCGCGATCTGCCATCTACAACACGGAGATCCAGGAAAGCCAGTGGTAGAGTTTCAGTTTGTGTCCGAAGGCCTGAGAACCAGGAGCACCATGGTGTAAGCCCCAGTCTGAGGACAAGAAAAGATCGATGTTTCAGCTCAAGCAATGAGGCAGAGAATTCTTTCTTCCTCTGCTTTTTTGTTCTCTCCAGGCCCTCAGTAGATTGGATGAGGGCCACCCACATTAGGGAGGACCATCTGCTTTGCTCAGTTTACCAATTCAAATGTTAATCTCATCCGGAAACACCCTCACAGACAAACCTAGAATAATGTTAACCAAATATCTGGGCACCCAGTGATCCAGTCAAGTTGGCGCATAAAATTAACCATCACAGTGGGTATTAACTCTGTTAAAGCATTGAGTAGCAATTGTGTAAACAGATATATTGAAGCTACAATAGTCTTGTCACGGTCACCGTGCTCTTTTGGAGTTAAAATCCCTGAACTCTGGAAGTGCTGTTAACGCAGAGCAGGTCAGGGAAAAGCTGCCCGCTGCATTTGCAGAGCCGTTTGCACGCTGCAACGTGCCTCTACATGCATTCCTTCCGTGTGTCCTGCAGTAGTGCTGGGAGGCGAGCAGGGCAGAGTCACCTTGTTTCACAGATGAGGAAAGTGAGGATGAGAAAGGTTCGGTGAACTGAGCAGGTAGACGTCTAGGATAGGACCAGATCCAGTGTGTCAATACCGCCTGTCAGCTCCTGCTTCTCCTCTGGCCCCCTCCAATCCACTCCCCACGGAGTAAACCCAGCAATGCAATAGACTTCAAAAAGGCAAATCGGACTATGGCTCTTCTTGAAACCTCACAATGGCTTCTTATTTCATTTAGAATAAAATGCATACTCCATGTCATGAGGAGGCCCAGCCCTACGTTAGGCTGCTCTTCCCCAGGGCTTGCCCACGAGCCTCTGGCCACACTGAGCTTTGGGAAGGGTCTTGCACTCATCAAGCTCTTCAAGGCCTTTTGTTGCCACCTCTGCCCACAACACTTGGCTCTGGCTTTTTGAGTTGCTGCCTTTTAAAATATGTCCACAATTCTTTGACACTCCTCTCAGCAAAATGTGGAGCCTAATGACCCTTTGAGGGTGTTCTGGACTCAGTGACCCACCTGGAATGAATAGAATATGGCAGAAGGGATGAGATGTGACTTCCAAGACTAGGCCATACAAGAGATTACAGCTTTCTCCCGTTCTCTCTCTGGATCCCTCGCTCTGGGGGCAGCCAGTTGCCATGATGCAAGGACGCTCGAGCATCCTTAATGAGCGGCCCACATGGTGAGGCCTTCCAACAGCCACAGGAATGAGGGGGATGGCGCAACGGCTTTGCAATGTGTCAACTTGAATAGGTTGAACTACTAAATCCCTTTTCGTATATTTCCAGATAGGGAGGGCCACAAGAGAGATTTTCAGAGACTCGGAGGGGGGAAGGCAGGCCACAGCAATTTTGTACCACACACAGTTTGTGGCTGGTCTGCTGACTCACCTTGTTGATGTGAAGGAGGGGTTGGGCCAGGTATGTGTGTTTAGATCTGTCTTCAAGGGCCCCGGTGTCTGAAGGATGCTTTTGTCACCAAGAACAAACACACCTTCAGTCTGTCCTTGTGGGGCTCTAGCTTGTACTTGTGGGGTTTCAGGTGTGTGATCTTTCTGTCTTGACTGCTGCTTTTTGGATTTCAAGCTCTGGCATCAGACGTGGGGAAAGCCTGATAAGTGGGGAGAGCCTTACAACCAACCCTTGCAACTCCTTGATATATCTCTCTCCTACTGGTTCTGCTTGTCTAGTTGAGCTCTGTCTGATACAGTGCACCATCTCAAAGCAGATCTACCAGCCCCAGTCAAGCCTTCGGATGACTGCAGCCCCAACCAACATCTTGACTAAAACCTCTTGAGAAACTCTAAGCTAGAACCACCCAACTAAGCCACTCCCAAATTCCTGAACCAAATGAACAGTGGGGTAGTAAATGTTTACTATTTTAAGCACGAAGTTTCTGGGGTAATTTTTTATACAGTAACAGATGAACTAATACGCCCGTTACAGATGCACTCCTGGATCGCGCTCCTATGCCCTTGCTTTGTTTTTGATTATAACACTCTGTTGATTCCTTGCAGAAAACTTATTACAACCTGCAATTATTTGGTGGATTTATATGCTTATTTGTTTCTTTTCTGGCTTTCCCACTAGAATGTCAGCCTCATGAGGGCAGACACCTTCTCTGTTTTGTCCACCTATATCCCCAGCACCTACCCAGTCTAACTCCCCTTCTCACTAGCCATGAGGCCTTAGGAAAATTGTTCTCTGTGCCTCAGTTTCCTCAGCTACTAAATGGAAAGATGATAAGAGTACCTACCTTATTGGGTGGTTGTGAGTCTAAAATGAATCAATACTTATAAAGTATTGCAAACATTACTTTGCACATGGTAAATATTCAGGAAGTATAAGCTGCTAGTATTTTTAATATTATGGTAGAAACTCAATAAATGTCTACTGAGGGGCTAAATGAAAGAATTCATTGATCTCTTTGTCTCATAATCTTAAGTATCCAAGACACAACTGAAAAAGTCCCAAAGGCCTCTAGACAGCTAAAACAGATGTCCCAATGGCCGGTAACAAAGCCCATCTAATTAACTTACAGGCAAGCTCGTAGGCCATTACTCAGAACCTAATTACTTAATAGTCTTAGCAGGTATTTATTAGTCACCTAACATATGCAAAGCATTGTGCTAGGTGTTGAGAGAAGGGGGTTGAGAGTCACAAAGGTGAATTAAGCTCATTAATTTCCTCAAAAGAGCATGCTGTCTAGAGAGGGAGACACACACAAGAGCTACCCATCACCCAATTACCAGAGAGCAAGTAAGGTGAGGGGGCTGAACAGAGTGATGCTGACTATCAAGGTGGCCAGACTCAATTAGTCACAATTATAACACGTGTAACAAGCTTAATTATCTGGTTTCCTAGTCCATAATGGATTAGAAATAGCATATTAGAAGAGAAAAAAGGAGGTGTTATTGCTCGAGGCAGGTCTGTTGGTAATGGCAAAAAAGTGATAACTAGGGGGCCAGCCTGGCGGTGTAGCAGTTAAGTTCATGCACTCTACTTCGGCAGCCCAGGGTTTGCAGGTTCAGATCCCACGTGTGGACCTGTGCACCACTCATTGAGCCATGCTGTGGCAGTATCCCATATACAAAATAGAGGAAGGTGGGCACTGATGTTAGCTCAGGGCCAATCTTCCTCACCAAAAAAAGAAAAGTGATAACCAACAAGAGTGAAGCATCATAATTTTTAAAAACTGGAAAGCAGGGGCCAGGGCCATGGCCAAGTGTTTAAGTTCACATAGTCTGCTTCGGTGGCCTGGGGTTTCGCCAGTTCAGATCCTAGGTACGGACCTAGCACTGCTCATCAAGCTATGCTGAGTTGGTGTCCCACATAGCAGAACTAGAAGGACCTACAACTAGAATATACAACTATGTCCTGGGGGACTTTAGGAAGAAGAAAAAAACAACAAAAAAAGAGAAGATTGGCAACAGATGTTAGCTCAGGTGTCAATCTCTAAAAAAAACAACTGGAAAGCAGAAATTAGATAACTGAAGTAGATTAGTTTACGGTCATTTAGTGTAGGGGTAACTGCTACATCAGACATGAGAGACAGCATAGCATCACAGTTAAGATATGGATTCTGGAGCCAGACTGACTGGGTTTGAATCGCAGCACTGTCACTTACTGTCACTTAGACAAGGTATTCAACCTTCCTGTGACTCACTTTTCTCATCTACAAAATGAGGATAAACTTCATAAGATTGTTGCCAGAATTAAGTGAGTTAATAATAGTGGAGTACTTGAGTTCCTGGCACATAGGAATTCTGAGAGCCTGTATCAGTCAGGATCAGCTGGGTTTGCTGCGGTAACAAACAATGCCCCAAATGTCAGTGATTTAAAATAATGAAGGTGTATTTTTCACTCACTTGTGCTTAACGTCCATCAACAGTTGGCAGGAGATTCTACTCTGAATCATGACTATCTTCCCTCCAGGACCCGGGCTTACAGAGCAGCCACCATCTGTTACAGCGTCTGTTGCCATGGCAAAGGGAAAGAGCAGCTTCATGAGTGGCTCATGGACAACTGACTGTTCATCTTGGAAGTGACACTCTTCTGGCTCACAGCTCATTGGCTGACACTGGTCACATGCCCCCTCCCTTCCGTGTGCCCAGAATGGAAATGATCAGGATGCTTGTCTAACAGCATGAGTCATAACCAGAGGGCCTTTCTGTACTAAGACATCACACAGTGTGGTTAGGTCACCGAGTTTAAAACCGTAACTGATCCTAGAGCTAAGGCTACTCATTTTAAGAAAGTGAAATCAAGATTCACAGGGATTCCATATTTCTCAGTAAGAACACCACTGGCATTTGGTGGCCTGAGGGAAGGTGTGGTGTGAAGTGAGACCAGTTCTTCACTTGTGGGACTCTTGCATGCATTGGAGGACATTAAGCACCCCTGATACCTGGTCACTAAATGCCAGCAGTGTCCCTCCTCCAAGTCACTGTGACAATCAATTATACCCTCATCTGTTTCCTAGTACTCCTTTGGGGTGGAGGGGAGCTATGCCCCTTGTGGGTCAGACCTAGAGCTGGTACCCGAGCCAGCACCCCGCCTCCTCGGTGAGTGATAGGACCCTGAGTGTGTGTCCATTAGTTTGTTAATTGAGAATCACAGATCAGCAGCTACCTGGTCCCTGAGAGTATGAGCTGGACCAGTGACTGACTGCTGGCTTGCCTGCCCTTAGGAAACCTTGGTCATTTTTTGCCCTTGAATTCCATGAGACACCTCTGTGTCTATTCCATAAATTCCCTATGTTGCTTAAGATAGTCTGAGAAGGTGTTTGTTACTCACTACCAAATTATTTCTGACTAGGACCATACCTCCCAGAAACATTTCTTTCAAATATGATTAAAAACTTTAAACGTGTGGCTTGCAAGGATAAGCTCCATTTCGTTGAACAATTTACTTTGGGGGAACCCTTCCTTTTTCTGCTCAGTCGATCAATGAACTATTGATGTGTGGCTATGCACAATCGCCTACCGCAGCCACATGAGAGTGATGTGTGTGCTGATAAGGAACAGTGTGAAAATAGCCTCAGGAGGGGTTCACGAGGGGCAGGCTGAGGGGCAGCTGTGGGATTGTGGGATGAGTATGTCCCTGTCCCACACCCAAATGAGCACACCAAACAAACCTGGGGTGAGCATCTCCCTGCAGTGTGACAGGATGAGTCACTGAATGAGTTTCTCTTCTGTTAATGGATAGCATCTCTTTCACGCTCCAGAGAAAAACTGACATGATTCATAAAACAGAAAAATAAGATGGTATTAAACCTAATGCAAGCATTCAAACCAAATTTATAAGATATTTCTGAAGTCAGAGATTTTGCTTAAGCATTATAACAATCTAGCATAAGGATGAGGTCTCCTGCAAAGGTTTATTGTATCCCTGTGAATGATCAGCAATTATCCAAACACCTCTCTTCGGTCCCTGCGGTGTGTCAGCTCATTCAATTTGGATTCCACGGAAAGTAGATGGGTTTGCTGTGTGCTCAGTTTCTAATCCTTCCAACACCGTTTATGTGTGCGTGGCACACTTTGGGGAGGTAAAGGTGACCCAAATTAAAACTAGAAAGAAGCTAATCGTGATTCCTTGTGCCAAAAAAGTGTATTAGATTCGATGAGTACCATTTCAGGTAGAAAGAAAACCCTTCAAAGTTATCTGATAATAATAAGAACACATCAAATTGAGTGTGTTTGTTCAGAGCCTGGCACTGAGGTGAACACTTTCTGTGACTTATTTCAAGATGTTTATTCTCCTAAAATCCCAATGAATGCTCACCTGCGTCATAGAGATGCTCAAACTAAGGCCGCAGAGATGGCCTTCCCTGCCCTGGATCGTGGAGTCAGTAAGAGATGGGGCCAGTGTATACTTCCGCCTGCTATAATGTTGTTTTGTGCCTGTCGAGTGCAACAGGTAGGGAGGCGGGCTGTGGAACCAGTCCACCTGAGTTCAGCGTCAGCCTCCGTTAGTTACTAGCTGAGTAACTGAGTTACTAGCTGATCTTGACTTAGTTAATCTGAACTCCTGGTGTCTGGGTTTCCTTTTCTGAAAAATCACTTAAAAAATGGTACCAAATAAGTGAACAGTGTAAAGATCCTAGAAGAGTGTCTAGTGCGGAGTAAACGCTCAGAAAATATTAGTTTTTAATTCTTCCCCAGAGTCCAGTCTTTCCTACAGCAATGGGTCCTGAGCTAGTGTATCAGGCACCTTGTACCGACTTTGAATTCGCTGGGGCAACCACCTCGATGTGGTCTGACCACTGTTAAAGAAAAAATTATTCTGACATTCGTGAAAGGAGGTAAGGAGGACTTTCTTCAGGGAGCTACTACACTGGGGCTTTGCAGTAGGGGAGAGAGATTGGGCTCCACCCCCAATACAAAAAGAAAAGTGAGGATTTATAGCCAAGGAGCAGGGTGAAGGGGGCGTCAGTGGATGGAAAATTACTAAGTGCGCAGGGTAACTCTTGCTAACATAACATAACAGGATTCTTGCTGAAAGCAGGCCAGAAGGATCAGACGTCACCTGGGGGTGATGGGGATGAAGGATTCTGGCTAAACTAACTTAGCAGGATTCTTGGTAAAATTGGGCTTTTGAGGACATGCCCAATCACAGGAGAGAGCCTTGGTCCACATCCACCAACCATGACCTGACAGCCTTTGCCTCATGCCCACGTGGCTTTCCTCTCCCTTCCTGGCCTGGGGCATCCCTGTTGCTGCTGAGATGTGAGAAGCCCCTGCACCCCAACATGTGCAACCCCCCAGAAGTGTGTGTGACCCCATGGAGCACCCTTTGACCAGTGGGAGACAGGAGCTAAAGAATAAATTCTTCTCCCATCCTCCTGACGAGCACACTGACCTGAGATGTTCACACAGTCTCTCTGAGCATGGTGACGGGAGATGGAGCAAGTGAGTGTTCTCCCTGCCAACTTGGTCTTATTTGCTGTCATTTGTTCCCAGCCTCATTCTCCTTTTCCCTCACTCCAGCATCCTTGGGTTACACTTGTCGATAAAAGCATATAATCATTTGCCTCAGTCTCTGTATTCTAGAGAACCTGGGCTAAGACAGCTAGCATTGTGATTCCCAATGGAGACTGGGATCCAAAAGATAATACATTTGGAGACCTTCATGCTCAGTAGAAACCTTACGTGACTCAGGATTAAGTTAGGATTAATGCCCAGATCATGCTTGAGGTTAGCTCTGTTTAAGAAGCCTTTTGCATGTAGCCCCTCTTTTTGGCTTGTAATGTTTAGATGGATGGGAAGGTACAGTCCTTTCCCTGAACAGTCTGACTTCTAGCTGGACAGACACACCCAGAGTGGCCACAGGAGGATGCAGGCTCTGCCTCTGCGGTAACCATTGGTCCACACTGACGGGCAGTCTCAGACGGCCACAAAGGAGGGTCTCCTCTGTGGTCTCCCTCTCTTTCCTTTTCTTTGGCTTCTTAACCCCTCTGAACAGCTGAATACCTCCCCTCTTTGTCCTAGCTTGCTGTGGACCAGGACCCAGAAAGGGAAGGGGCAATCACCACACCCTCTGTGATATTGTAATATAATAAGACATACATATTTCAGTCTTCATCCCCTGCTAATGGCCAGAACTCTTCAAACCTTTGTAATTTTCTAAGCCATCAAGGTTCTAGGAGAGTCTTTTGTTCTAATATTTGGTCTTTGATCCCAGTTCCTGACACAGAGCTCCTAAATCCCTTGGAATTTCCTTGGTGAGAGGAGTGTCTTTTGTTCTAACCAGATGACACTTGGTGGGCTCTTGGATGGCCTCAGGATGGGGGTGGGTCACCAGAAAGACCAAGCCATGATTAGAGGCTTGGAACTTTCAGCCCCTCCCCTCCCCCTGCATCCTCCGGGAAGGAGAGAGGGGCTGCAGATTGAGTGAATGGTCCATCATGCCTGCGAGATGAAGCCTCCATAAAAATTCCTGAAGTATGGGATTTGGAGAGCTTCTAGTTTAGTGAACACATCCACGTGCCAGGAGGGTGGTACACCCCAGCTCCATGGGGACAGAAGCTCCTGCACTCAGGACCCTTCCAGACCGAGCCCTGGGTACCTCTTCCTCTGGCTGTTCATCTGTATCCTTTATCATATCCGTTATTTATAATAAACTGATGAACATAAGTAAGTGTTTCCCTGAGTTCTCTGAGCCATTATAGCAAATTATTGAACCTGAGAAGAGGATCATGGAACCCTCAATTTGCAGCCAAGTTGAATAGAAATGTGGGTACCCACTACTTGCAATTGGCATCTGAAATGTGGGACAGTCTCGTAGGATTGGGACCTTAACCTGTGGGATTTGATGCTAATTCCAGGTAGATAGCATCAGAATTGAATTGAACTGTAGGACATTTAGCTGGTGTCGTAGAATTGGTTGGTGTGAGAAAAAACCCATACATTTGACGTCAGAAGTATTCAGTAGGGAGAGGAATAGAGTTTTTCTTTTCACCCCTAAGCTGACACCAAGCTTGTAGTTATATTCCAGGACTCATTTAAATCATGATGTATCAAAATGTGTCCACCATGTGATGTCTTTTGCCAGGATTCTCTGGGATTTCACAGTCCGTTCAGAGGATATCAATCGTGTCAGTGCTGTGTTAATCTCATGATGGTACAAAGGAGCAACTGGTCGTGGTGCTTCCCTCACGCCAGGCATGTACTAAACATTTCACATAAGTGTTTCATTTTGAATTAAAACCTTTGAGGTAGATATTATTATCCTGAATTTACAAAGGAGGAAGATGAAGTTCAAAGACATAAGGAACTTGCCAGAACGTCACAGTTAGCTGAACCGGGATTTGGATCCAGGACTTTCTAACTGCAAAGCCCACAGTCAGGAGCATCGCGACTCACCCACATCCGGGTGGCTCTTATGGTCCATACGTGCCTGTGACGTCTTCTGCGAGCACCTGTGATCCTGCCTGAGGGCTTCCTCTTCTGGCACACGCGTTGGGCTATAAGTGCTTGGGCGGTGATAGTCCCAAGAGCCGCCCTCAGACAAAGACGAATGAGAGTTGGAGGGTAAGTAGCCAGCTTCCTCACGGCTTGGGTAGCTTAACTCTGAGGCATGTTCCACACCGTTTTCTGAAAGTCCCAGCAGGATTGAGACCCAGTTGGCCACAGCAATAGGATGCTCAGCAACATGCAGTATTGGCTTCCTTCTCTTCTGTGTCTCATTTCCCCACTCCCTTAGCGGGATCATCTCCCAAATAAAAAACTTGTACTTAAATCCTTGTCTCAGAGTCTGTTTCGGGATGGTGTGTGTATGTAAGATATCCCTAGTGGGAGATGTGCTTCTTTATTTCAGAAGAACTTATAATATTCTTAAAGAGAACACGCACACACACACACAGGAACAGAGAGAGACAAAACCAAAAAATCAAGGCTATCTCCTGAAGGTAGGACTGTGTATGAAAGTGTCAAGGAGGAAAATCTTTTATTCTACTCTCTTATGCTTGTCAATTGGGGGCTTGCAAACTAAACTAACAAAAGACAGATTAGCAAGAGAAAAGATAGATTCAATGATATACATATGGAAGTTCATAGAGAAATGTGACTCAAAGACATAATCAGAATTTGGGGCAAATATACCATCTTAATAGGCGAAGAGGAGGTGGAACAGAGCCCTTACTGGAAAATTAATGACTTTTTGGAAAGGTAAATGGGCCCTAGGAAGAATAGATGGGCGATATAATAGTTTTTTGTTTGTGTTTTTTTGTTTTGGGTGAGGAAGTTTGGCCCTGAGCTAACATCTGTTGCCAATCTTCCTCTTTTTGCTTGAGGAAGATTGTCCCTGAGCTAACATCCGTACCCATCTCCCTCTACTTTGTATGTGGGGCACTGCCACAGCGTGGCTTGATGAATGGTGTATAGGTCTGCGCCAGGGATCCAAACCTGCAAACCCCAGGCCGTGGAAGCAGAGCTCATGAACTTAACCACTATGCCACTGGGCAGCCCTGTTATATGATAGTTTTTTGACAATGTCTGTTTGGTGTGGTGTGGAGACTTCTAATTTTTGGGAATAGAGTCAACCTTCTCTGCCAGCTTCTGGGGAGTGGATTTATGACAACTGAGTTCTTTTGAGTTCTTTTGGGAGGCTCTGCTTTTAGGCAATAAGAAATTTTAGGAACTCAAATGCCTTCTGCTCAAAATAATGTTGAGGCCACAGTGGTGTAATCTGGACTCCTTCAAAGGGTAGGACGGGCCTTGATGGTACAAAGCTAAGGCAGCCACATCTCATTATCCCAGGCTTTTTACAGAAGGAACTCAGATTCTGTCTCTTCTGTCACCACACGGGAAGATACAAACAGAACAAAATCTTGGCCTTTGGGCTTTTCCTTCTCCTCTCCCAGGTTCTCCCAGGGAAATCACATTCTTCCAGCCACAGGGCTGGCTTTGCACAAGGCACAGTTCATTGCAGCGTGTGAGGGCTTGTTTTACCGCTGAAGTTATCTCAGAAGTTCCAGCCTCAAGTCCTTCCATCATCTTAGCTTAAGTTGAAAAGCCTTCCATCACTCAGCTGCTTGTACAGGTGACAGCACAGGTCTTAAGGCAGGAAAGAGTACATTTGGGGAACAATCTGTCATTTCTGCATGTTCACTCCTCTGAGGTCTTTCTTACATGAGCTCCAAAAAGACTCTCGTGAAAACTATATTCACGTGCCTGACTCAGGTTATACGACCTCCCCGCTCCTCAATTCCCAACCCCTGTTAGGGTTATCAACACATCAATAAATAAAGGGCCTACTGGCTTGGTTATCCAGCATTCAACCCCCTTTTCAATTCTGGGAAAAAGCAAAAGGAGCCATGGAGTGGGTTGAATGGTGGCCCCCTGGAAATACGTCCACCCACCTCCTGTAAATGTGACCTTCTTTGGAGAAAGGGTCTCTGCAGGTGCAACTACATTAAGATCTCAAGACGAGATCAGCCTGGATTATCCGGGTGAGCCCTAAATTGAATGATGTGTCCTTATAAGAGACAGAAGAGAAGATAGAGGAGGAGAAGCTCATGCGAAAATGAAAGTAAAGATTAGAGTGCTGTGGCCACAGCCCAAGGAACTCCAGGATCCACCAGAAGCTGGGAGAGGCAAGGAACAGAATCCAGGAAGGCAGCTCTGCCGACACCTTGATCTCAGACTTCTGGGCTCCAGGCAGTGAGAGAATAAATTTCTGTTGTTTTCAGCCACCCAGTCGGTGGTAATTGGTTCTGGCAGCCACGGGCAACTGATACGAGTTGCTGAATAACTTCTGCTCCTAGAAGTGAGGGCTCGAAAGATTTTGTCTTTATCAGAATACTTTAAGGATTAATTTTGCCCCTTTTCTACTGAGAAACACAAAGTTTAAGGGACTTTCCCAAGCACACCGAACAAAGAAAAGGCAGAACGTGGCTTTGAGTCCAGGTTATCCGACCCCAGAGCTTTAATGACTGTGCTCTCCTGTCTCTCAGAGCGGAATTACAGGCAGGACCTCCAACTCCCCTCCCTGCCATGTAGCATTAGTTGGAACGCGGTTCCTTCCCTGCCCTCCCTTGGCAAGCAGGCTGGCTGTGCGTCTGACTGGCCTGCGCTGGCTGGACTCTAACTCGGCAGGGGCAGGGGCCGAGCGGCAGGGCGGCTCACTGAGTCCTGGCAGCGGCAGCGGCGGTATCCTACACAGATGCTTCCTGTTCAAATCCATTGTGGATCTTCCTGTCGATTGATCGACTGGAACTGCCTTGGTTTCTGCCCATTTTCTAATATCCAGTCCTCCGGTCCCCAATTCCTTTTCCAGTGAAGTAAGGCAGAGTTAATTTCTGTGGTTTGAAATCAAGAATCCGACCAACTCAGGGGAAATGCTGGCACCTGGTGAAACTCAGATAAAGCAGTTATTGCAATGCAGTCCGCAGCTTGCCCTGGGCCTACTTTGAGGCTGAAGGCAGCACTTTGACCAATGCCCCTACCCAAAATAAATCCATGTAGATCTTGCTGTTTGTCTCAAGGAAAATGGGAAAGAACATTTGTAGCACAGAACAGACAGAACTCCACAAGCCTCCTGGAAAAACCTGTCTGTCTTGCCCTGGGTTTCTCTTAAGGAGATAGCCACCTTGTCTCTCCCTGGTCCCCACCCCTCGGTGCAATTCTGCTCCGGCCCTCAGCTCACATTCCCTACTCACGGACAAGAGCCCTGAGGTTAGCCCTTTAAAGACCAGTTCCATGAACATATGTTGTTTCCTAACATCCTTCCTTATTCAAACTGCATGGGATCCGGTTATGGCCTCCCCATATTTGCTCAGCTCCACGATTCTAAGCTGCATTCTTTAGGCAACCTGAGCTAGAACATCTCTCAATAAAAATAGATATTTCTTGGATGGCTAGGCATATGCTGTACTGGAGCAAATAAAATTTTCCTCTCATTGTTCTATCAGTGAAGGACCCATATGCATATATCAGGCCCCCTTATCTTAATCTCTGCAGCCGCCCCAGTCTCTCCTGAATAAAGGTAACGCTTTTGCATGGCCCCCATCACAACAGCTGTGGGATCCAGGGCTGGCTGGACCCATCGAGGCTCTGCCCACTGCTTCCAGGTGCAGGAGAAGCAGCCCACTTTGGGGTGTGGAATTTGACTTCCTCAGCAGCTGCGTGGATGGGGGTAACACAAGCCAGAAGTGCAACAGGTCAGTGCCCCCCCGGGGCTGGTGCTGATTGATTAGAGACGTGGGGGTGAGGGAGCCAGCGGTTAAATTCGTTGTATGTTATTCTCCTGAGGGGCTGTTCTGAGGCCCAAGGATTCCACATCACCGCTCTGCAGACGTCCCACGTGGTCAGCCTGCTCTGTTTGGATGTGAAGCTGCGGCTGGCTCAGCAATGCACACCTGTTTGCTTCCCCTCCTTCTCTGCTTCGTTTCTTTTTTTCCTCACTCTCGTGACCTGCGATTGCATCCCCCAATAAAGCATTGTCAGACAAGCATTGTCTCAGGCTCTATTTTCTATGGAATGTGGCCTAAAAATATCTGCCTAGAAAAATGGGTCTTTCTTGGGTAGAAGGGCAGATTTGGCTCTGAAGAAAATAATAAATTTGCCACATTGTTATACCGGGAAAGGGGCCCATATCCACAGGCCTGAAACCTTGAAGAACTTCTGCAAAATGCAATGATACAGGAGAAGATTCAGAGACTGACTTGACATGAGTGCAAAGAAACAACGAACTTGGAAGGAAAGTCCGAGAGTCTTTACGAATGAAGTATAACCACGATCGCAGTTGTCATCGTCATCATCAACGTCATCGTCATCGTCACTACTGCCACCGCTGTCATCCTGGCTGACACTTTCTCAGAGCTTACCATGGGCGAGGCACTCTTCTAAGCATCATATACTGGGCTTGTTTAACCTTCGTGACGCACCTGGGAGGTCAGTACTATTAACATCCCCATTTAATAAACAAAGAAACTGAGATTTGGACCAGTGAAGTAAATTGCCCAAAGTCACACAAGTAGGGGCGGAGGTAGGATTTGAACCCAGGCAGTCCAGCATCAGAGCTCAGCCTGCTAACGCTCCTGTCTCACGTTGTCTTTCCCCTTCATCTGAGAATCAGTGATTCAGACATGGATGAACTCAGTCTCCGAAAGACCCCATTCTGGCTCCCAACAATTCACAAAGAGAGACTTCTCTCTATGAGAATAAGAAAACAAATGCACAGAAATTTCTGTTTGTGGCGGTGGAAAGAGGACCAATCTGAAAAAAATAAGCAAGTGTCTTCTTATGAAAAATAAATGTGAAAACTAGGTAATTTATCTTTAATATTTTCAACATGACTCAAGGAGACATCATATCTATGAAATGGGGGCAGATAGTCATGAAGAAAAAACTTAATCCAGTATCTGAAAAAGAGTGAATAGAGATGAAAATTATAGGCGTCGCACTAGAAAAACACAATAGATTTTGTATGTCAAAGGCATTTCAATAAAGCTGTTAAAAACACGCACACATGTACACAGGTGAGGCAGTGCCTTTCCTGGGATACTGCAGAAAACCACAGTTAGATAAATGTGCTTCAGAACATCTTTATGCATTCTGCAGAAAAGATTAAAGAGGTGAGAATGATGGGGAAAAGAAGAGAGCTAAAAACGATAAGTCCGTAAGATCCAGCACACATGGAATAGAACTCCTGGGGGGAAAGAACAGACCAGACTGTCTGGAAGTGAACTTGAGGGCCTGACTTATGCTCTGCATACCACAACTTACCTGCAGCAGAACAGACACCGTCCTGTGCGATGGGGTAGGAGTCCCAGGCTGGTGCTTGTGAAGAGTTAATCCCAAGGCTGAACCTCTTACACTGACCTCTATCCTGGCAAAGGATGTAACTGAAGTCCACCCGCAGCGGGAGTCTGCACACCCCCTGCCTGTGTTCCACTGTGGAATCAATTTATCGATCCTCTGGGAAGTCATCAGAGAAAAAGAGTACCCCTTTTCCTGCTCTCAAAGAGATCCCAATCTGTTGAGGGCCCCAGTACATTCCTGAGATTCCTGAGATCCTTCATAACGAAGGAAGATGGTCATCACAGATATGGGGAATTCCCCTTTGGGTCTCTATCTTGCTTGTCTTCCTGCAAATTGACTGCTAAAAAGACTCATTTCCCCACGTTCAAGGTTCTCTTAATGTCAGTGCTAAATCTCTTAGATATTGTTTTGAATTAGCCAGCTAACTTCAAATATGGTAATTTAAAAAGTATTAGTCTATGATTTGTTTTCAACTGTACCTAGACCTGTAGAGAGAACGGCCTCGGGGTCAGTCAGAACTGGGTTTGAGTCCTGGCCCTGTGTGATGTTTATTAAGCGACTCAACCTCTCTGAGGGTTAGCTTTCCTTATCTGTGTAGTGGAAATAGTAGTACAGTAGCACAGTGCTTCTCAAACTTCACTGTGCACCTCTTGTCAGAAAGCAGATTGTGACTCAGTACTGGGGCGGCATCTGAGGGTCTGTATTTCCGACAAGCTCCCGGGTCCTGATGCTGCTGCTCCCCATGGCGGGGCTGGCAATCTATGACCCTCAGCTCAGTTCCATTCAGCCCCCCAAGCTAAGTAAGTTTTTCACATTTTTAAAGGGCTGTAAAACAAAGAAAAAACCAAAAAAGAACATGTGACAAGGACCGTGTGTGGCATGCAAAGGCAGATAGTGAAATATCCACGGTCTGATCCTCTACAGAAAAAGTATGCTGGCTCCTTCTGTTGCAGAGGATGCTGCTGCCCTGGACTCTGTACCCTTGGCCTCCCTGAGTTTACTGGCAGCTGCAGCAAAGGCTTTTTCCAGCATGCTGACTGCTTCCCACCTCGAGCACATGTGTTCTCTCTTCTTCTCTGCCTGAAGGCTTTTCTAGGCACCACTGGGGTCTGCCCAAGGGCCTGGAGGCCTAACTGGAGGTGGGAGAGCGTAAATGGCCGGAGGCAACCCCACCCAATAGAGGAGGGAGTCAGTGGACCAATGTCCCAGGGTCCTTGTGGGTGGATTCTGAGGGGTGCTCCATGCTGCTTCACAGAGCACCCTGGCCCACAGCATTGAGGGCACACTTTACTGGCTTTGTCCCTTCTCCATCTCGCTTTTGATTTGCTGGAGCCAGCTTGTTCTGCTTTGTGAGGACCAGGTGTGCATCTCTTCCCAGCTCTGTCTGGTGACGTCATGAAATTGGCCCTGGAGGCACAGTTACCCCATGGAGATCACCAAGTGCTACGAATCAGGTTGTTGTTACTGATGTTGTTGGAGAGCCAATTGATAAACATTTGCCATCACACCACTTCCTCACTTGTCCTTCCTGGCATCTCTGCCCAAATAAATAGCTGCACCCAAGTCCTTGACTCAGATCAGCTTCAAGTGGAACCTGACCTAGAAGCAGTCCCGCCCCCCTCATGGTTTTGGTGTACGAGAAACACACACGACATCACATTTGAGAATCATTATCCCAAGACCTGGTCTGTGACAGTCACTTAGTAAATGCCAGTTCCTTCCTCTCTCCTCCCTTCCCCTTAGCAAAGGGGAGGCTCTCCAACATTTCCCAGGACACCTGCACTGCTGGCTTACCATATCAAAGTCAGCTCCAGCTCACTGGGCCACCTGGTCACTTTCCTGGAGGTTCTGGAAGGACTTCCTTGGCATATGTCCACATGCAGACAACCACACCCAGTGGGCTGGTCAGGGCGTCAGGAAGGAAGCACACCCATTGCAACCACACGAACCTGAACACATGTGGGCAGGGCAGGCATGGCGGCACCGGGATGTTCTGCCAACTCCGACTAAGGCGATGGAAACAATGCCCCTTTGTATGGAGTTAAGGATGTGCACCAGTGGGGAGTCACCTGGGAGGCTGGCGCCTCTTTCCAGTGCTGTGACCTGAGGTTGGAACTCAGGGCAAGAGAGGAAAAGATGAGGCCCAGAGAGGTACAAAGGAGAGAGAGAAAGAAAACATAGGGACAGAAAAGGGGTTGCTTGAAAGAAACTGCTAGATGTCACCCAATACCCATTTCCCCTTCCTACTTAGTAACAGACCCAATTTTTATTCAGTCATCAGCCAAAGGACCACATTACTCAACTTCCCTTGTAGCTGGGTGAGGCTCTCATTCTGGTTAATGAACTAAAGAGTGGAAGTTTTGTGTGGGAATTTCAGGAAGGCCCCTTAAAAGATGGTGACTCCTCTGATCAAGAGGCTGTTTTGTCCTCCTCTGCGTTTTTGTTTACACCAGGCTGGAATGTGGTGGTGACCGCTGGAGCTCCAGCAGCCATCTTGGATGAGGGTTGACTTGGAGGATGGAAGCCGGTGCTGAGGATGGTGGAGCAGAAAGATAGAAGGAACCTGGGTTCCTGATGACAACATGCTAGCCCTGGATTGCCACTTCAAGATTTGTTGGGGTGAGAGAGAAACAGACTTCTTTCTTGTTTTCGCCACTGATCTTTTGGGTTCTTCTATTATATGTAGCCAACCTAAACTTAACTAATACCGGGAGGTGAAGATGAAAAAAGGGGACGACAGAGATGGGAAAGTGGAAAAAGAAGAGGAAGATAAGACCTCTGGAGTGAGCATGAGTCTCAGGCTGTAAACTCAGGTTGCAAGAAACATGCTTTCCTTCATTCTTGATTAACATCTTAAATTTTATTGTAAACCCCCATCCCACATGGTGGCAGAAACTTAATTTCCGTCACTTCAGAGCCCTGCCCCTCTTTGGTGCAGAATCGCTTCTAAGTCTCCTCTGGTGAGGTCTATGTGCGAATGTGATGTTGGTCTCTCTCCAACTCCGCCCTGGTGTCCGTGGACACGCCGCATTCTGCCTGGTCTCTGTTGGAGGGTCCTGCCGGCCGCCATATGTCCTTCCTCATGACTGCCAGCTCTTTATGCTCCAGCTGTGCCCCTTCCCTGAATTAGTCAAGCCTACAACACTCTTTGGGCCCTTGCCATATCCCTGGATTCTCCCCAGAATGAAGTACAAGCCTCTGTTTTGAGATGCTCCAAACCAATGTGGGGCCCTGCCGTGCCCTGAATAGGATGTGGCTCTCTAGGAGGTCAGGGATGCGCAGCTGCTAAGCCATCTCCTCCTCCTCTCTGCTTCTCGCACTTTCTCGACCTGCAGCCCAGGCTGCAGGAACTTCATAAGGGGCAGGGGGTACGAGGAACAAGGTAACCTCTCTCTTTCACTTTATATCATTCTAAATTTAAAAAAAAATGTATGAAACACAAACCCCTCAGAATTACCTGCCTTGTCCTCTGCATAACCTTTCCCTGAGGTCATAAAAGCAGGTGGCCCAGCTGTCCAAAGTGGCGGGAGGTTGGCAGTCTTAGGAAATACTGCAGAGCAAAGGCATCAGCTTATATCCCACACTGTCCCACCACTGGGAGGAAAGGGGGAAGTGAGACCGGGACGAGCGCTGAACAGCATTAGAGTCAGAGGCGTGAAAGGTCTGTGCTGGGAGTGACGGTGGGAATGTGGTTAAGAGCACCGTGTGATGTTGGTAGTAAAGAACCCTAATTCGGGCAGCCTGGAGGTCTGCTCTGCTTTCCCTCGATGCCAAACCCACAGCAGAGAACTCATCACTCTGTGTGAGAGGAGGCTGATGTCAGTTCTCCTTCGGACGGCGGGCATAGGAGCACACTTCTGAGGATGCCCAGAGAAGAGAAGGTGGCCTGGGCCCCTGGAACAATGGGGTCACAGCCAGGTGTTCTAGACCCCCTAGCCAGGCGGAGGAACCCCTCTCTGGGGAATGTGGCCACCCAGAAGAGGCCACTCCTTGTGCTTGGAGTAACTTCTCTCTACATTCTAGAGTCAAGGAAGTCAGCATGTGGCAAACATCAAAGTAACTGATGTCCAGTCATTTCCAGAACCATCTGTGGGCGCTGGAAGAAACGTGAAAGTGTGCTGAGGAACAGCTCTTCCCAGTGGCCTTGAAGGCTCTTCCCACAAAATACGTGTTAATTATAGAGAGGAACTCCGTCAGTCACTTCAGGGTAGAGAAACCTGGCAGACTCCCTGTTAATCAAAGTTAAGAAACTTAATGTCACCAGTTATGGGACAAACTGACATTGTGTGCCTTCTGATAAGATACACTGAGAAAAACACTTCCTTTCTGTGACATTCTTGCCAAAAACATGTAACTGGAATCTAATCATGCGAAAACATCAGACAAAGCTTAACTGAGGGACATTCTATAACGTTAACTGGCCAGCTCTCCTGAAAAAGGTCAAGGTTGTGAATTAAGGAAAGACTGAGGAACTGTTCCCAACGGAAAGAGACTGAAGAGCCAACCAAAAGCACTGAGTGGCCCTGGCTTTGATCCTAGACCCAAGAGGAAAGGGTATTTATAGAGGACGACACTGAGGCGAGCAGCGACAATTGAAAGGGGGCCTGGACCGGATGGTGGTGTTCGTCTCAACGATACTTTTCTGATTTTGGTAACTGTATTATCATTGTATATGGAGACCTGTTCTTAGGAAATAAACACAAACATATTTAGGGATAAAGACCTTCTCTCTCTTCTTCGTCTTTTGCCTCCTCCTCCCCCTCCCTTCCTCTCTCCCTCCCTCCTTATGTCTCTTTCTCTCTCTGTTTCTCTCATCCCTCCCTGATCCAGCCCTCAAGCCAATGTGGTAAAATGTTCATCAGCGGGGAATCTGGGTGCGGGGTATAGGGGAATTTTCTTTGATATTCTTCCTATAAGTTTTCTTTAAACCTGTAATTATTTCAAAATAAAAAGTTGCCAAAAGATTTGAGGGACAAGTGGGCAGGGCAGGGAGGAGACCTGAGCGCCCCTTACAGGCCAATACCAGACCTGAAAGGGGCCTTAAAGAGCAGGGAGTCTGACCCTCTCCTTCCACACCTAAAGCCCAGAGACCCAGGGATGCGCAGCCACTGAGGTCTGCTGAACCCTGAGCCCATGCTTCGCCCCTGCACCGCCCTGCCTCCCCGCCTCTGAATCCCAACCCTACCACTGAGTAGCTAAGAGAACTTGGGCATGCTCCTTCCCTTTCCAGCTCCCAATTTTCCCATCTGGCAAATGAAAGGGTACAAGGACGTGATGTGGAGGAGAAGGAGAGGAAGCACGTGCCCAGTACTGAGCACAGGACACGCTCACTAAATGCTCAATGGATGTCAGCCTTTACTATTACTGTACTGTTGTTGTTGTTGTTATTTATACCCTCACTCAATGGACTAGATTTACAAAGGAGGAAATGGACTTGGGTAGCTGTTAGCATGTTCTACTATGAGAAGAGAAAATACAAGGGAAAGTCTTTCTTTTTTGGTAAAGAAAACCTATATTGGGGCTGGCCCAGTGGTGTAGTGGTTGGGTTCATGCTCTGCTTCACAGTCTGGGGTTTGTGGGTTCATATCCTGTGTGCAGACCTGTACACTGTTCATGGAGCCATGCTGCAGCAGCATCCCACATGCAAGAAATGGAGGAAGGTCTGCACGGCTGTTGGCTAAGGGCCAATCTTCCTCACCCCCGTCCCCCCAAAAACGATCTAATCTCCTGTAACAGGAAGTCTGGACAGGAGATGGCTCCTGGGTGCAGGGGGAGGCATGTTTCATCACGTGGCTCGATGACGTCACCAAGGATGCAGGTCCTTACCTGGTAGCTGCTCCGCCAGCCTCAGCTCAGCTTTGGTCTGAGTCCAGTCAGCATCCCAACATCATTTTCACAGTTTCAGCATCATCTGCAGACAGAAAACAAGACAGAAAAGAAAAAGAGCTCGGTTTGTCTCACTCTTTAAAAGTGAGAAAAATATTCCTGGAGTCCCATCAGATGTCCCCTTATACCCCCTTGTTCAAAACGACTTCATATGCTCAGTGCTGAACCAATCTTTTCTGAGGAGCACGGGATTCACGTGTATAGAAGTAAGAATTACCCTTGCTTGAAAGAAATGGAAAACCTCACACAACAGTGGCTCAACAAGACAGAAGCTGGTGCTTACGTGTGGAAGTCTGGCTATGCTGCCCAGGGCTCTCTGGCACTTTTAGCTTCAGGAACCCAGGTTCTTTCTAATCTTATGCTCTTCTGTGAGTGGTTCCACTCCAAGTTGCTTCACAGCATAAGATGGCTGCTCCAGCTCCAGTCCTCTAGTACTCATTCCAGCATAGAGGAAGGGAAAAAGAGAAGAAAGATAGAATCCCTTTCCATAAAGGACACTTTCAGAAATTATACACATCACATCTGCTTATTTCCACTGGGCAAAACTCAGTCACATGGGCTTACTTGCCTATAACAGAGGCTGAGAAATGTCTTTACTCTGCACAGCCACGGGCCCAGCTAAAAACTGGGATTTCTATTACTATAGAGAAGGATGGCGGAGGGGATGGTGATAGATATTGGGGGACCACTACTAGTCTATGCCACTCCATGACTCTATCACAGCCCTGGAGAGGACCTGGCCCCCCCTGAAGCCATGGCTGCCTCATATCTATATAAAATCAGGGTGTTACTAACATGCAAGGTTGGGAATGGGTGTTGGACTGGCAACCACAGTTCCCGAGACTAGTAAACTCCCATCACCACTTACCCAGTTACTCATCAATAGAAGTGAGCAAGGCCAGCTATAAAGAGAGAGCAGGTATCCGTTTTGGTCTTTTCAATGTACCGTGGCTTCCTCCCACATTCTCTCTCCACTTGTTCTTCTCGAATAAAGTCTATAGAAGGTGCCACAGGTGATCGCCTTTTTCACACGTCAGTCACACGGCTCTTGTGTTCAGTGAGAGCTCTCTTCGTGTGTGAGACAGAGCACAGAACATTCCATCTCCATCAGGTCCATTTAGGGGGGGAGGCGCTCTTATCCTGTATTATACGAATCCATCCTCCATTGCCAAAATGATTCGTTCTTAGTCCTCACAATCATTCTTTCAAGAATAGCACGACGTGTGTGTGTGGGGGGGGATTCTTTACCTCCCCAAAGCTTGACAACTGTGCATCTGCTGACATTATTTCTAGAACTCAGGATGAACAGGGTTACTGGGATAAGAGAGGCTGTGATTCCACGGTGACAAGACACGTTGAAGAGAGAGACATGATGGACTCAACCACCCAGTTACTTTACCTATGCATTTAAGTATGGTTTATCATGGGGTTTCATGAAGAATGCTCCAGATTTAAACGTCTGGCTCTTCCATCTTTACGGAAGGCGTTTGTTGTTTTTCTCTGTCTAACATCCAATTTCTCAAGTTTTGGTGACAGAATCTGTATTTCCCCGGGGAAACCAGCCCTCCTGCAGTTTCAATCCATGCCGACACTAACGCCACCTTTGTCTGTAGGGTGGACATGCCAATCAGGCTGGTAATTGGAGCATTGCATTCCCTTGTCCACAATTGGTTCATAATTGGTAAAATGACTAAGTCACCCAATGTGGCCCATTACCTGGCCTTTCTCAGAACAATAGCAAAGACAGAGGCTCTATTTTCTGCTGGACGTGAGGTTGGGAGGATGCAAGTCTACAGTTGCTGGGTACCATGATGTGAAGAGAAGCTACCTCAAAGTAGGGGGGTTTCCTAGACTCAGTAACCTGTTGGCTTCTGGTGCAACAACTGTTCTCCACTTTGCCATGGTAGCAAAACCCTGATTTTGTACAGAGGGAGGTAGAACCAAGAGTTCTTGAGAGCTCACGATGTTGAGATATACAATATGTTGAGACTCTGGGTCCAACATTCCTGAAGAGATCCCCCTGGAATTTTCTATCATGTAAGTTCATCTTTTTTGCTTAAACCAGTTATATTTGAGTCTGTGTTACTTGCAACCAAAATGTGCAGCCCAATGACATCCTGAGCCAAGCCCACTGGGAGACCTGCTGGCCCTTCCAAATCACCCAGCAATGGGCCAAGATGGCCAGGTCTCTGTGCTCCCATGTCTGTCAGTCATTGGATGTGGGCTGCACCAGGAAGGGGCATGACCTTGGCAAAACAGCACTGCCAGCAGCTGAGTGGCTAGTCCTTCACTGAATGAGATCTGGGAGGTGTGCATCACAGTAGTTCCCATGTAAGGTGGCCCTTCTGCCTCCAGGTTCTGGAATCTGCCTCATGTGTTTAGGCCTAGTGGTGGTGACAGCCCTTCTGTTACCAGTTCAACCCATGGCCTGCCCCTTGCCAATGGCCTGTGCTGCACCACCCACAACTTTGCCAGTGGTCCCTTTATTAAAGTCTCCTTCAACCGCCACTTTGAGTGTGCCCTCTGCATCCTGCTGCAACCTCCTTGACTGACACAACCTTAGGCTTCCCTGAGCAGAGGGTGGGGAATCTCCTGCAACCAGTGCAGAGAAGGACAAATCTTTATTCAGGACTATTGTGATAGATATCAAGACTATTGCAATAGGGGAGAGAGATCGGCCTCAGCTCCACTCCAAATACAGAGACAGCTGGGGATTTATACAAGGAGCAGAGTCAACAGGCCATTTATGCTGGAGGACTCTGCTCACAAGTCAAGCCGCCAATGCACATTGCCCCAACTTCCGTTTGCCAGGAAATTTCATAATCCTGGAATGATGTCACCCTCTGCTTCACTCAGTGAATGCCCACCCCTCCTTTAAGGTCCCTCCAGATCCGGCCTTTGGAAGCAACTCTGATCATGGCTCCCCCTAAATGACTGAACTTACCCTCCTATAAACTATAGGATTCATTGCCTAAACTTCTGGAAGGTATTTATCTTACCTTGCTTTGTACTGTAACTTTATTATTTGGCTCTTATTCTTTTTACTAATTTGTGTAATGGGTGCACCTGTTACAACCTCACTTAGAACAGAATGTGAGGGCACTTCTGTGAATCTACCGTCCACCATTCTTAGCCAGAGCCTTGCCCGTGTGCTCGTTTTGATGAACAAATGAATGAATAAATTAGTATAAAATTTGGTAGTTAAAACATCTCTCTGAATAACTAGCTGACATTTCTACCCCTCAACCCTTTGGGTCTTTTTAACTTAGTTCTACTTGGAAGCTAGAAGCAAATTAGCATTCACCATTTATACGTGCCTCGCCCTGACCGTGGATTCGTCCCTGGGTAGGAAGTGATACGTGGTACTTCTCTCTCTCACTCTAACTCAGAGGGCCTGTAACATGAGCTGGAAATATGAGGCAATTAACCATGTAATTCAGACAAAATCGCCTGGAAATGTACTTTGTGAGTAGGTACACAGCCCAGTAATGGAAGACTTGAAAAATTCATTCATGATAGATACGGAATCATTTATTAGCGGAAGCGTGGGATGTGCCGGGAACATTTCTAATCTGTTAAAGTCAGCATCTTAGAGGGAAGCGGCTCGATGACACAGTCTCCAGTGTTGCCACTGCTAGAGACAGAATCCGGGACTGAGAGGAGAGGACACTGGTTTGTGTGGGGATGGTTTTGCTACGTATTTTCTGTGCTGGTTAGGGTTCTGGGGTGACAAGTGACACAGACTTCTGCACTTAGCGTTCCCGTGTGCACACCACGGGCGCCCAGTCACAGGTCCTGTGATTCTCAGCCTGGGGCCTTTCTCTGCCACAGGAGCAGATTCAGGCTGCAAGTGGCAGCAAAAGTCCCAGGAATCAACAGCGCTGGGAGTAGCCCTCAGCCATGAAGGACAGAGTTAGTGGATTCAAAAACGAATTGTCTTGAAATGGAACAACTCTGGGCATTTTCTATACTTTTCTCCAGTTCTTTTTCTCCAACCGGACTTTGTCTCGGTTGCCCACAGGGGCAACCCATTCACCAACGCACTCTTCTTTGGTTTCCTTCCCTACCCCGTCTCATTTTCCTATTCTCCTATCCATGCCTCCTGGGGTCATCTCTGAAACAAATCTCGTGCATACAAATCTTTGTCTCAAAGTTTTCCTCTTGGGGAGCCCAGTCTAAGACACCTGGTTCTCTGGTGGCAAGACGGCTGCAAAGAGCTCTAGGTTTGTGCCCTGCCGGCGCCTGATCCAATGGAGAGAGACCATTCTTCCAAACACTTCCATTTAAAATCCTGAGACTGACTCTCATTGTTCAGAGTTGGCCACGTTTCCAACCCTGGGAGGAAGTATACCCACTGGCCAGTTCTGGCCATCTGCTCACCAGGGAGCCTAGATGGCTGGAGTGAATTCCGTTCAATCCGCACACTCTGGGGAGAAGAAAGGATGAATTCTTTATGAATAAGCAAGATGCTGTTACCAGGTCACTGCTTAAGGCATCATGAGCAGGTCAACTCACCAGTTCAGAGGAACATGACATAAGTTCTAACTTACTGGGGAGGGTCATGGGAAATTAAAGCTGAAGGAACCTGAAATATGACCTTCTGAGTTTCCCAAACTGGCCCCCACCCCCACTTTTTAAAACATCAAGAAGCTGGATAATTTTCTTCCTCTTAACAACCCTGTGTTTTATGTTTCGAAATATCATGTCATCCAAACAAAACAGCATGCATTCAGTAGTAATTAATTCATGCTCACGTTTTAAAAATTAATAAATGGCATTATTGAGTTCATGTTCTTAATAACAGGGAAACATAACATTTCCAAGTAGTTCTCGGAAATACTGAAAAGAGCTTCCAGACAGATACCGTATGATCTCATTTATATGTGGAATCTTAAAAAAAAAAAAAAATGCCAAGCTCATAGCTACAGAGGACAGATTGGTGCTTGCTAGAGGTGCCGCTGGGGAGTGGGAGAAATGAGTGCAGGGCTCAAAAGGAATAAACTTTCAGTTACAAGATAAATAAGTCACAGGGTTGTAACTGTACATGGGGATGTAACTGTATGCTTGAAAGTTGCTAAGATCTTAAAAGTTATCGTCACAAGAAAAAAAATTTTGTAACTATGTATGGTGACAAATGTTACCATTTATTGTGCTGATCATATTGCAATGTATACAAATATCAAATCATTATGTTGTACACCTGAAGCTAATGTACTATGTCAATTATACCTCAATTAACAAAAAAAAAGAACTTCCAGTCTCTTCTGTCCTTTTCAGTCCCTATGAGCTGTGGGACCCCTCATTTGGTCGTTGAGGTCCTTCTGCATACATAGAACTCCAAAAAGTGATTGGCTAGCAAATTGAACCATTTCATTTATATTAATAGTCTTCGTGGCTTGATGAATTATCCTTCAGATCACATTTTGCAGGGAAATTCCCCATGCTTCCTTATCACGGTCTTTATGTACAAAAAGGATCTTTGAGAGATTGTGCAGTTTGACTCTTAGCTAAAAAAACTTGACATGAAGTGATGACCTAGGTTCTCACATTCATCCAGCAGCCCAGAATCTTGAGCATCTTTTGTGCTCCAGGATCTTGAGGAAACAGAGTGAGTAAAATGGAGAAGGTCTCTGACAAGTGGGGGAGGCAGATGAAAATTAACAATAAAAGACTTTGTTGGTTTCTAGTCTAACACGTAAAGAGTTTGGAAGTTGTCATTTTCATCCTCACAACAAGAAAAAGGCTAAACAAAATGAAAGTAAGCAATTCCTCTAGGATCCATTGGAGGATTGAGATCACAGGGCAAACTCCTTTCTCCCAACCCCCAAACTGGAGAGGCAGGCAGTGGATAGAGAGAATCACAGCTTACTGAGTGCACAGTGCCCTGGACTGGAGCCAATGCAGGTAGGAGCACTGTGTACTGTAATGAGCAATTCCTGGAGATTCGGTGTGTACTAGCTTGAGGGTTAGAGATTCTGATGGGTCCCCACACTTTTGTGAGTTTCACCTCCAGGAGCTCCCACCAGGGACTCAGTGAAGATTAGAGAAAAATCCCCTCATGCTTTTGGCTGGGGAAGGGGAAAAGGAAACATTTTGAAAAACTTACAGTGTTAAGTGCTATGGAGGAAACAAAGTGAATGCTGAGTAGCAGTGAATGAAGAACCTGACGAAGAGAGCAGTAGGCACAAAGGTCCTGGGTGAGAAAGAATTCAGCTTGTCCTAGGGCCCGAGAGGAGTCCCTGTGGCTAGAACAAGGTGAGGGAAGGAAGAGGGAATTGACGTGGTCGTGGAGGAAGCAGTATCAGATCACTCTGAACCCAGAAAGGCCTTTGGTCTTCTTCCTTCCTCAAACAAGAGGCGTTCTCTGTACACAAGCTTGACAGCAGGTGAGCTGGGACATGAGTCCAGCCGTCTCTGCTTTCAATCTAGTGCCTGCTTCCCACTGCCTAAACACACAGATGACTAATTGTAGATCATACAGTCTGGAAAAAAGTATATTCAGAAGCAGGCAAGCTTTCCAGCAGCCTCAAACCGTGTAGCTCCCTACAGGGGCAGGAAGGAGTAAAACCACCATGTTGTATTATGTAGCCTGGGGACAGACTAACTATAGCCAAACCCTGGCTCTGCCACGGACCAGCGTTATGGTCTGGGCTGAGTTACTTTTCAGAGTCCCTCTTTTCTCTTCTGGGAAAAGGAGATAATAAAAGTGCCGCTAGATAGGATTGTGGAGACAATTAAATTAAATGAGATAAAGATTGATTTTTCCCCAAAACTATTCATTCCCTGGCTGTCCATCTCCATCACTGGTACCCCCTCCCATCTAGCGCACTGGCTCAAGACAAAACTCTGAGAGTCATCCCTGATTTTTTTCCTTTTCTCGAATCCCAAATCTATGAATATGCCCGGATGATTCCATTCCTGAAATATATCCTGAGTGCGTGCATTTCGGTGTCTCTCCATCACTCCCACTCTAGTCCAAGATTCTATTGTATTTTCCCTGGTCTACTGCAATGGCATCCTGTTTCCCTGCCTTCTTCTTGCTTTTCACAATCCACTCCTCACAAAGCAGCCGTTTGTAATTGTTCAATGTAATTTGATTATGTGTAACTCCTTAAAATAAACTCATCCGATGGCTTCCCAGTGCACTTAGGATAAAATCCACAGCCCACACCTCCTTGATCTTGTCCCAGACTGTTTCTCCCGGCTCATGCCCCTCTCTGCCACACCCAGTGAAATAGAGTGGATCATCACACTCTATTCTTAACTCTCCATAAAGCACTGCCCTGGGTTTACATGGTAGAGTGGCCTCACTCGTCCCTGGCCTTGGACATGAGATTTGCTTTGGCCAGTGGCATGTCGGTGGTTATGATGCGGGCAGAGCCCTGAAATAAGTGTGTGCCATTTGTCTCAGCCTCTATGCTTCTGTGATCTGCCAGAGAAAACGTGCCAGGTAGCTGTGTGTCCAAGGAGGGTAAAGGAAGATGTGTAGCAGATTTGAACCCAACCCACATCTGGAGCAAAGCCTGGCTACGTGGGGATCTGAAGCAGAGCCATCCCAGAAGACCCCAGAGCTGCGGGCAACAAAAACAAGTGCTGGCTGTGGTAAGCCACTGAGTGTTGTGGTGTGCTGTAGCATGACTGCAGTAAGCGCTGATTAATATACTTGGGCACTCAGTTTTCTCTTTATTTCCTGCATTTTTTCTTGCAGTTCCCTCTGTTTGAAGCTATTGTCTTTGTCTGGACCAGAGTTTCTTGACCTGGCAGCATTGACATTTGGGACTGGATATTTGTTGTGGGGGCTGTGCAGTGCATTGTAGGATGTTTAGCAGCATCCCTGGCCTCTACCCACTAGATGCCAGTATCCCCTCCCTGTCCCCAATTGTGACAACCAAAAACATCTTCAGACATTGTCCAATGTCCCCCTGAGGGGCAGAGTCTCCCCCGGCTGAGAACCACTGGTTTAGAATGTACGTTCCCCAGATCTTCCTGAACATAACTCCTTCTCATCATTTAGGTCCCACCTCTGATGTCCATCCATGGCTGTCCATTACTTGCTCATTTATTTCTCTACTTGCTTTTCTGCCTTTCTCTCTCTTGCTACCACAACGGAACCTGGCATATAACAGGCACCCCATAAACTTACTTTAATGAATGAAATGTTGGAAGACACCCTATCAACTGTGTTGATTGTAAATCATTACACA
The DNA here is from genome assembly GCF_041296235.1 of Equus asinus. Taxonomy (NCBI): domain Eukaryota; kingdom Metazoa; phylum Chordata; class Mammalia; order Perissodactyla; family Equidae; genus Equus; species Equus asinus. Next base: position 29,886,725 of record NC_091810.1, on the reverse strand, counting down.
AATTAATTATAAAAGTAATAAAAGATAGCAAAGTCATAGGAAACAGATCCACACCGAGTTTAGCAGCTGGGAAGTTTCTGACACTATAATTTCCCTTTCTGCAGCTGCTGCCCTCTGGATTTTGGACAGAACTACCATCAGAACGAATGTTCTGGAGCCTGAGCTCGGTTTGATTGACTAAGAAAGAAATAACCTTCATTGATCTTAGGATATCTTTAGAATGGATGTAAATAGCAAAAGAGTTCAGTGGAAGTGATTTGACTTGTTTCCCCCAAACAGCTGTGCCCCCCACTGATCTCTCTGGCTCTGTTTGCACATGTAGCGTTCAAATAGCCACGAGTTAATAGATGCGGAAGGCATGCTAAAGTAGATGAATAGGAGCTCCAACCTGTTTCTTATTACTAATTGTGCACGGATTTATCATCACCCTCCACACATCGTCTTCCTTAATAACAGTTGACAACACTAGTTTTCCACTGGCATCAGCCCATCACAGTGAGACTTTTTTTTTTTTAACCAAATGAAGACATCATCTAAACACAGAATCAGCAACATCAAAGTGTTTGCTGGAGCTTTTGGTGGTTGAACGGGGAAGCCAGTAGAGGGTGAGATGGGCCCCCAGTGCCCAGATCAAACTTTGATCTGCAAGCTGGTGAGATGAGAAGTGGTCCACGCTGTTCTGGGTGATGGCAGTGAATGAGATTCGGGAGCTGGGGAGAGGGAGTGGAGAGAAAGATGGATGGTTGACAAGGTCTTCCTGGAGACCAGCCATGACAGATCTGTTTTGACTCAATCTGATAGGACCTGATCCCCCACGGTAGATTCTCAAAGCTTTACAAGTCCCTTTGGAAGCTTTTGCAAATGTCTGATTTAAATTCCTTGTGTTTCAGTTTAAGCCCTGTGTCATCTCCATCTTTCTCTTCCAGAAGCTGTGGAAAGTCGCTCACCGCTGATGATACAACTCCCATTGACACTGAAAAGCCACAAACAGCTTTACCTTGATTCCTCCCCTGTGGGGATTTTGCAGTTTCTGCCCAGATTCTCCTCTTTAGGAAGCACCCTCTCTGTCACTCTGCCTGTCCAGCAGCCATCGTTTTGCTGGGTTATCCTTCCCAGGGATGTCTGGCTCCAGCTTTGCCAATCAGAACCTGTCCCCTCAGACTCGAGCCATACAGAAGGCAGCTGAGTCACATTCCAGCAAAGCTCTAAAGAAGAAGCCACAAATAGGTCAGATCCAGCTGGCAGACGTTTTATTTGGCCTTGTACAGCTTTTTTTTTAAATTGGAAACTTCACAAAAAACCCAGATTTTTGGTTTCTCTTAGAAAACTGGATGATCTGGCCCCACTGGGCCTCTGTTCCTAGAAGGCATGCGGTCAGCGGGAGCAGAGTAGCACCCTCTTTAGATGGGGCATCTGCTCGCCAGTTGCCCACAGTCCCTGTCACACCATTTATTACCACTGCCCGGATTTATCGTAGCTCCTAGTGCTTTGAAGCATTACGGTTTAAGGGTCCTGTTCTAGAAGGAAAAACCTCAAATGCCAGTTGGAGCAGCTCTGATATCTGCTTTTTAATGGCCTGTTTGTTCAATGTCTTGATGGAGTCCATCGGATATCCAGGATCTATTATGGGCTGAATTATGTGCTCCCAAAATTCATATGTTGAAGTCCCAACCCCTAGTACCTCAGAATGTGACTATATTTAGAGAGAGGATCTTTAAAGAGGAAATTAAGGTGGAAAGAGGTAATTAGGGTGGGCCCTAATCCAGTATGACTGGTGTCTTTATAGGAAGAGGACGAGACCCCAGGGACACACGTGCACAGAGAAAAGGCCATGATATAGCAAGAAGGCAGCCATTCGCATTTCAGAGAGACTCAGAAGAAACCAGCTCTGCCCACACCTTGATCTCAGCCTTCCAGCCTCCAGGACTTTGAGAAGGTAAATTTCCATTGTTTAAACCACCCAGTCTGTGGTACTCTGCTACGGCAGCCCTAGCAGACCAATATAGTATTGCATCAGTGAAACCCCCCCCCCCCGCCCCCAAAGTAACTCTTTCCATTACTTGCAGACAGAGTCCCAACTAACAAACACACTTTCTCCTGCAGTCTGCTTAGGTCTCCTTCCTCTTGCCCTGGTCCCTTTCTCGAACTTTTAATTGTATTTTATCACCAAGTGAAGGCTTGTAAACTAAAGTGAATGAAGCAAGGTCTCGGTGAAAATAGAGATGGAAAGTCAGAAATGGAGACAACTGTTCATCCCCTCCTCGGGGCTGGATATTGTGACACAAATACTAATATCCCTGTCTTTGGAAAACATGAATGCCTGTCTGAAAGAGCTCAAGATGGCATCTGGATGATGCCTACTCAACGGGGATCGTGTCGCAGCCAAGGAGGAGAAAATGGATTCTTAGGTATGGAAAAAATCTTCTTGCTTCTAGGTATAAATCACAGATATACATGGGGCACACAAACAGATATACGTTTGTGGTTTTAAAATTCATGGGAGGCTGATCAGGAAAAGTGTCTAAAAAGGCTATTTGGAAGGGATGATAAAAAATGGTTGAGAAACACGGATCTCTATGTTCGGTGGGGTGTTAGTACTCCTTTCTTGGAGGGCATTGTGCTGTGGGAGCTTTGTTTTCAGGGCCTTTCCATAGTGATGCTAATGTGGACAATTTTAGGGATTGTCAAGTAGGAAAGGGATCTTTCTACTCACCGTGGAAATCAAACATGGACAGAACCATTTAGCCTTGCTGACTGAAGGTTAAGGTTAAAAAAGAAGGAACTGGTGAGGGTATGGTAGCTACGGTTGGATGCCTGTCTGATAGTATTCCCTCCATGTTTACTCTTGCTGTCAAAGTTATGTCCCAAGTTGGAGGCTGGGAACTGGTTACTTGTTTTCCCAGCCTCCTTTGCACCTAGAGCATAAGTACATGACCCAGTCCTAGGGATGGGGGCTGCTGGGAACGTGGCTCCTAACCAATAAAAAAGAATGTCAAGAGAAGAAGACCCCTGTCTCTGCTTTAGCTCGTTGCTGTCATATCCCATGTGTTGCCTGGCACTGCAGCAGCCATCTTGTGGCCATGGGACCATGAGGCCCAGGAACCAAGGAGCTAATGACAATGAAGTGGAAGGAGCAAGAATGAGTATCACTGATGGCATTGATCAACGAGGAGGAAAATGACAAGAGAAAAGAGCAGCGAATAAAATCAACCACAATTTTATACCTAAAAGTTACAAAGCTAAATTTGGGGAACAAGTGATCAAGTACAATAGAAAAAGGGTTAAGTAGAAGTAAGGAGTCCTGGGTCTCAGTCTTGGTTCTGGTACTTGCCAAGTGGATAACTTTGAGTAGGTTACGCAGCTTCTCTAAACTTTGAGGGGAATGTTTATCGCACTTTCTTCAGAGGGTTTGCTGGTTCGCTCTGTTGACTTGGCTAAGCTGGAACTACATTTCCCAGAATCCCCTTCCCTGTGTATGTTTAGTTTGCAATTGGCAAAATAATAATAATAATAACAATTCCATGAAGTTGGGAAGGCAGAAGTGAAGCAGCAGCCATGGATCTCTGGTCATTATGCTTGATGCAGTAAGGGACAGATGACGAGGTACCCGTGGTTCCAGCTAGTCTTCACTTTCTCCCACCCTGCTTCCGGTTCTTCTTCCTGACTGCCAGCTCTGCTCACAAACAATGACCCCAGGCCTCCCTCCAGACCCTGAGACCACAGCCCTCTGTAGACTTCCTCCCAGCTTCTCCTTTGCTGCGCCATCACGGCAGCAGGTATGTCCCCTTGCCAGCTCCTATTCTCCGCCACGCCAATGCTTCAGGAGGACTCGTTGGTGGCCTGCTTGCTGACTTGACTCTGATCCTCTAGCTAACCCCTTTCGAACCTTTAGTTCTCAGCTTCTCCTGCAAATTGTGAGGTTTTCTTAAATATATCCCTAGAATGTCCACAACGGTTCTGCCTTCCCAATTAAACCCCGAGCAATACAAGATTCAAATGAAATAATAGATCTAAAGTCATCAGCACATCACCAGGCACGTGGCAAGAACTTCATAAGTTATTAGTTCTTATTACTATTGTCATTGTTTTCACTGCTGTGAATGCAAAAGAACGTAGAGACCCTGCTTTCTAATCGCCTCATTAGGCAGAGGACTAGACTAAGATTCTGCCAGATTAAGTGACTTGCCCGGGGCCATACAGCTCAATCATGACCCAGCCAGCACCCGAACTCAGGTCTTCTGGTTCCTAGTCCTACCGTTCTTCACAGACTCTGGGCTGCTGCCTGGAAGAGCCTAGTGTTCTAGTTATCACCCAATAGTGAGGATGTCATTGGCTGCAAATAATATAAAACCCAACCTAAACTGGCCTAAACAATATAGAGGGTTTATTAGCTCATGTAGCCAAAAAGTTGAGAGAGACCTGACCTCAGACATATTATCATGATGTCAGCAGGGCTAGGCTCTGTTTTTCTGTTCAGTTATGTGCCATATAGCAACCTTTTGGTCAATGACGGACCACATATTTGACGGTGGTCCCATAAGATGAGTATCACATAGCCTAGGTGCATAGTAGGTTATACCATCTAGGTCTGTGTGATTATACTCCATGATGTTCACACAATGGTGAAATCGCCTAACGACGTATTTCTCAGAACAACCCCATCGTTAAGTGATGCATGTCTGTGGTTCTCTCGTCTCTCCTTTCTGCTGTGTCCCTATCGTGGATCTCCTCGTGGAAGCAGAAATGCCTAGAGTAGTGCCAGGCCTTATGCTTCCAAACCACAGCTGTCCTGAGGGAGAGAGAGAGTCTTTGTAAGGCAAAGTATGTCTCAACATGAGTGGACCAGTTGAGGTCACTGGTCCACCTTCACCCACTCTCTGTGGTGGTGGGGGAGGGACTGCAGTGATTGGCTTAGTCTAGGTCGTGTGCTACAAATCTAGAGCTGACAGGATCAGAGACTGGGTGGGGAGAGTAAGCTTCCCTAGGGCCACATAGACCCCTCATACAAACTGGGAGTGAGGGTCGGGAGACAGGAAATGAATGCCAGGGAAGGAACAGTTGCAGAGTGGTTCTTACGTGTCTTGTCTTAGTGTCTTTTTCCAGGGATCCTTATTGGGTAGTTGGAGGAAGCCAGGTGAGTACCATCTCCAAAAGGAAGGCACAGTCATAGATGATATATTTAAAAGTAGTAGTCATGTGATTAAATATTTATAGCCCTTAGTTCAACATAAAACCCCCATCAAATTGATGTCCGTGAGTCACGTGCATGGTGGGGGCATTAGGACTGCCTGGCGTATTAATTAGTTCAAGAAACCTAGAGTCATTGACCTGCTCCTGGGTTGTATCCCACAGAACAGAAATGTGGAATAAGAAATCTGCCAGGATATAGCAATGCAGTGCTTCTTGATAGTGTCGACACATAGTACAGACATGAAATTTTTCCCTTACCTTGAAAATGGGTTTTATTTTCTTTTTGAGGAAGATTAGCCCTGAGCTAACATCTGCCACCAATCCTCTTCTTTTTGCTGAGGAAGACTGGCCCTGAGCTAACATCCGTGCCCATCTTCCTCTAGTTTATATGTGGGATGCCTGCCTCAGCATGGCTTGATAAGCGCTGCATAGGTCCTCACCCGGGATCCAAACCGCAGAACCCCAGACCTCTGAAGTGGAATGTGTGAACTTAAGCGCTGCACCACTGGGCCAGCCCTGAAAAGGGATTTTTTGTTTTTGTTTTTTATTATTATGACTAATTTGACACATAAATAATGTACAATGAGATGCACAAATCTTAGGTTTTCAGTTTATTAAGTTTTGATAATTGTATACACCTAGGTATATCACTACCCAAAACAACATATAGGATATTTTCATCACACCAGAAAGTTCCCTCACGTTCCTTCCAAGTCAGTCTCCATCCTCCACTCACACAACAACAATGATCTGATTTTTATCACCGTGATTTAGACTTTTGTCTCTTCTTGGATTCTGCGTCAATGGAATGAGAAAGTATGTGTCCGGCTTCCTTACTCACAATGTTTTTGTGATCCACTGACATCGTTGTGTGCAGCAGTCACACGTTCATTTTAATTGCTGAGTAGTACTCCTCTGCATGACTGCACCGTAACACGGTTCATCCGTGCTCCTGCAGTGGACATTTAATTTTCCAATTTTGGGCTATTGTAAAAATAATGCTGTAAACATTCTTGTGTAATTCTTTTTGTGCAACACTTTCATTGCTCTTGAGGAACCACTGAAGAGCAGAATTTATGGGTCATAGGGTAGACGCGTGTTTAATTTTTCAGACACTGCTCAATACTTCTCTAAAGTGGTTGAACCGTTTTACACTCCCATTGGCAGTGTATGAGAGTCTTGGAACTTGATCCCCATTTTGGACAGAGACTTGGAGATGACATCTTTGGATCTCAAAAGTCCATTTCTTCCCAGGAGAGAAGGGGAGTGTTGCATGGAGGAACCCAGAGGTGGCAGCTTCTGGGTGATAGCAGTGTGCAGTCGTGGGCCTGTGGGCCCTCTGGTCCATTCTTGGCCACCTTAGCTCTGCTCTGTATCACAGGAGTCTCTCCAGCACAAGAATCTTGGTTGGGTGTGGTCAATGGAAGACGCTGGGTTGGGTGTGGCCACTGGGAGGTTCTGGGATGGGTATGGCCACTGGGAGGTGTTGGGTTGGGTATGGCCACTGGGAGGTGTTGGGCTGGGTGTGGCCACTGGGAGGTGCTGGGTTGAATGTGACCAATGGGATGTGCTGGACTGAGTGTGGCCACTGGCAGGTGCTAGGTTGGGTGTGGCCAACGTGAGGCAGCTGTTGTGAGTTTGGAAGGCAGGAGGAAGGGAAAAGACAGAGCCTTTCCCTTCCTCTTCTCCTCACTGTCTCTGGTGGCTACTCTTGCAGTGACCATGTCTTTCTTGGCACAGGCTCCCACCACAGAGACCTGCCACAGCTCCAGCCTCCACTGGATGACTCCACTCTGGACCCAGGTAGCACCCCCTGCTCCCTTCGTCTCCAAAGCCTCGTAGTGGTGGTGTCTTCCTGCCCCTGCAAATCCCCTGGCTGCCTCACTTGTCCCTCTTGCTTGCTTCTCAGCCTCTTCCTTCATCTGCGCACTCAGGTCCTTGCATTAAATTCCCTTTGTTCTCAGACTTAGAGTGGGTTCTGCTTTCCTGGTTGGACCTTGACAGATACACAGAGAATCAAGGATTAACAGAGACGATTTTGAGGCCAAATCACATCCGAGGCCTGGCAGGCAGATTTATTGTCAAATCCTAAAACTGCAAAAATAGGACAACCTTCTTCAGAAACACCATCTGGTACCACAATATTCCCCTAATGGCTAGCCCAAATCCCTGCTGTGACAAAGTTTGCTTCTGACAACCAGACAGAACCAAGTCACTTGGCCTCGGGAGTGAATATGAGCATTGGTGTTAGTGGGTCCGCAGGCCCTGCCTTAGCCCTGGTGGGAGCCATAGTTCTGTCGCTGGGAGAAGAAAAGGGTGAGGCTGGGAGGAAAAAGGATATTTCTAAGCAGCCACTATAATTGGATGAATTGACCCAAATTCTAGGTTGTCAGGCCACATACTTGGCTTCTAAGGGAGGCAGCCATTTCTGCTGCTCCTCTGCCTCCTTCTCCGGACTTAAAACAGTACCAGCCACATAGGAGATACTCAAGAAATATTTGCAGAGTTGCATTTGTTTATTCATTCATTTGTGGAATACTTAATAAGTACTTGGATGATTGCAAGTAATGGAAAGCCAAATCAAATTGGCTTAAGCAAAAAAGGGATTATAGTAATCCACATGATTGAAAAGTCCAAGGATATAACAGCTTCAGGCATAGCTAGATCTGGGTGCTCAAATGATGCATCAGAAGTTGTTGTCTTTCCATTTCTCAGCTCTGCTTTCCACTATGTTGGCTCCTTGCAGACAAACTCTGCCAAGGGAGGGCAGTGAGGAGGCCCCCAGTAGCTCCCAGCTGATGTCGCATCAGAACAATAACCACAGTGGAAAGAGAGCTTGACTTTTAAAATATCTTTTGGGAAAATCTAGGGCTTATCACTCACCAACTCTGATCATCCTGCCTCGGGTCTCCTGCCTCCCCTTAGCCAGAGCAGGAACAAGGGCACTTTGACTCAAACTCCCCCGCAAGGCTGTCTGCAATGGGGGAGGGGTGGTTCCCCAAAGGGAAAACAAGGTGCTGTTGTCAGAAGAAGGACAAATGGATGCTGGACAGGCAGAAACCACAAATGGCGACTATGGGGCCATCTATGTGACAGGCAATGTGAGCCAGGAGTAACAGCAGGAATGTGTCACAATCTCCCTGTCCTCACGGTGTTTACACTCTAGCAGGAAGCCTGGTGGCGGGCAGGGTGCGCAAGCAATTAGAATCAAGGACCTGGCTCTCATCATGGTGGAAGTCCAGGTTGCAACAGGAGCAGACTCCTTAAGTGTGATTTCATAGTTGCTGTAGAATACCCAGACGTCCTTAGCCACTCTGGAGGCTAGTAAACTGACTTTGGGTCTATACTGGATGCTCGGAGTTTCAGTGATGTCTTCCAGAAAGCTTTGCTGGAGCTACAGTCTGTAACAGATTGTGCAGTTGATGTGAGATGCCAGGAGCCTCTGGGAGAATGGCCTGTGAACAACCAGGTCCTTGACTGGCGGTGGGGGTGGGGGCGGGGGAAGGGAATCCTCTGTGCTGGAATGCGCTTTGGGGAATCTTCCGCTTTCAACCAGGTTGGAAGATACGAAATTTGTTTTTTCTAATTCAACTTTTTATTTTCAGATGATTAGTTTCACATGAAATTGTAAGAAGGAATACAGAGAGCAGCCATGTACGCTTTCCCTAGTTTCCTGAAATGGTAACATTTTGCAAAATTCCGGTAGACTATCACAACCAGGTTCTTGAGGTTGATGCAATCGGACTCCTTTGTATGTGTGTCTGTGTATTTGGTTCTTTGCAACTCATCTGTGTAGGTTAGCATTCCCTCTGCCCCTCCACCCCACAGTGGAGATAAAGAACAATTCCATCCCCACAAGGATCCATCCAATTGCTTTTTTATAACCCCGCCTACCTCCCTTTCAACTCACTCATTCTCCCTCCTCCCTAACCCCTGGCAACCTCTAACCTGTTCTGCGTTCTATAATTTTGTCATTTCAAGAAGGTTATGCACCATTTGGATTGGCTTTTGTCACTCAGCATAATTCTCTGGGATTCCTCCAGCTGTTGCCTGTATCAATAGTTTGTTTCTTCTTATTACTAAGTGGTACGCGACGGCATGGATGTATCACAGTCTGTTTAACTATTTACCTGTTGAAGGACATCAGGGCTGTTTCCAGGCTTTGGCTACTACGAATAAAGCTGCTATAAACATTTGTGTATCGATTACTGTGTGGACCGAAATTCTCATTTCTCTGGGATAGGTGCCCTGAAACTTGTATTCAACTTTGTACTTTATTTCATCTATGTCTGTATCTTCATTGATATGACCTGCTCTCTGTTGAGCCCTCACTGACATTGACCTTACCATCCCGGCAATTCACAAACCATTTTCAACCATTCAGAGCAAGCTAAGATTGGTCACCTCATATCTTTACTGCATTCTCAAGGAAGGGATATTTCTCTCTTTTTTAAAGTTTTTTGTTTTCGTGTAGTCTCATAACACTTTGCTTCCTTCATTGGGTTCAAGTTTTACGCCTTCTTCTGAACAGGTCTCATCTCTTTATCTGAATGTCGGTCTCTGCCAGGTGGCATCATATCTTCTGTGCTTGTGTGGTGCCAGGCATGGAGTCCCGGGATGGCAATGCCCCGATGCTTTAGTCATGCATTCAAAACTTGCTTGATGAGCACGCACTTTCTGCGAAGAGCAAGAAGGACGTGGTGCACCAAAGAGACGCAGTCTTGCCTTCATGGGGCTTATAGTCAGTAAGGTGATAAGGAGCAGAGAAAAAACAAGTGAGCAATTAAATAAACAGGAGAGATACAGATTGTAATGAAGGTTCTGGAGGACATTACCCGGAGAAGTGGTAGTCAGTGACAGGAGGGTTGTGTTGTGCTGCTTTAGGTGGCCTGGGAAGGCTCCTCTCAGGGTGTGACATCTCATCTAAGATGCTTCTAGCTCGAGACATGATGTACCATCATCTCCCTTTCAAAGCTTGTGACAGACATCCTTAGTCAATCAGTATACAGCTTGAGAATCCCTCTCAACCCTGTGCAGCCACAACAACGCGCAGCCACTCCTAGGGAACTGGATATAACACAGGAGATGAATTTTTTTGCCTCCTTCATATGGTAGTTCCTCGGGGAACCCTGGGGAAGAATGAAGGGCCCATCCTTTATGATGAAAGGGCAGATATTATGGAACTCATCTGATCGATAAAGCAAGAAATCCCAGGGAAGCCTTGAGCTTGCCTCAGGTCTCATAACCAGCTAGGATGCAACAGGGATCAGAATGCAGCTGCCCCAGGTACCCGTGTAACTGCGCCGTTCTCAAACCTAGGCTGCAATGAGGTTACGCGGCCTGCTGGATAAAGTGCAGACTCCTGGGCCTTGCTCCAGAGAGGCTGCCTCAGCAGGTCTTGGCTGGGACTTAGGAGGCTGTATTTGGAGGGGTTCTGATGCAGGTGACCCACGGGCCAGGCTCTCAGAGACACTGGTCTGACTGTGGGCCACCAAGTCTGCCTTGCTTCCATAACTAGCCAATGGCCCCTTGCTACAGCTGCATCAACTTCACATACTTATTCCCAGCTAACGGCCCAGGGCTCCAGGTGCCCAGCATCCCTGGAAACTCTGGGAAGCAGGGAGGTGAAATTCTGACCCAGCCCTGAATGATGTATCTCCTGCCTCCCTTTCCAGCTTCCTCATGCACCACACTGCCCCTTAGTTTATTAGCTCCAGCCTCGTGGCCCCTTTTCAGTCTGAGGGATGCAACTATCCCAGGAAGCGCCGACTGTCTCCTGCATCTGGGCCATCCTTCCTTCCCTCTCTTCACCTACTGAGCTCCTACCCATGGTGCAGATTCTAGAGACCGTCACTTACTTGGGCAGGACTTTCCTTTCTTCTCTGGCAGGAGCTCCACTAAGCCATAAAATTAATTTTGCCATCCCCTTCTTAAGACATTTTGGATGTCTTCTTCCCGAAAACTGTCACAATAAATATTCAAATCTACCATGTCTGTGTTGTGGCTGGCTCTCCCTAGACTAGTGCAGTGCACAGCCTGCCCAACCATATACTTGGTCAACTCCCCGCCTCACTGGGTCTCATTTTTGCACTGCATCTCAGCACTGCATGGTAGCACTGATCTCAGCTGCGATCGTAAATTGCAATGTTGATGAATATCTCTTTACTCCACTGGGGGGTAAGTGGGGGATCTTTCTGGTTTTGTTCATGTTTGAATCTCCAGGACCCGGGACTGTGCTTGGCTCATAATAGTCATCTAGCTGATGTCTGAGCAGCTTTCGCTCCTGCACAGCTCTCAAGTCCTTCTAAAAGAGCGCTCTCCCTGTGTGTCTTTCCTGACCTACTATGTGCCCCCAGCACCCAGGACATCTCTATTATCAAACATATCACGAATTATTGCCGTTGCCTGGTTTCCTGTCTCTATTTCAACCCACCCACTCTCCAACACACCAGTAACTTGAAGCTCCATCGAGGGGGCCACGCCTGTTCTGTTCATCTTTGGTCTCCCTGCGGCTTGCCTGGTATCCAGTAGGTGCGAAGTCCGTGGTACATGCTTGAGAGGAGAAAATTCCGCCAGTGAGGAGGTGAGGAGGTGAGGGGGGTGATGGCTCCGCTCCGAGGCATCTCTCTGGGAGACCCTCAGTGTAAGAAGGCTGGCTCCTAGCTCACTCCACGGGGCGAGGCTCCCGATGTGCCATCCCTACCATAATACAGGCCACTTCTCACTCAAATCCCATTGGCTGATAAGAGAATGAATTGAGGGCATTGTCTTTCAAAGAATACCTTTATTCATTCCCTACCAATTTCCTACGATGCAGCCCCTAACGAGCCTTGAGACTCAGGAGCCAGAGGCACACAGGTGGCCCAGAGTGGGTCAAACTTGCAACCCTGGGCAGCCCTTGAACCCACTTTCCCAGCCTTCACAGTCAGATCCCTGCAGAATAATAAGACCCACAAATCTTTTGTCTGGAAAATTATCTTCCGGTAACACGGGAAGCTGTTACCATGGAAATAAAATAGCCTATTAGCCCAAATCTACCAAAACACAGGAGAGGCCTGCCCACGGTTCCGAGGCCCTTCATTAATAATAAGAAAAGCTGATTAACCTTTAGGAGAATTGACAAGAATGGCCATGACTTGCTGGATTATGACTTTCATGTTGAGTTTATCTGGGCTAATATTTCAGCCTGGAGCAGACATGCTGGGCAGGGAAGGAATAAAGATAAGACTCAGTGTGAAGGTTCAGATGCCTGCCTGGTCTGGTTTCTCAGTCTTGGCCACCCTGGACTGCTTCCAGCCCACGGCTCCTGGGGAAAGTGCCTCCCTAGACCAGTCCACTGGAGGAGAGCAATTTTCCTGTCTCCTGCTGAGCAGCTGCTGAGAGAGGCAGGGGGCTCCTGGCAGCACAGTCAAGATGCCAAACAGAAGCCTGAGACAGATGGAGCTGAACCCAGCGTGTCCTGGTCTGCCTCCTGCTCCCCAGCTCATCCCCAGTGCCAAATCCCACACAGGCAGGCTGCAGGAGAGTCCTGCAGCAGGCACAGAGCTTGCAGACGCCAGGCAGCCCAGGGCAGCCCCCGGTGTCCCAGTGCCAGGCAGCCAGCAGAGACCTGGTCCCTGCCCAGTCTGCTGCTCCTGCACCTGGCCGGGGAGAGCCCTCAGCATCTTAACACAGGCAGGTGGGAAGTGCCAGTGTCTTGACAGCTGTCAAGAGGGACTGTATTCTAGGTAAACTGACAACAGCCCACGGAAACCTGGGCTGTGCTTGACAACAGCTCACAGATTGCTGGAGATTTTTTTTATTTCATTCTGGTTTTGGTTCCAAATTAAAAGAAAGGTAGGAGAGTGTCCCTGTGAGCATCAGTTGTCATTATTAAAGGCTCTGCCGCCTCGGGGACATCGTTACAGCCTTCTCAGGTATCTTTCCTTGCCTCTGGTTACTGACACCAGGAAACACAAGGCACTTGTTACTGTCAGTGGTGGCCTCGTGGTCGTGGTCGGAGACACAGGAGTGAAAAAGGAGAGGTCGTCTATTCATCCTCCCACTCATGTTTGGCAGGAGGGGGTATCATCCCAGCGGGAATTTCTCCCTGAACAAGCATGTTAGTCAGCCCAGGCTGACTGCTGGAGCAATCGCATCTAGGATCTCAGAGGCCCCAGGAAACAACAGATTTACTTCTCACTCCTGTCTGGGTCCAGCCGGGGGGTCGGGCAACCTTCAGAGGCCCTGATTCTTTCCATCTGGTGGCTCCACCGCTTCCTAGGGCTTCAGGATGCCTTACTGGGTCCTAGCATCTGGCTGGGAGTTGAGGGAAGAGAGTGTGGAGGACCTGAGGGGGTTTTCCAGGGGCCAGCCCGTTGGCCAGGACTAGGCACAGGCCCCGCCCCTAGAGATAAGGAGGGTGAGAACTGTGTTCTAACAATGGGCCGAGGCAGGAGAGGAGACCTCAGGTATGGGACACAAACACCGGGTCCACGCTGAGAATAACAGAGGCATACTACCTGTATTCACTGTAGAGAATCTGAATATAAAAGTGAGGCGGGTCCTGTCTGTTGTGTCATCTAACATTGTCCAAAGGATATGTTGAGGAGTTCAAGTCCTGCAGTGTGCTTCTCAGAAACTGGTTTTCTTGAACAGATATGTTGGGAAACAATGAAAAAAACATGTTCTTCCTGGGCAATCACTCTGTATAGTGGGGTATGAAAGGCTCTAATAAGTCCTGCATCAAAAAAATATTTAAAACATCTTCCACATATACTTGACTAGGGACTCTGCATTTTTGGGATGAAAATCTAGTAACATTTCCTGGAGTCATTGTTCTAAAAGGTATATTTTGAGAAAACAGACCTAGTCCAACCATTTTTTTTTTGGGTACACAAGTACACTGAGGCTCCGAATGAGGACTTGATTTACTCAAGATCAAAGGGCTTGTGAGGAGTTATAGGACTGCATTAGACCCTAAATAGGGTGCTCCTTTCTGTAAACGTCTCAGACGGGGTCATGACCCTCAGGCATATGAGATTAGTGTAAACACAGCACATCTTCAGGGGAGTGGGTGTCAGTTTTGTTCATTCAACATAGCAAATAAATGAATAAACCGTGCCTCAGTTTTCCCACCTGTAAAACGGGGACCATAAGAAGATCGTGCATTTAAAACACTTAGTCCAGAGTGAGGCGCTGGGCCCACAACTGGACAAGCATGGTTCTTGTCCTCATGGACACTACACACCACAGAGGTGACAGACAAATAACGGAAATAATTATAAATTGTCTCAGTGTCAAACCAAAATTGCTGAAGAGGCTGAGAATGAGAAGTAGGTGGTGGGCTGCTTTAGATGGGATGGGCAGTTTTCTGAGGAGGGGCTGTTTAAGCTAAGACCAGAACCACGAGAGGATCATATTATGGCAAAACACAAGAAGAGCCCAATGTGGGCATGGCGCACAGTAGGTGCTAAGTACTAGCTAAATGAGTGAACGGATCAATCAATGAACTGCGGGTTGGAGTATAATGTAATTTAGATTCTGACAACAATTCTGGTTCACGGATTTCTTCCAACACCACCGAGCAATTCTCCGTGACACCAGCTGGCTGTCCTACAATGCATCTCAGTTCCCACACTACCTACCTGGAGACAGCGTCAGATCCCACAGGGTAAGAGCTCAGTTTTACAAGACTGCCACCTCCCCTAAACACACTTCAGATGCCAATCGCAGGTCCAGGTTGTCACCTGTGCTGACTGACCAGATGGGAAATTCCATCGATCTCCTCCTTAGGTTTGATTAATTTGCTAAAGTGGCTCACAGAACTCAGAGAAACATTTTCTTTACTAGATCACAGGTTTATTATAAAAGGATGTAACTCAGGAGCGGGCAGATGGAAGAGACACTCGGGGCAAGGGATGGGGAAATGGGCCGAGCTTCCCGCCCTCTCTGAGCGAGGGTACCGTTCTACCCGAATCTCCATGTGTTCACCGACATGGAAGCTCTCTGAACCCTGCACTTTGCTTTGGATGGAATCTCACTACATAGGCGTGATTGCTTAAAGCATAGTCCATTGGCGATGGAACACCATCTCTAACCCCTCTCCCCTCCCCGGAGGTCAGGGGCTGGGACTGGAGGTTCCAACCGTCCAATCACAGGGTTGGTTCTCCTGGCAACCAGCCCCCACCCTTAGGGGTGGTCCAAAGGTCACCTCAGTAACATAATAAAACACCTTTATCCAAGAGTTTTAGGAGCTCTGTGTCAGGAACAGGATGCAGACCAAATATATATTTCTTATTATAAATCACAATATCACAGTAATATCTTGAAATTCTCAGATAAAACACCCCAGAGAAGTGTCATCTTCACACCCTCAAAACTCTTAAGGCATATGTTTTCTCCTTCTACCACTCTCTGTTGGGAGGGTTGATTCAGGACGTTTCTTCAAGACGTTGAACATCTTCAAGATGCTTCAGTGTGGGGTGTCTCAACCTCGGCACTATCAACATTTGGTGGGATCATTTGTCCCATGCGTTGTAGGACGCTTAGCAGCATCTCAGCCTGTATACCTTGATGCCAGGACTATTCTGCCCTCCCCTCCCCCTCTTTGAACAACCAAAAATCTCCCCTGAGGGACAAAATTAGCTTTAGGTGAGAGCCGCTTCCCCGTACAATGGAGCCATTTCATTTTAAAGATGGGAACCACAGGCTATGAAATCGCCAGGGCTGCCCTTCCCTCCCTCCGCACCCCAGTGGCCTCCTGGATGTCATGGCCCAATCCCGCAGCAATGGTGCACGTCCACATAGGTCATTCAGCGCTGTGCCAGCTCTCCAATCAGAGCAGGCCCCGAGAAACTGTTTCTGAGCTTCTCTCTTCTCTTTCCCAGGCCGCGGAAAAGTCCAACTTAATTTCCAGCCATCCCGTTACAACCTCTCAGGAGAAGGAAGGAAAGTTTCCCGGGTTTGCCTTCCAGCAGCATTGCAACCTGAGCCCTTTGTGTTTTTTGACATTCTGTTTCTGATTTCCGTGCTGGGCTTAGAGTAAGGAATAAATACTTCTTTGAAAGCCCTGTGCATACCAGAGAAAATCAACTGGCTGAACGGGAGCCAGGGACCCTCTAGTAGAATGGACTAGGCTGATCTCCGGGTGTAGAAAGAGAAAGATTGACCGGGTGAGCTGCGCGCAGGTTCACGCAATGTGGCTCTTCCCTTGCTGGGTGTCTCTGCCAAGTCACTGGGACTGAGGCTCAGCTTCCTCACCTGCGAAAGGAGCGAGATGCTGCTGTTCCTGGTGGCCGCTGGTTATGTCCTGTGCTAAGCACACATCCTAATCGTTCTTGCCCTATATCGCTCAGTTATGGTGAGAGTTGCATCATTTAATGCAGATTTAAGGCCTTTGAAAATGGTAAAGTCCTGTGAAAATCCAAGTTGTCGTTAGGATTATCACCTACTTCATATATTTATACCTACAACCCAACAAACTTCCAGGAGGCAAAATAGCGGAGCGGTTGAGAGCCCAAGCTTCAGAGGCAACCAGCCCTGGTGCCATGTCCCAGATGGGCCCCACGAGCTGTGTGATATGGGGCCTGTTCTTCAACCTCCCTGTGCTTCAGTGTGCTCATCTATAAAGTGGGGCTAAACAGAATTTAATTTGATCATCATCTACAGCACTTAACACGGGGCCTTCCACTTAGCAAGGCTCGACGGATGTTGTGGAGGGCCTTTCTGTGTATTACTCCATCCCAGAGGGCCTTTAACTAGAGGAGCAGAAAGACAGGGTTGAAATGGAATGGAGTTGGAAGGATGGGAGAGCGTGAATCTGTGGCATGGAGGGGGAAAGGCCTAGCTTAGGGAAACGATTCTGGGATATTCTGGCTCAGAAGGAAAGGAATAATAAGCCTGGGGCTCTGCCTATGCTGTGCCAAGCATGATCGAGTGGAAAAAATTTGCCAGTAACTCTGGTCAAACTCTACATCTGTCTCTGCTGCCGGGATGGGCTGCTTGCCCACGTTACCCACTATGCGCCCCCTTGGAAGAGGCTGGGGCTGATCCTCGGGGTTTTTCTTGTGTCAGGTCAGCCCCCACCCCTGCACGCACACACTGCAGTGCTGGGCATCGCAACCTCAGCTCAGCCCTGCTTCCAGGCAGTCTTGCCCATCCACAGAGAGGCCGAGCGGGACAAAGGCAGAGGTTCACCTCTGAGAAGTGTCCCCAAGTCTCTGACAATGCGAGAACAGAGGTATTCATTCCAACAGACGGCCGGCCCTCTGACTCAGGGCCCCTCTGGCTTGGTGTTTCTGGGCCTTTTCTGAACCTCCCTCTCTACTATTATTGGGTAGCTCTTCTCTAGGTTTCTGATTCTTTCTCTTTAACATGGGTTTCCCCGGGGCCCTCCCTGCATGGAGCCCTCTCTCCATCTTCAGTTGGACTTTCCCCAGAAGCAGACCTTGAGGCAAAGATCTGAGAGCAAGTAGCTTATTTGGGAGGAAACACAAGTGAGGGAATGAGGAAGTGAGCGGGGGAGGGGAAAGAAGCCAGTAGGGGGCATCATCGAGCAAGGTCCTGCGGCAGGCAGTTGGGGCTCATTCCTTCTGGGGAGCTCTGCAGACAGTGTAGACCGTGTCTCAGAACTATCCTACCTGAAGGTGCAGGGCTGGGTGTTGTCCATCCGTCCAGATTGGTTGAGGGTGTGTCTTAGTCTGTTTGGGTTACTATATGAAAAATATCATTGAATGGGTGGCTTATAAACAACAGAAAATTATTTCTCATGATTCTGGAAGCTGGAAAGTCCAAGATCAAGGTGCTGGAAGACTCCGTGTCTGGTAAAAGCCTGCTTCCTGGTTCACAGACAGCTGTCTTCTCACTGTGTCCTCCAATGGTGGAAGGGGTGTGGGAGCTCTCTGGGGTCTCTCTTATAGGGGCACAATCCCATTCAAAAAGGCTACATGACCTAATCACCTCGCAGAAGCCCTACCTCCTAATACTGTCACCTTGGAGGTTAGGATTTCAACATATGAATTTTAGGGGGACATAAACATTCAGTCCATAACAGGCTGCTTCCAGAGCATTCACCCTCTGCCCTGCCTGGAGGATCTGCCCTATAAGAATGCCAATAAGTTGGGGCCAGCCCGGTGGCGCAGCAGTTAAGTGAGCACGTACCGCTTTGGCGGCCTGGGGTTCGCCAGATTGGATTCTGGGTGCGGACATGGCACGCTTAGCAAGCCATGCTGTGGTAGGCGTCCCACATATAAAGTAGAGGAAGATGGGCACCAACGTTAGCTCAGGGCCAGTCTTCCTCAGCAAAACGGGGAGGATTGGTGGCAGATGTTAGCTCAGGGCTAATCTTCCTCAAAAAAGAATGCCCATAAGCAACGTCCCTGCAGCACCCAGTAGCTGCCTTCACGGGTGGAGATGAGTGCCAAGGGCGTATAGTGGGGCCCCAATACTGTCTACCCCTTTCCCCCCCAAATTCCTGAACCTTGGGGCTCTAGACACAAGCCCAGTGCTGGCCGTGTCAGGGAGGGGAGATGTCAGGGATCCCTGCTTCCCCCTCCCCAGCCTCCCACAAGGGGACCCATGTTGAAACTGTTGACATATTGATGGAACTCTAAAAAATATGTGGAATCCGCTAGGGAAATTGGAAAACATCAGTCACAGTTCTGTTTATTTAGTGCCTCTCTAACCATGGCAAATTTTTCATCAGGAGAGAAAATTAAAACAAAGTAAAACCATGAGCGCTCTCTCCTGAGACAGGTCCAGAACTCATTTCCCAGTCTGTTCCCAGCCAGCCCGCTCAATGCTAACACTGAAAGGGATTTTTTTTAAAGCCTTGTTTTTTTTCCGTGTTGCAGCTCTCCATCCCTCTCTCATTAGACTGGCAGGCTGGGTGGGGCGAGGAGATGACTGTCGCCCCTCAGTGTTCCCCATGGATCATCCGCCACCCCCCCCCCCCAACTTCGGCTAATAGGAACCACGTCTCCAGACTGTGTTGGGAGTGACTTGATTCTCTCCCTCCTGGGCATGCGGCTGGTGCCTGTATCGCCCTGGGCAGTTGCCTAATTCCTCTGAGCTACAGTATCTTCATCTTTACTGTGTTGGTAATAATAGGACCCACCTCTTGGGCTGATTGTGAGGATTAAATGAGATAATATAGGCACACACTGAGCACAGTGCACGCAAAGAGCCATATCTTGGGGGCTAAGGAGTGGGCTTCATGCCCTTCTCTTTTCTTTCCTGCAGTTTTAGTCCTATGAGTCCCAATTGGTCTACTAAACCTTTATGCAAATAAACTCCTGGGGACCTGCCTGTGATCCCCAACATTCTGGAGTTGCAAGGGAGGACCCTGCAGGGAGCCAGGCAGCATTTTCCCAGGAATCCAGAGAAGAGAGGTAACTATGCAACTGCCCCTCGGGGTCTGCTTTTATCCCCACAATGATCCCAGCACTGGGGAGTCAGGGTTGAGAGGAGCGTGTAGGAAGGAGAGGTTAATTCCAACCGAGGAGGTCACTGCCTGGAGCACATCGGCATCATTCCATTTCTTCCTGGATGTCACACTCTGAGGGACATTGGCACATGGATATGTTTTATAAATATCCAGATCCGTTTCAGGGCTGTGTAAGACGCGACATGTAGGTGGAATGTATGCTGAGAAGGAAACTACTTAAATTCCTAAAGCATCTAGTGCAAGAGGTTCAGTAAATACTAGTGAGACTGAACTAATGAGAATATTAAACCATCAGGCTGTGCATATTGGATCAGACCATTTGGCTGCATATAATTATATTTTAGCAGCGGGTTACAGCTCAAGTTCTCAGGAATTTTAAGCCCAAAATGGAGAAAGAAATTCCCTTCTTTTATAGGGCAACAGTGAGTGACAGGAGGATGCCTGAGGTCTCAAACCACAGGACTCACAAAAGTCCACCATGGGGAAATGACCCACCTCTTCCTGCCCTGCCCACGCCAGCCAGCATCTGGTGTCCTGCTCCCGGGACTTGCCGTTGCCCTGTCTGTAGCAGCTGGCCCAGGGGACCAGAAATTTAGCAGACTCCTGTTCATTCGTAATTCTATTTGCTTTGGCCAAGACGTCAGAACAGAGGTGTTACATGTGGGCTCTGTTTGCATGTGGCTCACAGGGGAGACTGATTAGGGAATCTGAGCAGTTGTGGTCATGAATATTCAGAGTGGAGAGGAAAAACAAACAGGGTTTGTGGGGCATGCAACTGAAGACAAATAAATACTCCAGCAGAGTAACAGGAAGGGAGCCCAGGCATCTGACAGCCACTTTACAGAGTGGACTCCCACGATGCCCTGGCAACGTGGTATCCGGAGATGGAGGGCAGGGGCCCTCTCCTGTCTGCTGCTGTATTCCCAGTGCCCAGCACAGTGCTGGCACCCAGTGGGCACTCCGTAAGGATTTGTTGAATAAACAAAAGAATAGACCAAACATCAGAAACCCCCAACCCCTTTCCCGTGGATGTTTTGTTTGTCATTAACAAAATTTCAATACTTTTTAAAGTTAAGTGCTGTGATAAGCAGAATTCTAAACATGGTCCCCCAGGATTCCCGTCCTCTGGTTATTCAATCAAACAAGAATCTGGACTCTGCTGTGAAGGGATTTTGCAGACAGAATTAAAGTCCCAAATCAGTCAACCTAATTAAGGAGATTATCTGGGTGGGCCTGGCCCAATCAGGAGAGTCCTTTAAAAGCAGAGCGCTTTCCCAGGTTGGTTGCGGAAGGGAATTCAGAGATTGAAAGCACAAGAAGGATTCGACACGCTGTTGCTGGCTTTGAGGATGGAGGGGATCATGTGCAAGGACCTGAGAGCAGCCTCTGCAGGCTTACATCAGGCCTGGGCTGACAGCCAGCCGGGAAACGGGCACCCAATTACACAACCACAAGGAGCTGAGTGCTGCCAACAACGTGAACCAGCTTAGGAGCTGATTCTTCCCTGGAGCCTCCACACGAGAGCTCAGCCCGGCTGACACCTTAATTTTGGCCTTGCAAGGCCCGAGGCAGAGAGTACAACTGGGCCCACTCCAGCTTTCGACCTATAGAACTGTGCGCTAATAAATACATGCTGTTATAAGCTGCTAAGCTTGTAGTGATTTGTTATGCCGCAATAGAAAATGAACACAGGTGTGGACATAGAGAATCTAGAAATTTCTTTTCTGGCCAGCAGTCGAGCAGGATAGTTGGGGACAGGCACTTGACTCTGGAGCCATACTGTCTAGATTCAAATCCCAGCTCTGTCACTTTCCCAGTGGAAAGATCTTAGGTAAGTTATTGATCTCCCTGGGCCTCAGTTTCTTCATCTGTGAAATGGGTCATAGTATGAATCAAATAAGGTACAATAGCTAAAGTGCTAAAAGCTGTACCTGGCACATAGTACATGCTTTATAAATCCTATTATTATTATTTTTAAAAATTTCTAGAATCTCCCCCAAAAGCCCAGGACCTGGGAGAGGTGGGCCCACACACCCACGGGCAACAATCAGCTGAGGTAGGCCCCTCTACCCTACCTCTTCCTGTCTTCTCCTATCCAGCCCTCCTGGCTCCTTGACATTTCTTGCCGGGCCCCTGTAGGCACTGGGCTTGCAATCCCTGACCCTAGATTGATTAGCTGGAGAGTCAGCAAGCCTCAATTCCACCCTTCACCTGTGAAGGCAAGAGAAGATCCACATTCATTCGCTGAGTGGACAAGGTCTTCTAAGCACTCCTCAATTTTCCTTTGAAAGTAAAAGAGTGCCTGCTGGAAAGGAAATGCACAGGCACTCTTGAGGGCCTTTGAGCTGAAGGTCGCAGCGGATGAAGGAGCAGGGGCCCATAAGTGCTCTTGAGCATCTAATCCATTGTGGCCTGTCACTGCGTCTCTGCTTTATAAAATAAAGGGCAACACGAAGCCCGTGAAAGGCGCCATCTGTCCCTCTGGTGGCCCCAAGTCCAAGCCTGCCAGACACTGAACTGCGAGCACTGGCCGTTCAAGGGCCCTCACACCTCTCTCTTCTGTGATCCTAAGCGATCCCTTGGCCCTGGATCCTTGCCAAGAAGCAGGAGGAAAATGCCACTTCAAGCCTGAAGCATCTCCCTGCCTCAGCTCCAATTAGGCCAGAGCATTTGGGGAGGCTGTCTGTGCCAGAGCAGCGGCAGGACCAGCCAGTGCTCCCCAGCCAGTGAGCAGATGGACAGGACGAGGGCCAGCATTTGTTTTCAGTCTAAAAGAGGGCCCAGGGTGGGGAAGACGGGCAGCTCCAGTCCTGTCTCTGAAGGGTAATTTCTGTGGACCGTGAGAAAATGCTTCACTGTGACAGGGCCTCAGTTTCCCTCCTTCTTAGACTCTGTGACCTCCTCAGGCTGTGAAAATGGACTGCTGATGACAAATTCTTCAGCGTCTGGTTTTCAGCCTCAATTTGGAACAAAAGCAGAGGAATAGACCAGTTGGCTGCACCTCTCCCCCCATTCTCTTCCTCTCTCGGACTTGCACCTAGAATGCAAGTTTGTGGCACAAGAAGGATTTAAAATATTGGACAATGTGCCTATTCTTTGCTGCTCTTCCCTCTTAGGATTTTCCTTTTTTTCCATAGAGCCTTGCTATTCAAAGTGAGCTTCTTGGCCACCAGCACTGGCATTGCCTGAGAGTTCATTAGAACTGTAGAGTCTCCGCTCCAAACCTTTGAATCAGAAAGTCCATTTGAACAAGGTCCCCAGAGGATCAATATGCACATTAAAGTTCAAGAAGCAATCCTTAGCCTGGGGATCCCTTCCCAGACAGCTAGAACAAATCATCCACTGCTTTGTGGGAGAGCAATCACTGTGAAATCAGAAAGTAAAGCGGGAAGGGGGATGCAAATTCCTGACTATTGGGTTAAAAATCCGCTAATTTAAATTCAAGGTGGAAATATTTGCGCGCATACTTACAGAACACACATTTCCCCACTGCCAGATAAATGAGAAGTCTCCGCCCCTGCGGAAGGAGAAGAAGGACCATGGAAGGAGGCACTAAGTGCTATCAAGACATTCTGGGTCGCTGGGGGTGATACCATCCATTCCAGTGCCAGGGAGCCACATGGCAGCCCAGTCAGTGCCCAGTCACCCTTCGCATGGCCATCTGCTGGGGAACACTCATGGACGTGCTGCCAGAAGGATTGCACCTCTTCTGTGCCCAGAGAATTTGCCTCAGTCCCTGTCTGAGCACCTGAGACCCATGTGAGCCCCACCCCCTGGAAGGGAGTAGGGTCCCTGGATACCTAAAGAAGTAATATGACCTGGAAGAAAAGGTCCGCCAGGACCAAGATGAAACTAGCAGATCTAGCTCTCAACCCCTGACTATGGCACGGATGTCCAACCAACACACCCCATACTTTTGATTTGGTTTCCTCCTTGCATGGCCCACCATGGGAAGAAGTAGAAACAATGAAGTAGACTTCTAACATAATAAACTGTCAGAGCCAGGAATGACCTTAGAGGTCATAAACTATGACCATCTCTTCCTTCCATCTATCTGTCCGTCCATCCATCCATTCATCCGTCCATCCATCCAGACTTCCATTAACCTGACAAATGTTTATTGAGTGTCTCCCATAAGTCAGGGATCATTCTAAGCACTGGGGCATCCAATACTAGGCAAAACCAGACATAGACCTTGTCCTCAGGTAGCTTACCTTGTAGTAAAGAGACTGTCAGTAAACACATAAAAGAAGTGACTAGATATGGTTCACTCAAGGCCGTGCAGATGGTGACAGAGTGTGAAGAGGTTTAAGTTGGGAGAAGCACGCTTCCCTTTAGAAGTCACTTTGCTAGCAATAGCTAACAGTTTTTAAGGTCTAGCTTTATCCTGAGCACCATGCTGAACACTGCTTGCGTAATCTTCTTTAATCCTTGCGACAACTTTCTGAGTTGGGTTCTATTGTTATTCCCATCTTTCAGATGCAGACACGGAGGCTTGGGGAGGTTAAACGACTTGCCCAAGGTCACAGAACTAGTGACTGCGAGAAGTGGGATCTGAATCCCAGGCTCTACTTGGGACAGGAAACATGATGATGTCGAATTACTACACGACGGCGATCTCCGTCCAGGGCCTGCTTCACAGGTACACAGGCAGTGAAGCCGCACAGGGCCCCTCACTCAGAGGGGCCCCGCCCTTGAGGGGTCTAATGCTCTGCAGTCACCATCTTGAAATTGCTAATAATTACATGTCCGGTTTTGGGTTTTGTAAGTCAGTTCCGATGGGACAGTGGAGTGTGTGTGGTCTTGTGTCCTGCTGCCCCTCTCTCCTCCCCCCATCTCCCCAGGATGAGTTCTCTGCTGACTGCTCCTGTGCCGGATACCCTGCACCCTGCTCTGCCTTCCCCTCCCCACCACTGTCCAGCGACTGCAGCCATCCCCACCACCTGGGACCCCAGGCTGTGCCCAGCAATAGATGCTGCCCTTGCCCCTGACAGAGGCTGAGGGGCCGGCGTGGGAAGAGTCAAGATTGGGCGGTGTCCATGGGCAGGGCAGGGCATGGCCGTGCCATGGCATACTTGGTAGACAGTGTGGCAAGCGTGAGCCTCTTCCCCCCCAGATACGTCCTGGATGTGTCCCAGCACGGAAGTTGGAACTCCCTTGGGGATTGCCTGTCCTCTGTGGGTTGGGGCCCAGGCTGATGGGAAGGGAAGATTGACTTGCCCGTGGCTGGGGCATGGGATGACAATCTAGTGGCTGCTGGGAGGGAGATCCTGGTAGCTATAGGGGTGGGAGGCAGCAGGATGGGGTGTGACAAGTGCTTACAGGCCCTGAGTGGCAGTGTCTGGAGGCCTGTGACATTCTGCACTGGCCAGCTGATTATCCCCCTCCCCCAGAGAGTGGGATGTTAAATAGCAAATAGAAACAGGGAGAGGGAGAGAGACAGAGAGACAGAGAGAGACAGAGGCAGAGACAGCGGGAGAACAGAAAAGTTTTCTATTTTAGTACCTTCAATGGCACCTTGTTCTTGATTTCTGAGCGAGGGGCCTGCATTTTCATTTGCACTGGTCCTCACGAATGCTGCGGTGTGGGCTGCTCTGCTGACAGGCAGAGAGGGCTCCTGCACCTGCTCCACCTCCCAGGGACCTCTTCTCACTCCCCATCCGGAGGAAGGGACCACCCGTTTGACAGCAGCCCCTCGCCATTTAAATCCAAATGCTCCAACTGGAACTTCCTGACCCTTAGGTCCACATGCATTCCATCTTCGTAGCTTCCTAGAGTTCACTCCCTTACGTTTCATTTTACTTCGTTTTTAGTGCTCACGTTTGAGGGCTTGCCGTGCTGAATGCTTTACACGGAAAGTCTCCTTTAGTCCTCACAACAGCCCTATGAGGCACATGCTATTCTGATGCCCATTTTACATTCGAGGAGACGGAGGCTTGAGAAGCTAAAACGTTAGCCCAATGACTGTGAGGATCTTTCTGCTGCATCTTCTCAGACCCAGCTTCTGACAGTTCCCGCTTGATAAACGGCTTTTCTTCTCCTCCCCCTCTAGCTTCACGGAACTTCAGATTCACGGATTTTCACGCATCGTTCCTAATGCATTTCTGAAGTGCCTGAGATCTGGCCTGAACAAGCTTCCTGGCGTTGGAAGAACTGGCTGCCGGTCCTGGGAAACGCTTTCCTGAAAGAGGAGATACTGGGAACCCGTAAAAGAAACTGTCTGAGGAATATATGGCTCAGGTGAGACATTTCAAACTCTGCCTCCCCACACCATCAACAGGCAGTGACTTACACCAACTGCCCAGTTATTTACCAAGGGAAGTCTGTGGCAGATGGGGACACTGGAGACTTTCTTCTGTGGGGCTTTCATTGCCAAGAGACACCCTGAGAATGTGGAGGTTATAAGCCCTGTCACCCCAGAGCCAACTTGCAGAGGGAGAGCTGAATAGAGCTCTCTTTGGAAGACCAAGCCGGGATTACAGTAATTGCCGGCCGGCTGCCGGCTCTCTGGCGGCAGTGCCCAGAGGAGGCTGCCAGCTGGCCCTGCTAATTACCTGTCGCCCAGGATGGGGAGGGGAAGGCGAGAAAGGACTGAAAAGGCCCAGACAGAAGGCACTGGAGCATGGCAGGCTGGCATCTCCCGCATCAAGGCCGCCCAGCCGGCCCCATGGCAATAGCTCTGCTGTTGCAGAGAATGACTTGGCATGTTTCTGCCTTGTTCCTCCCAAACAGCTCCCTTCGCGGGCTGCCTGTGTCCCCTCCAGAGCAATGAACCTCCCTGGTTTTGAGTTTTCCCCAAGGAACCACGGGAATTGCTGGGGATGGGTTTTTGGACAGGAGCTCAGAGAAGGCGGGAGAAAGAGGCTCTTTCCAGACCAGTGTTGTCCAACAGAAATTTAATGTAAGCCACAAACTTAATTTAAAATGTTCTAGTAGCTGCATAAAAAAAAGCAAAATTAAACAGGTGAATTAATTTTAATAATATATTTTATTTAATATAATATATCCAAAATATTATCATTTCAACATATAATCCATATTTAAAAAGTATTGAGATATTTTACACTCTTTTCTTTGGACCAAGTCTTCGAATCCAGTGTGTATTTTACACATGCAGCACATCTCAATCAGGACTAAAATCAAGTGCCGGTAGCCACATGGGGCTAGCGGCTACATACAGGACAACTCAGCTCCCGTAGGTGACTCGAAGCCTACCATTGGCTTTCGGTGACCACATTTGGGTTTTGTAGTCCAACTTCCAAACCTTTTCTTCTGGGTTCGACATTTACTCTCCAAGCTTTAGATCTTTGCTACTCCACGTGCGGACTGAGGACCAGCAGCACTGATGTGTCTTGGGAGCTGGTTGGAGATGCAGACTCTCAGGCTCCAGCCCTCACCTACTGGATCAGAATCTGCATTTCAACAAGTTCCCCAAGTGATTTTTATGCCTAGTGAAGCCTGAGACTTGCTACCCCAGAGAATTCTCTTTCCCTGCCCCTCCTGATTGCATCTGACATTCACTTCCCTCTTGGACTCCCTTGTCACCTGGATTCCCTGGTCTAACCGCTGAACCTTTGGCTGTTGCCACATGTAGATGACACCTGCATGCTCTACTATTGTCCCCAGGTTGCAGGAAGCCAAGCGAGCGGAGATTTAACAACAACAACAAATGAAACTGATAACTTGCCTACCATTTATTGAGCACTTACTACGAGCCAGCCTCTACGCTCACCATTTCTCATGCACGATCTCACTGAATCCTCATCTACTCTAGGAGCCCAATGCATTATTATACCCATTTTACAGATGAGGTTCAGAGACTATCATCCACACACAGCTCAGCTCATTTCTGGTGGAATGAGACTTAAACTCTGCGCCAACCTGATTGGAAAGCCCATACTCTGTGGCCATGTTCAAATTCAGATTGCTTTAGCGCATTGTGTGTGTGGTGGTATGGGGCACTTACTTTTGCTCAAAAATCCTCTCATTCTGAGTTGTTCATTCTCCGTGGTCTTCCTCACAGTGGCTGTCACACACTTTGTTGTTCGTGAACCCCAGGCTCACCAGCCTGACCTTCTGAAAATGCCTTCTCCCTTGAAGGGAAGTTCAAAACTATCGCTCATGAATGGCTTCAGCTCCCCTCTTCTCAGTCTTAAAATCTGTGTATCTTTGCCGGGCCCTGACTAGGACGCTGTTTTATGGCTTCCCAAGTCAACTCGTGATGTTTGCGTTGTGAGTTGGCTTCAGCCTGGAACTTTCCTGTGGCGGAGAAGCACTGCTCAGTCTACGTGAGTCTTCCTGAGCCTGCCTGGCAACCGGCGAAAATTCACCTACACTGAGTTCACTACTCAGCACTCTAGTTTACACCCCAGACTCTTAAAGACTTGGTTAACGGAGTCACTCCCCAAGCTGGGTCAAGTCAGGATGCACATCCCTCAGAGAGTTCTGGATGTACAAAGATGAAGATCCAGGTAGGGAAGTTCCAGCTGAGCAGGTGGCTGGGCTTCTTTGCTGGTGTCTCTCTCTCTCTCTAAATGCAACACAGGAGCTCTCTGATAGGGCTCCTACTGCATGGAGTCTTATATTGTCATTGGTTGGGTGGTCTGGTCTTGCCAGCTAGGTTTTAGAGTCCCTCAGATATAGGCCCTGTCTCCTGTATCTCGTATGGACCACAGCCTTACATAGTCTTTGATACAGTGAAGGCACTGGAGGAATGCTTACGAATGAATGCCTAGCTGTCTGAGTTTGGGTTCCCCCAGACGTGGTCTCTGAGACAGAATTAGAGTACAGATAGTGTATTTGAGAAGGAAGGGAACACGAGTAGACAAGTGGGCATCAAGAGGGAGAAGGGACAGCAGTCTGTAAAGGGCAGTAGCATGCCCATTAGCCAGCTACCCCTGCGAGTGACTAGAGCTTAGACCCACGGACGAAGTTCCAGGAGCCAGTGTGGAACATGCACCTCCGAGCTTCTCTGCTCCGCGGGCTGAGGGAGCTGGGGTATTTGCACACCAGCTCCTATCAGCAATTAGCTGAGGGCTGTTCACAGGGGTTTCCAGCAGCAAAAGAGAGCTCCTAGGCAAAGAAATAGAGGTGCTGGCAGATGGAAGTCAAGTCAGTATGAACTGAATCGGTGAGGGAGAGGGGTGCAGGTGGGGTCTGGCAGGGTCTGCCGTCGTAGGCTGGATCCATGACCTCTTCACCATTGCCAAGTCGAGATGGAATGAGCCACCTCTTACTCTTAACACTGAGCTCTTGAATTCTTTTTGAAGTCATTTCTGGTGCTCGTTTTTAACCAGGTATCACTTGTATTAAAAAGTGAGAATGAGCTGAGTCATGGGCAGTTGGCCTACCTGGTAACTTGTTCCAGACCCTGACCCACAGACGCCTTTGGACGGATCCCTGGAAAGGCATGGACCCAAATCCCTCTCTGTTGGCATCTGTTGCCTGGCTGAGAGCCACAGCAGTGAAGTCCAGCTCTCTGAGAATGCGAGATCTTGTCCCTCTCCCATCCCATGCTTTCCAACTTAACAGGCCAAGCCTGCCTGGGCACTCACATATTCCAGCTCAAAAACACCAGCTTCCATCAGTTCCTTGGTATCTCTGTTTTAGGGGCTGAGCTGACTTTAGGGGAAAAGAATCTATCCAGGAGAAGGAGGGTGGCAAAAGTTTCTGTCTTCTATCTATGTACCCACCTACCTGTCTATCTATCTATCTATCTATCCACGCACACATATGACATACGCACACATACACGGTTTTGGAAGTAACATCATGGGGCAAGGTCAAGGACAAGAGAGACATGTGTCTTGGTAGTGATGGAGAAACCCAGCAGGAAAAGGGGATATGATAATTTGAAAGGTTAGGACCTTATTTTGCCAAAATCAACCTAAATGGGTCTGTGTTTGGGTCAGCTTTCTTTCTAGAATATTTAGGTTAGTATTACCATGTGGAGACACTCCACGACTACGACATTTCAATCTTTTCAGAGTGCTGTGCATTCAGAGGAAGAGAGAGAGAGAAAAGGGAGAGAGAGAGATTGGAGAGGTGAGGAGGGGAGGGAAAGGTAAAAGAAGGTAAAACCGAATAGAAGATTGAAAAGCAAATTTGGTGCATCCTTTTAAAACAGGATGAGGCGTGGCTTCAACATATGACTTTGATGGGGACACAATTCAGCCCATAATAACTGCCAAGGGGATACTGGATTCCCAGGAGGTCCAGTTGGATGCTAGGAGACCAGGTAGAAAGCTGCAGCAATAAATCAGGTGAGAGGAAGACGGCCTGGAGCGGGATGACGTCAGTGCTGGTGGTGAGCAGTGGGTGGACTCCAGATAAAAAGTGTGTGGTACGGCTAATATATCTACTGTGGATTGGAAGTAGTGAGGAGAGGGAAAGAGGAGTCAGGGATGATTCTGAAATTCGTAGCCTGAGCGCCTGGACAGCGAGGATTCACGGGCTGGGGCCTCCCGTCGTTGCGTCCTGCTTCACTTGAAGCCTTGGCTCCTCTAACAGTAACAAGAGAGCCCCAGGTCCTGAAGCCAATCCCAGAGAGCCTGAACCAGGAGCCCTGTTGGTTACACCTCCTGGCTCCCAACAACTGACACCAGCTCTGAATAGCCAGGGTGTTATGGGTTGAATTGTGTCCCCCAAAAAGATATGCTTAAGTCCTAACCCCCAGGACCTCAGAATGTGACCTTGTTTAGAAACAGGTTCTTTACAGAGGTAATAAAATGAGACTATTAGGGTGGACCCTAATCCAGTATAACAGATGTCCTTATAAAAAGGGGAAATTTGGACACAGAGACAGATGTGCACAGAGGGAAGACAATGTGAAGCCACGTGAAGACAGAAGATCAGAGTGGTACATCTAGAAGCCATGGAATGCCTGAGATTACCCAAAGCTGAGTGGGAGGCATGGAACAGCTCTTTCTCTAGCACCTGTAGAGGGAGCATGGCCCTGCCAACACCTTGATGTCAGACCCCTGCCTCTGGAACAGTGAGACAACAAATTTCTGTCATCTTAAGCCACTCGATTTGTGGCACTTTATTATGTAGCCCTAGCAACCTCATACACAGGCTAAACCCGAAGCGCTGGAAGATTAACTAGGGGCGGCTCCCAGCCAAAGTCTGATGGGAGTTGGTAGACAGATAACCCAGTTCTCTTGCCTCCCTTAGTTGGGGAAACTCTGAGGTGTGGGTTCTATACCGTTTCCCAGAGTTTCTCCGGTTGGATTAAGCTCCAGTCACCCAGAGAGTAGATGGTCTGGTAACCTACTCCTTTTGTCTGCTTTCCCTGTCTCCCTTCTCCACTTCCTACCAGTGTTTCCGGGATCTCCCAAATAAACAACTTGCACACAAATCCTGTCTCAGGTCTACTTCCAGGAGAAGCCAGGCTGAGGTCGAAGGCCCTCAGGGGCAGCTAATTCCTAGTGTCCCAGCCACACACCCTCTGATCGGATGAGCCGGCTGCTACAAGAGCAGACCATCCTCTGACCAGCCTGGCTCTTGAATATTTCTGCATGATCTATTATGGGATGCAATGGTGCCTAAAATGGCTCATCCATCTAAGAGAGTTAAAGAAAAAAAATCCTTCTGTTTTACCCTCCACTTTTCTCTCTCTCTATCCTCAAGCAATAGACTACTCAAGGGTTTGGAGAGGGAAGATTTGCGAATTACTACCCTGATAGTTAAGTAATCCTTGAAAGCAGGAAAACAGCAAAGCAGTAATGTTTGTGATGTTCAGGGTTTCTTAAGCCAGGTCACACTGTACTTGGAATAACTTACACAAGATGGGAGGGTAGATAAGTTATAGACTATCTACTATTTAATTACACTGGGGGTGAGGTGGGGGAGGTAGAGCTGGAAGAATAGCTTCATCAAGATTTTAGGGAGTGAAATGTCTCCAGCTTGTACACAAGACACAACCGTGGTTGCTTAAAAATCTGTCCACAAATTTTTGACCCTCCTCCCTTGAAAAGTAGAAACAAATTTCCTTTCCCTTGAATGTGGGGCTGGACTTCTAACAAGTAGATACAGTGGAATTGATGATGTATGACTTCCAAGGCTAGATCATCAAAGGTACCGCAGTTTGCTCCTTTCTCTCTAGAGCCACTCATTCTAGGGGAAGGCGGGTGCCTTGTCAGGACACAGCAAACAGTGTGTGGAGAGGCTCACATAGTGAGGAACTGAGGCTTCCTACCAACAGCCATGTGATCCTCCAGCCCCAGTCAAACCTTCAGATGACCACAGCCCCCATTGACATCTTGACTGCACTACATGAGGGACTCTGAGCCAGACAGAACCCAGCTAAGCCTCTCCCAAATTCCTAAGCCACAGGAACTGTAATACTGTAGATGTTTGTTGTTTTAAGCCACTAAATTTTAGGGATAATTTGTTACACAGCAATAGATAACTAATAAAACTACATATTATTTGAACACTAGTGGGGGTAGGGAGATAAAACAGGAAGAATTCATCACGAAGATTTTAGGGAGTGAAATTGCTCTAACATATGACATACAACAGAGATCAACATTTCCTGCCTTTGCTGTCTACCAACTCAAGGCACAACACTGGGGACAACTTATAATAGGAAAATTATCCTGGAACCAGAATTTTTGGGCTGAAGGACACTTCAGAGAGCACAAAATCCTCATCTTCTTCGTTTTCTTTCTTTCTTTTTTTTCATAGATAGGATAACATAGATTAAGAGAAAATAGGTGATTTTCCCAAAGTTATCACATTCATTTTGGAGGGATTCTGGTCTGCCTTCGAGGCAACAGACAAATTCCGAGAAGTTATGGATGCCAGGAATCTCTCACTGGTCCAGGTGGTAATCCTTCCTGCATATCATCAGCTCTGAGGGTTCACAGACATATTTGAAATTTCCAGGAGACAAAGCTATCTGGGAATTCTGATTCAGGATCAATACATAAAATTGATTTGTTTTTTGTTTAAGGAAAATTGTTGAAATCTCTCCTCAAACAAACTATAAGTCTCCAAACACAAACAGAAAGTAAGCGCTGACTCATATTCAGCTACTTCTTGCAAACAATTGTCACCTGACAGTTTCAGCCTTCAAAAGGAAGGCTCTTGAATTCAAAGATTGGTTGAGAAAAATCTCTAGGCTGGAGATGCCCCACAGTGGCTGCCCATCTACTGAGCTTTTTCTTTGGCTCTTGAAAAGATTCCTTTTCAGCAATAATAATAACGATTTTACTTTGTAAAGTAAAATTCCAGATCATTTCAGTTTGGTGAAGTCCTATGCCTTAAGTGACCCATAGCAATTTTTTTTTGAGCAAGCAAACAGGGTAGTATTCCAGATATCCAGAAATACTTCAGCAAGAATCCTTTTCAAAGGCCTACTCTCCTTTCTCTACCCATCAACATCTTTTTACAAATACTAATAGTCCTGGAGTTTTATAAGCTTGACTTCTGTACACAACTCTGTATGATCTAGTCACTGCCTTCCTCTCCCACCCAAACATGTACACTCTCCCCTTGATTGATCCATCCCAGCCATGCTGACCTTTTTTTTGGTCCTAAACAAGACAGGCTCTTTCCTACCTCAGGGCCTTTGCACTTACTGTTCTTGCCATCTGGAATGTTTTGATCTCCTGGCTCTTAGAATGCAGTTCAATGTTTAATGTCTCAATGTTTAAATCTCAATTCAAATGTCCCTGCCTCAAAGAAGTCTTCCCTGATGACTATGGATAGCCTTTTCCTTCCCATCTGTGGTGATCAGTTTCATGTGTCAACTTGGCTAGGTTAAAGTCGTCCGTTATTCAATGAAACACTAATCTAGGCATTGTGCAGAAGATGTGATTGGCATCTACGATCAGTTTAAGTAAGAAAGCTTATCTTCCATAATAGGGGTGGGCCTGATCCAATCAGTCAAAAGGCCTTAAGAGCAGAGCTGAGGTTTCCCTAAAGAAGAAGAAATTCCACCTGTGAACCCCAGCAGCTTCAGCTTGTGCCCAAGAGCTCCAGCCCGCCCTCCCTGAAGGTCTGCCTTGAGGGTTTTGGACTTGCCTAACCAGCCCTCAAAATTGCTTAAACCAATTCCTTGCAATAAATCTCTTGCTATAGATAGCCTACTGGTTCTCTTCCTCTGGTGGAACCCTGAATGATACACCATCCTGGTCACTCCATTTATTTCCTTAGTACTAGGGTTGCCTGACTTAGGAAATAAAAATGCAGGATGCAGTTTTGGGAAGTACATCTACTAAAAGTACCTGTGTTTTCCATCTGAAATTTAAATTTAGCTGGACATCCTGTATTAGATCTTGCAACCCTACTTGTGATATTTTGATCTTACCCTGTTTATGGATTCGCTTACATTTATTGTCTGTCTCCCCCATCTAGTCTGGAAGCCCCATGAGGGCAGGGACCTTGTATATTAAGTTCATGGCTGTATCCCCAGTTCCTGAAACAGTGCCTAGCACAGAGTGGGCGTTTAATAAATATTCATGGAATGAATGAATAAGTGAATGAATTTACATCACCTGCACAGGCATGCTTTCTGCTTTGAGAGCCCCAAATCATCCTTCACACGTAGAAATCAAGTTTCTGTTCATGGACGGTTGAAGGGATGTGCAAGCAGTGGTGTCAGAGCATGTGGGCTTCCATCAACGGTTCCATTTTCCACATTGCTACTGTGATTGCCCGGGGAGTGTTAGTTAGAGTGATTACCTGACTATTTTAAGAGCTCTTGGCTCTTATTGGTTTGTAAAAATGAACAAAAAATGGGAAAACAAAAGTGCTGATAGCAGTGATAAGAGGCTTGTCTTGTAAACTCAGTATAATCATGATGACGATGGACTTCGCAAGGCATGCCAAATATGGCAAATCTTCAGCCCCGATCAGAAGCTGATAGAACTCAGGCTGCTTGAATTCCGTTCAATTATGAAAGGAGAAAAAAGAGCAATAGTTAGAACATGCATGGAGTTCAAAGCGCTGTCACTGAGGACGGGTTGAAAGTTGAGTGAGGAACTTTTCTCTCTTAGCATCTGGAGGGAGAAATGCTTTTAAGTGTATCTATTGTTTGATTCAGGGCATTGGTTTTTTGTTCTGCTTGCATTCGAAGGCTCAGCTCGAGTGCCACTTCCCTGTAGACTTTCCAGATGTCCCTCAGCCCCACTCTCAGGAACCTTTCTCTCTTTCTCTTCCCTGTGCTCCCAGGAGTATGGGGTTTGCAACCGGCTCCTGTTCTCACTTTCACTTATAGGTTAGTTACCTGCTTATAACTCCACCTCCTCCTCTGGAGAGCAAATTTCTTGAAAGTACGGAACATTTTACACACCCCATCACATCCCCCTCATTGCCAAAACAGAGCCTTGCGTGTAGGGGCTCAGTTCTATGGTGGAAATTAATCTGGACTCGAAGTTGAAAGGCCTCAGTTCGAATCCCAGCTCTGCCCTTTGAAACCTGTGTGCCCTTTGACAAACCATTTTATTCCTCTCTGAGGCAGTTTCCTCGTCTGCAAATGGGGACGTGAATACAATATTGAGGGGTCTTAATGATGTAGGTCTCAGCAAAAAACAGTGACCAGAAATGTTGGTTGAATGAGTATTTGTGTTAGCCCAAAGTCTTCTCAAGAGTTGGAAGAGGATACAAAACTCAAATTTATGTTTCGGCAAGAATGTCTCTGGATTCTGGCAAAACATGCCTATCAATCTTACTCCCATCCTCCTACCAAGTGGGATTGAAATCTGTTTCTGAAAAATTTCTGTCCTCACCTGCTCCAGTGCTGGAAATCTCCATTATGTTTCCTCCGTGGGCTGAAGCATCCTATCTATTGACTCCAGGCCGAAATCAATGGGCCTCCAGACAGGCTTGGTAGGTAAAGTGGGAGAGAAGAAAAAGCAATGCATGTGGGGCCTGGAAACAAAGACTTCTGCTCCAGCTCTGCTATATACCACCTATTTGATTTCCCACCTCCTTCTGTAATTCAGCCTCTCTTAGCTTGTTTTCTCATTTATGAACCATGCATGACAACCACACCCACCCTTACAGAATTGCTAAGGCAGGGTTTCTCAACCTCAGTGCTATTGACATCCTGCTCTGATGATTCCTGTAGGAGACTGCCCTGTGCATTGTGGGATGTTTAGCAGCATCCCTGGTCTCTGCCTTCTAGATGCCAGGAGTGCCCTCCACCAGTTTTGATAACCAAAAATGTCTCCAAATATCTCCTGGGTGACAAAATCGCCTTAGTTGAGAATCGCTGCAGCAAGGATCAAACTCAATAATCCCTAGGTGAACTCATAAATTCAAGAGCCCAATACAAGTGTTAGTTATAATTATTTTTCCCTGATTCCAGGGGAAATGAAATTCCCCTCTTCCGTGATGCCTTAGAACTTAAAAAATAATAACAGTTAACAATAATTGAATTCTTGTTGTGTGATGGACTCTGGTAGTGTCTCATCTGCATGTGAGAAAATTAAGACTCTGAGTGAGGACATGTCATGTCCGAGATTATAGGAGAGTGCAGTAGAGGCAAGATTTGAACTCATGACATGTAACAGATGACTCTAAACCCATGCTCTCAACCTATATTAGTTATCTATTGCCGGGTAACAAATTAGCACAATTTAGCAGCTGAAAACAGCACATGTCTCTTATCTCCCAGTCTCCGTATGGCTTAGGGGGCACCCTGTAAGATTTCCATCAAGGTTTTGGCCAAGACAAGGGTCTCCTCTGAATGCTTAACTGGGGAAAGATACACTTCCGAGCTCACATGGCTGTTGGCAGGATGCAGTTCTTGGCAGGCTGTCAGACAGACAGCCTCAGTTCCTTGCTTACTGTCCTCTGGAGGCCACCCTCCCTTCCCCGCCACATGGGTCCCACTGTAGGGTAGCTGTCAACATGGCAGCTTGCTTCACTACAATCAGCAAAGGAGAGAGTCTCTTAGCAAGATGCACATTGCAATCTTTTGTAATCGTCGAAGTGACATACCATCTCCTTTGCTCTAATCTATTGGTTAGAAGCAAGTTGCTAGGCCAACCCCATCTGAGGTGCAGGGATTACACAGGTGCGTAAGTCCCAGGAGGCAGGGACCATCAACGCCCTCTCAGAATTAGCCCGCCACTCTGCACTAGCCGCAGATTTGTAGGACTGACTCAGCTGCTAGCCAAAGTGCTGTTTTTTGTTTTTATTTTTGTTGTTGTTTTGCTTGGTAGATTGTCTTAGTCAGCTCAGGCTGCTAGAACAAAATGTCATAGGCTGGGTGCCTTAAACAACAGACATGTATTTCTCATGGTTCTGGAAGCCGGGAGTGCAGGCTCAGGGTGTCAGGTGATTCAGTTCTGGCGAGAGCCCTCCTCTCGCATGGGGAAGAGAGAGACAGACAGAATTCTCTGGTGCCTCTTTCTATAAGGATAATAATCCCATCCTGGGCATCCACCCTCATGACCTCCCTTAAATATAATTATCTCTCAAAGGCCCCGTTTCAAATACCATCACATTAAGGTGAGGGCTTCAGCATGCGAATTTCGAGGGCATAAGTTCAGTCCACAGCACAGAGGAAGCTGGGTACTTTATCAAAGAAGATGACTGGTGTTTTTCAGAGAGAAGGATGATGATTCTCTGGAGTGGATATCTTTTTATAGACCTCTCCTGAAATCTAAACCGAGGCTTGGCACTTAGTAGGTCTCAGAAACTGTAGGTGGAGGGACTGGAAAACATATTCATAGTAGCAAATTAAAAGTTCCAAGAAACTGGGATCCAGGACAGGTAAACTTTAATGGGGATTGGGGAGGCACTCTAAAATAAGGAAAACCGAAGTCTGCCTGCGTAGGGCACTGTGACACAGAGACAGGGACTTTGGCGTTCAGTAGACTAGGCTGCTGAGTCAATCACTCCAAGCAGCATGTTCTCACCTGCAAGTGGGGACGATAATAGTATTTGCCTCAAAGGGTTGTTGTGAGGACTGAAGAAGGTAACCCTTGAAAGCCCCTAACATAGTGTATGGCTAGAGCAGTGCTTGACAAAATCTGTGTTAGTTTCCTTTGTTGCTATAATAACCTATCACAAACTTGGTGGGCTTAAAACACTACAAATTTATTATCTTAGAGCTCTGGAGAGCAAAACACTGGGCTAAAATTAAATGTCGGCTGACCTGCATTCTTTCTGGAGGCTCTAGAGGAGAATG
The DNA here is from genome assembly GCF_041296235.1 of Equus asinus. Taxonomy (NCBI): domain Eukaryota; kingdom Metazoa; phylum Chordata; class Mammalia; order Perissodactyla; family Equidae; genus Equus; species Equus asinus. The sequence goes on along the minus strand of NC_091810.1, from coordinate 29,848,965 downwards.
TGTCTCCTTCCTTTTTCCAGCTTCCAAAGGCCCCCTGTGTTCCTTGGTTTGTAATCTCTTCCACCACCTTCAAAACTGTCAGTGTAGCATCCTCTCTCCTCTTTCACATCTGCTTCCATCCTTACATCTTCTCTCTCTGATTCTGATGCTCCTGCCTCCCTCTTATAAGGACCCTCATGATTACATTGGACTCACCAGGATGATCCCCCATCTCAAGATCCTTAAATTCATCACATCTGCAGAGTCCATTTTACCATGTAAGGTAACATATTCACAGGTTCTAGGCGTAAGGATGTGGGAACCTTTGAGGGGCCATTATTTAACCTATAACAATGCACCCTCTCTCCCCAAAGATTCATGTCTGTCTCACATGCATTGATCCCATTCCAAGATCCCCTAAACTCTCAACCCATCAACTCAAGTCTAAAATCTCATCTAAGTCTCATCAGCTCAAAAGTCTCAAATCTCATTACCTAAATCATCTAAATGAAGTGTGGGTAAGGCTCCTGGTATGATCCATCCAGGGGCACAATTCCTCTCCACCTGTGGCCTGGCACACAAGTCATCTGTTCCTAGTGGGATAGATTCCACCAGGATAACAGTTATAGACATTCCCATTTTAAAAAGGGAGAAAACAAGGAAAGGAAAAAAGCAGTCACTTGTCCCAAACAATTTCTAAATCCAACCAGACAAACTCCTTTAGATTTCAGGGCCTGACTCCCAGCTCTGTCCCGGGCCCACGGCTCTGCTCTCAAAGTCATCCTTTGTTATAAAGGGCCGCACTTGTCTGCAGCTGAGTAGTTTTATCAACCTGTTTCCTGCCTGTAGAATTTTGGGAGTCACACAACCTTCTTTCACTGTTCTCTCTGTCACTTTCAGTCCAAGCTGGCAGCGTTTCTGATGAGATAACATTCTCAAAAGTCTTGCAGGTCTCCTGTGTGTATCACAGGGATTCATTCCATTTGGCCCTCAGGCCAGATCTGGTCTATTGCCTCTTCTTGTAAATCAAGTTTTATTAGAACACGGGCACACCTGTTTGTTCATGTATTATTGATGGCTACTTTCACGATGCAATAACAGAGTGAAGTAGTTGCCACAGAGACAAGATAGCCTGCAAAGCTGAAACTATTTACTATCTGGCCCTTTACAGAAAACCTTTGCTGACCACTGGCCCAGAGGAGAAACTCAATAAGTCGTTGCTTAAAAAAAATGACAGCCTTGGGTGGATCGCACGTGGAGGTAGTAAATGTTTCACAGGTTGTTGTGGGAGGTGTAAGGAGGAAAGTGAGAAGAAGTGAGGAATGAACGAAGAAGAGGTGATGGACTTTAATGGTAAACTTGATCTTCTTGCCGTGTTGCCTCGTCTGGGGCCAGGGTAATTAAGCAGCAAACTTACAATGAAGGAAAATAGTCAACCAGAAGAAAGTAAGGGCCGAAATCCAAAGTGGGCTCAATCAAGACAGAAAAATCACACCTGGAGTGATACATCAAGTCCCTTAATTTGTACGAACCATGGTGCTTCTCATCATCCTCCCTCTGAACAGAATTCTGCTGTGCACACACATTGGACAGCGCTGGCTTTATCCCATGTGCCAGGATCAGGTTCCTGACACGTTTTCCTCTTTTGCTTTTACTCCGTGGAAGTGAGAACATGCTGAGGGTGAGGTTTGTGTGTGGGTTTGGGGCCTTCACAAAAGGACAGCTTGATTAGCCTTATTTAAAATATGATTACTCCTTGATTCCCTGTGCATAAATCATTTTCAGCTGTTTGTGCCTGTCACAGGCCCCTGCTGACTTGGCTACCACCTCCAAGTGATCTTTAGCCTAAACAAAGCAGGATAAACAAGAAGCAAAGACCCATGTAGGGTCCTGGACATTAATAGAAACTGATTTCCCCTTAAAAAGCAGCTCGCTTTGGGAGTTGTAAATAGGAAGAAATGAACCGTGCAGAAAAGGCTTTGAGACTACTGACTGGAGCAGGCCTGGCTATTGAAATGGAGCCCGTTTGGGGTTTGGGTGGAGACGGTGTGTCAAATTTTGTGGTTACTCCCTAAACACACACAAACTGTTTCAAAATCAGATTTGAATATGCTGCCATTCCCCCCGCCCCACAGCTGTGTCTCTTCCCCAGACAATTAAGCCAAGCACCCAGGACAGTGTGCTCTCTGGGCTGGTAGACTTTCTGGGGTTTCTGAAGCTGGCAGTGTGTTCTATTTCAGGAAATCAGACCCAATAAAAATCATTCCAATTAAAAAGTGCCACCAGGCAAGTAGAACAGCAAGTGCCCACCTCATATAAAACAGACCAGCCACAAAGTGCAGCCTTTCATGTGTGTCATTGATGGCACAGTCGCTGCCTGAGAGCCCAGAGTTTATTCAATGGGATAAAAGTTGTCCAGTAAATAGGGCTGAGTGGACTTTTTTCTCACACAGCAGCCATCACAAGGCATTTTGATGTGCTTGTCATTTACAACAGCCCAGAAGAGCAGAGGAATCCAAAAGGGATTTTGATTTCAAATAATATAGAACCCAGTTAGTATATGGCTTATTAATACTGAGCCTCAAATAATCACCAGATACATTTTGAGAAACACACACACACCCCCCCCCCAATCCCGCTGAAGCTGTTTTGGTACAAACTTTAAATATAGGGCTTGTTGTGGTGGGTGTCTCATCTTATTTAGGGAGTCGAGTTCTAAATGTTCACAAAGATGAAAATTACGTACAGTTAAAATTGCTTTTGGAAAATCCCTTCAAATGCCCACAAGCCTAGTGATTTGCTCCACTGTGAGAGGTAGCAACTCATGCTCTCACGTGCCCATCGGCTGGGATGAGCAGAAGAAATGGCTTCACTGTTGAAATTTACTCTTTTTTCTTACTCTTTTTGCTGTGGATGCGCAGGTGAATTCTCTTTAGTTAAATATGTAGGTTATGTAACGTAACCCTGATGGGCTCTCCTAGAACTGTTAGTTCCTCTGACAAATGAAAGGTACTAGTGTGCTTCTTGTAAGAAAAGTTCCTAACCACCAGGGAGCATCAAGTTTTTCACCACCTGATAACGAAGACCCTGTCTTATCTCTTCCACTCAAAACTCTCCCAGTGTCCTCCTCCACTCTTCCTTCCTCTTTCTCTCCTAAACAGACTGACTCGCGCATTTGAAGACTGGTAAGCCCTCTCTCTCTTTTTTCCTTTTCCATTAGCATTTCCAAACTGAAAGCTCGGAGTCCTGTGGGAACAGTGCCCTGAAATTTCAGACAGCTCCGAAGGACTTCTTCCTACATGGCTGTAGGCAGTGGAGTAGGCAATGAGCAATTTCCCAGCATGACCCGATTTTTAGAAGTTAGAAGGTCACAGGTCGGTGAATGGACTTGACCGTTCAGACTCTTTTAGGTAAAGGTGCCAGAAACCAACTCAAAGCTTAAGTAAAAAGGGGAAATTGTTTGACTCAGGCAAGTGAAAATTTGCATATAGTATCAGCCCTGAGACTCTAGTGATAGCAAACTAAGGATCCCCCCGCCCGTCCCCTCCAAGTCTCAGCCTCTCTTTTCTCTATGGATTGGGCTCATTCCCTGTGTGACAAGAGGACTCCATCCTCGCATGGACACTGGGGGAACCGCACGCTTCACTCACATCGTGCCATCTTAGCACCTTCAGAGGAAAGAGACGTCTCTCTTCTGACGCCCACACATGGATCCTGGAGAAGGATTCCGATAGGCTATGCTGGGTCACATGCCTCCTCAGCCCATCCCTGGGGATGGAGGGATGGACGCTGTGATCCCACGCCCTCCCTTGTGGTCAGAAGGGAGGACTAAGGAGTTTGGCAGCCTGACAAGTACCATACGGAACTCTACAATGACAAGCAATTTCCCAAAGAAAGATGAGAGGAGAGTGCGGGCACATATGTAAAGGAGGAAGGAATGCCGAGTGGAAGAAACAACGAACGTTCACCTTGGGGTCGTAAGAAAAATAACGTGAATGACAGACTGTCTCTGTCCTACCATCCTATACCCGACCAAACATCTTAATGACTTTACCAACATTATTTATGGTATTGCCTTGCAACTAGTCTGTGTCATTTTAGCAACTGGCCCCAAACAGTCATCCTGAACAGAAATCCACAACTTGGATAAGAAGGAAAGCTACGTTTCTCCCATTCCAACATCTAGTCACTTCACAAGTCAGGGTTTTGCAAGTTTTCTAATTAGAGTGGTTTACCCCTGAAACAAAAACAGAAACGCAATGCCATCATTGCTTGCTGTACTTGTAGCAATTTCTTTTGGCAGCTCCACATACCACCTACATTATCCTTCATCTACCACAGAGTGGATTGAACATTCGCAGAGTAAGCATTCTGCGGCCATTCCACACAGCAAGTTATCAGCCAAAGGTCACGCCAGTCTTTATTCTCTCTCTTCCTCCCTCCCTGGAAGTGTGGTCCCAGGGCCAGCAGCATCTGCATCACCTGGGAACTTATTTGAAATGCAAATTCTCAGACTCCATCCCAGACCTACTGAATCCGAAAAAGAGAGCGTGGGGTCAGCAGCAGCCTGTTTTAATAAGCCCTCCAGGTGATTGTGAGGCTAACGTTTGCAGGATCCCGCCTTACATAATGCTCTATTGTCATTTCGACCTCAGAATTCTGCACACATATGCTTCCTCTTTTTGTTTCCTGCTCACCAATTCCCCACTGTCCACATCATAAATTATACACTCAGCTCAGCCATTCAAAGAACTTAGCAATCTCATCTTCCAAACTTATCGCCTGTTAATGTGTTTATTGTTATGAATCTTATTAACTTATTTATTGAGCACTTATAATGAGCTAAGTACCCTGCAAGGTCCCTGACATATGCCGTGTATTAGTCTATTCAGGCTGCCATAACAAAACACCACACACTGCGGGGCTTAAACAACAGACGTTTATTTTTCTCACAGTTCTGGAGGCTGGACGTCCAAGATCAAGGTGCTGGCTGATTCGGTTTCTGGTGAGAGCGCTCTTCCTGCCTTGCAGACAGTCACCTTCTCGCTATGTTCTCACATGGTGGAGAGAACACGATTTCTCTCTCTTCCTCTTCTTCTAAAGACACTAATCTCACCATAAGGACCCCACCCTCATGACCTCATCTAACCCCAATGACCTCCCAAAGGCCCCACCTCCAAATGCCATCACATTAGGGGTTAGGGCTTCAATATACAAATTGAAGGGGATACAATTCAGTCCATAGCACATTGGTTCATATAAACCGCCCACCAAGGCTGACATAAGTATTGTTGAGCCTGTTGACTGTGGAGAGTACTGAGGCTTAGAAGCTAGGGAAGCTGTCCAAGACCACAGTTAGTAGGAAGTGGTGCCACAGTTCAGCCCTGCTGTGGTTCTCATGCCACCCAGCGCCTCCTGTGGACTGTTCTATCCTCTATCCATGGTTGCTCAGTTTCCCAGACATATCTCGGGTCCTCCTTCCTTGACACCTTGCTCATACCACTCCCCAACCTGGATCACCTCCTTGGTTCTCCTCTATTGGTTTAAATGCATTGAGTCCTAGTGTTACCGCACAAAGTTGGGGTTCTCTGCCCGATGCATATAAACAAGCCAATTAATTATGGCATCGGCCTTTGTGGGGAGAAATCAGCTTTTATTCTCCAAGATCGATCTGCAGGGAGACAGGGGGCATGTGCCCTCAGATCTGTCTCCTTGATTCAGGATTTGGGGTGAAACTTAAGGGATTACAGAGAACAGGGTGGCACACACAAATGCTGGTGGGACAGGCTTTGATTGGTGGACTTCAAGCATTTATGGTAAGGTTTTAGACATTTATGACAGGGTTCTAAACATTTGCAATGGGGTTCTAAACATTTTTGATAAGGTGGGGAAGGAATTTTAACACCGGGTCTTCCTGAAGGAGGGACCCTTCACTTCTATAAGAGTCTGACTTTTAAGTTCTGGTCGTGTCCTGGTCCTTGGGTTCTGTGGGGAGGAGGATCTTTGGTTCTGTAGGGGAGGAAGACATTTCCTCTACCCGCTCTGGGTCCTGCTGGCCAGACAACAAATTAAATTCGCATGAGACTGAAACAGGAGAAAATTAAACAAAGCTTTATAACATGTATACATGGGAGAGGCTCAGGCAAACTGAGCAACTTGCCAAAATGGCAGAAGTTCTCCCCTTAAATACCACCCTCAGCTAAAGACAAAGGAGGATGTTGGGGGTAGGAGGAGTCAGTTATGGGAGATGACCAGAAAAGTGAACAGTGAACAATAGTAAGGTTATTATGCAGATTTAAGTCCTTGCCTTCCGCATTGATAAGGGTTTCTAGAGATAAGGTCATCCCCCCTTCTTCCTGGTACAGAGAGGGAGACACCTTTACAGATGGAGATTTCCTTTACAAATGTAAATGTCTCTTAACAAAGGGTAAGTAAATTCTACTTTTCAGTTTCTTTCCTGTCTGCAGTTTTTAAAAGTAACCACCCTAAAATAATCCTCATGCCAAAGAGATGTATCTTGGGTTGGCCAATTCCAGTCCCCCACAGTTCCCAGGTTGTTTCAGGTCACGATTTCTTCTTTTACACATGCTCTGGCTTCGTGACTTTGCAGTTTTCCTGAAAGACAATCCTTAATCACTTTGTTGATAAGAGATGAGGTCTATTTGAACTGGCTCTAAATGGGCCCATGGTTACACGAGTAAACAAATCCATCTTCACTTACTTTCCTAGCCAGAGGATTTTCTTCTCCTTTTCTTTTTTCTTTCTCTCTCTCTCTCTCTTTTTTTTTTTTTGCTGTGATTTTCTTCATTTCTTTTCTCTTCCATTATTCTCAGACTTCCTTTGCTCCTCCCATTTCTCTTTGCTTACCCCTAACAGTGTACAAACCCCCAGCTTTCCTTACTAACTTCAATTCCGAAAGTTCAAGGGAGATCCCCATGGACTATTATTAACAACAAAGATTATTAGTGTTTCTAAGCATTTCGGAACTATCTGCCGCATTCTAGCTATTATGGACTTCCCCAGAAACCCAACATCCCGTCTTGAAGGAGGTGATGACCCAAGTAAGCAAAGTGAAACTCAAGGCACAAAGGTTATTTAGCCAACAGTTTTCAAATTCTTTCTTCTTCTTCTTCTTCTTCTTTTTTTTTTTTTTTTTGAGCTTTAGGGATAGTGGAATTGACTGAAGCCATGACAGGAAAGGGTGAATTAGAAGGAATAATGAGTGACACCCTCAGACTCCCAGCAGTTAGTTCTGACATTAGTATAACAGAGGAATACATAAAGCAGGGCTTGGCAAAGTTCAGGATGCATCACAATTGCCGGCAGGGCTTGTTAAAACACACATTGCTGCTGCCTCCACTCCTCCTTTCTGATCCAGGAAGACCAGGATGGGATCTGAGACTTTGCATTTCTAGTAAGTTTCCAGGTGATGCTGGTGCTGCTGGTCCAGGGATCACACTTTGAGAACCACTGATGTATAAGCTTTCCTGATTGTCATTGGAGATTTAGAGGTGGACGGGAACATATCATTCAGATGCTTTGTCTACAAGTAACAGAAAACCTATCCAAAGGTAGCTTAGAAAATAAGACATTACAAGAAGTCTGAGTACGAGTTTCCATGGGTAGATCAGCAAATGATTGACTTGATCAAGGATCAGGCTCTTTCCATCTTTCTGTCCTATGACCCTCATCAAGTTGACTTTGCTCTTGGACTTGCCTCTTCATTCTTCCAAGATGGCAGCCACAGTTGCAGGTATCAGATGGGAACCCAATATCATCTGCCCGAAGAAGAGAGGAGAGTTTTCTTTCATGTGTCTCTTTGTATTCAGGAGGAATGACTCTCCCAGAGCCCCCCAGTAATATCCCATTAGATCCCATCGGCTATGGTAGCCATGTGCCCATGGTTGCTGGCAAGGGTAGTGAAATCACCATGATCAAATGAGACTAAGCAACGTTCCTCTCCTAACAGGGGACAGTGAACTCTTGAATTTGACCAGGATTGGATTCTGCCAACAATGAGGAAGGTGGAGAAAGGTCCTTAGGGGAGGCCACCGACAGCGTCAGCCACAGTCACCCACTCCTCCTTCTCTCTAGGTGCCAGCAGTGGAGAAAACTGACACAAGGGGAAGGTAGGGGCCAAAGTGCAGTTCAGAACTTCCTGGAACACTGCACTGGAGGATGTCTGCAGTGGACATCTGTGCTTTTCCTTCAGTGTCCAATCCCTCTCTTTCTCCTAACATCACACCAATTTTCCTCTGGGGAACCACTTCACCCCCATTTTGTACAGTCTAGGCAAAGTGTGCTGATCTCTTCTGGCCTTTGTCATCATCGAAGCTTGACCAATTCGAGCCTCTCTCCTGGGGATTTTAACATTGCTTAAAGTGATATAAGAACAGAAAACTTTTGGAGTGGGGAATGACGTGGGCTAGGTGTGCTGAGGAGCTGAAAGAAAGATTTCTTGGATTTTCAAGGTCTAGCAGTAGTGCTCCTTTATTCAGAGACCAGCATGGGGACAGGACCCATGGGCAGTAAGAGCTACAGGATGGGGACAGGACCCATGGGCAGTGAAGAGCTACAGCATGGGGACAGGACCCACGGGCAGTAAGAGCTGCAGGCATGGGGACAGGACCCATGGGCAGTGAAGAGCTACAGCATGGGGACAGGATCCATAGGCAATGAAGAGCTGCCAGCACGGGGACAGGACCCATGGGCAGTGAAGAGCTACAGTATGGGGACAGGACCCATGGGCAATGAAGAGCTGCCAGCATGGGGACAGGAGCCATAGGCAGTAAGAGCTGCAATGGGTTGAGGGCAGGACTAAATTTATAAGGCATAGGTATGTGAGTTATTTCTTTACAATACAAAGGAAAAGACCATGTAAAAAGTTGTTGAAATGGTATCAGTGAAGACGGGGTCTGATTATTGAGTGGTCCTATAACTTTGGATATAAATCAGGTGAAATCAGGTGTGATCAGGTCAGGACGTCCTATACTTCCCCGAGGATGAAATAGCTCAGTGTGTAGGGCAGGACGCCTTAGGCTTCTCTCCCTGGGGCAGCCTGGATCCTCATCAGGGATGTGCCCTTCCCTCTCTGAAATAGAGAATAAATACTTCCGCCTGCTCCTTACAATCCTCGTCCTCTTCTCATCTTTTAGCTATCATAAGCCAGTGTTCTATTGGATACTTTACGCGCACAGTCTCAACTAATACTGGTGACAATCCTGTGGGGTGAATACCATTACTCCCATTTTACAGATGAAAAAAGTGGAGGTCTGAGAGGTTCAGAGCTGGTGATTGGTAGAGTTTGGATTTGAATGTATACCTATCAGGTTAGGAAGCCCCGTCTTTCTTGCTGTTCTACGCTATCTTGAGAAACGGGCCCTCCCTGGACAGCACAGTGAAATGGCTGAAGGTCTCTTGTCTTCTTTTTTTCTGTCCACATACCCAGGAATCTTAATGCCCACACTGCTGTCTGATCTAGTCTTGTTAGGACTGAGCAGCATTTCACAATCGCCTCCAATAGGTATCTGTCACTTCTGCCTTTTTGTAATCTTTCCCTCTTTTTCTGACATCAACTCAGATCTTTTGTGGCTCAGGAGTTAACTCAGGGCCACCTCTCCCCTCTTCCTCAAGGGACGGTGTGATATTGTGATTTATAATAGGAAATACACATGTGGTCTTCCTCCTGTTTCTGGCACAGAGATGCTAAAATCCTTGGAATTTCCTAAGTGATGAGAGTGATAAAGGTGTGTTTTGTTATGTTAATGAGGTGACCCTTGGACCACACCTAAGGATGGGGCTGGTTGTCTGGAGAACCAACCCTGTGATTAGATGGTTGGAAGTTTCAGTCCCACCCCTGACCTCCAGGGAGGGGAGAGGGGTTAGAGATGGAGTTCCATCCCCAAAGGCCCGTGATTTAATCGATTATGCCTAGGTTGTGGAGCCTCCATAAAAACCCAAAAGGACAGGATTCAGAGAGCTTCCAGGTTGGTGAACACGTGGAGATTTGGGGAGAGTGGTGCGCTTGGTCAGAGAGAGCATGGCAGCTCCACACCCCTTCCCCATTGCTTGCCCTGAGCATCTCTTCCATCTGGCTGTTCCTGAGTTATATCCTTTTATAATAAACTGGTGATCTAGTAAGTAAAATGTTTCTCTGAGTTCTGTGAGCCACTCCAGCAAATTAATTAAACCCAAGGAGGTACACTCTGGAGCATAGCTGGCAACCTGGACTTGGAACTGTCATCTAAACTATGTGTGTGTGTGTGTAGTGGGGGCAGTCTTATAAGACTGAGCTCTTAACCTGTGGGATCTGACGCTGTCTCCAGGGAGAGAGTGTCAGAATTGAGCTGAATGTAGGACGCCCAGCTGGCGTCACAGAGAATTGCTTGGTAGTGTGGAAAAACTCCCATACGTTGCAGTTGGTTCCAGAATCATAGATGGACATATGTCCAAAGATGAGCCAATGTGGGTCCTTTCTGGGACTTTTCTGCAGAGCTAAGAGGAAGGAAACAACTTTCCCATTGGGATGGGTAGTGGGAGGCAGAGGGCTCAGCTGGTAGTAGGATGTGAACTTCACTCATAGAGGCCCTCACGGAAAGCTGCTTAGAGACAGACTGCATATAATATGCAGGAAAAAACCTTGGTGACAGCACTTGAGCCCCTGGATCTAGCCATACCTAAAGCCTACATTCCTGGACTTTGTTTTTGCCTAAGTCAGTTTGAATTAGGTTTCATCGCTTGCAACCAAAAAAGTTCTAGCCAGTGTTTCTCAACCACTTTTCTCATTATCGCCCCACTAAGAAGACTTTCTAGGCACTTTTTTTCTTTATTGTCTGATTGTCTCACCATGAGATTTTAGTACCACAGATGTACTCCATATCTGTTCATGTGCTATCAACATAAACATTATGTCTGTGCTTTATACATAAGAAGAGTAAGATTTTTTTTTGTCTCTTCCAAGAACAAATTTTTGCCTGCTTGCGGGAGGAGGGGTGATGTCATCTCTGTTGAGATTGTATGGTCTTGACTAATTAAGATGGCCCTCAATGATCCTCACCTCCTGGTATTCATACCTTCCCACATTTAGTCAGGGCTGGCCTGTGTGGACAATAGAAAATGGTAGACATGACAGTATGCGATTTTCAAGGTCACAAAGGCTTTGCAGCTTGCACCTTGTTCTTTGCTGGGATAGCTCAGTCTGGGGGAAGCCAACCACTAAGCAATCAGAGCATTCAATCAGCCTTGGAGAGGAACTGCAACCTCCTGCCAACAGCCAGCACCAGCTTGCCAGCCGTGTGAATGAGCCACCTTGGAAGTGGACCCTCCAGCCCCAGTCGAGCCTTCGGATGACTGAAGCCCTGGGTGACATCTGACTGCAACCTCATGAGAGATCCTGAGTCAGAACCTCCCAGCCAAGCTGCCCCACAGAAACTCCACAAATAACAGATGATTATTGTCGTTTTAAGCTGCTAGACTTTGGAGCGATTTGTTATGCAGCATTATATGACCAATATATTAGTGGAAGCTCTCTTCTCCCTCACAAACATTATACATATGGAATTTACCAGCAAGGGCAGTTGGTGGGGAAGGGTAGATATAGGGATGGAATGACAAACAACCAAAGGTTTAGGAAACTTGAGCTTCTACCAACGTACTGCAAGGTACGTTGCAATAAACACTAAATAGTTTGTAAAAGAACTAGTGAGAGAAATTAGCTACAGCCATGTGGATTCAACAAGCCTTTGCCAATTACCTACTCTGTGTAAGGCACTGTGTGAGATGCTCAATGAGTTAGTTTCTTAGGGTTGCTGTGACAAAGTACCACAAACTAGGTCACTTAAAATAACAGAAATTTATTCTTTCATAGTCTGGAGGCTGGAAGTCTGAAACCAAGGTGTTGGCGGGACCATGCTCCCTCCAAGGGTGCTATGGGAGAATGTGTTCTATGGCTCTCTCCTAGCTTCTAGTGTTGCCGGCAATCCTTGACATTCCTGGGCATGTCGATGCATCGTTCCTGTCTCTGCCTCTGTTGTCACATGGTGTGCTCCCTGTGTGTCATCACATCAGCCTCCTTCTGTGCGTATCTATCGCTGTGTCACTACTCTCCCTACAAGGACACCAGTCATATTGGACTAGGCCCCAGTCTAATGACCTCATCTTAACTTGATTATTTCTGCAAAGACCCATTTCCAAATAAGGTCAAAGTCACAGGTACTGAAGGTTAGGACTTCAACGGCTTTCAGTGGGACACAATTCAACCCATAACACTTAGAGATAGCTAAGATGAATCAGCTTCATTCTCAGCCACGAGCACTAGAGACCCAAGCATATCCAACAGTAATCCACATTTTAAGGGCAAGCCTAATTTGGGAATGCCTCGTGGGCCAAGCGGCAAGGTCGTTGGCCTTCCAAGGATGAGCAGAATGTTGACAAGTGGTGGAGAGGAGGCCTTCTGGGCAGATGAACAGAGTCAGCAAAGGCAAGGAGGCCGGAAAGCAGAGGAGCTGTTGAGGGCTGCGGAGTTGCTCTGTGGCTGAGCAGGAGCGAAGCTCTGTAGCCAGGTCAGGGAGGTGTCGATTGCTAGTCTATGGAATTTGCACTTGATTCTCAGAACAGACACTCTCAGTGCTCTGCCCATGTCCCCTCAAATCCCCTTACCATTTCCATGCCTGGAGTCAGGTGAAGGTGGAGGTCCGGGACCTGGCAGTCATCCCTAAGTAAGGCAGCTCCTGCTGCCCAAGGACCACCCTCTGGAGAAGGTGGCAGGTGGGAGCCTTCAGCTGCAACAATGCAGCAGCAGCAGCTGGGAAACGGGAAAAAAAAGGACCCCAAGGAATTATGGTGGCGCCAAACCTCTGCTACACTAGGGAGAATCCAGGTGCTGAGATCCTGATGGTGGTGGGATGAAGGCAATGGAGATTTGGAGCCAAGTCTGGATGAAGCTGTGGGTTTGGGATTCATCCAAGTACAGGGCATGTTGACACCTGGGAGCAGCTGAGACCACCAAGACAGAACACCAAGAGCTCAGAGGGAGGGGCCAGAAAACAGAGGCCGGGAGAAACTGAACGGGGGAGATCCACGTGCCTGAACTTGTTTCACTGGGCAGCTCCAGTCCCTGGACAGTTGCCACCCAGGGTGAAAGCTAGTGGCTTGGGAGTTTCAACAAAACTCGTCCCCAAGTCTCCAACATTCCCAAGGACTGAAAAAGCCACCCTTCTGCTACACAGCTGAGGTTCATCTCAATAGGGGACCTTTGAGAAACATGAGGTCTCTACTCAAAAAAAGGGACTGGGGCTGGCCCCATGGCCAAGTGGTTAAAGTTCTGTGCGCTCTGCGTTGGCAGCCCAGGTTCGCAGGTTCAGATCCGAGGTGCAGACCTACTTCACTCGTCAGCCACACTGTGGCGGTGACCCACCTACAAAATAGAGGAAGATTAGCACAGATGTTAGCTCAGGGCAAATCTTCCTCACCAAAAAAAAAAAAGAAAAGAAAAGAAAAGAAAAAAAGGGACCAGTTGTTAGTTCAGAGCTCAGGCTCGGGACTTCAACTCTTGGATTTGGATTTGGACTCTACCACTTATTTACGTGACCAAATTCCTTACTTTTCGGAATCTGTTTCCTCATCTGTCAAATGGGAAGAATAACAGTACCTCTCAAAAAGAACTGTTAAGAAGATATAACAAGACATTTTGTGTAAAGTTCTTAGGACAATGCTGTGCCCTTACTAAGTGCCAGCAGTGATTGTCACATTTAGTCAGGAACTGTGGCCAATGGGGGTGACCATGGGGGGGATCAGATGAGACCTTAGGGGTCTCTTAGGTCCCTCTACAGTGCTGAAGAGCAGGTGCCATGGAGCCAAACCATCTGAGTTCCGATTCTGGCTGTGCCATCTACTAACTCTGAGTTTATGCCTCGGTTTCCCCTTCTGTGAAATAGAGATGTAAATAGTACCTATCAGTCCTGTGGGGATATTACGCGGGTTATATACACGAATGCGTGTCATGTGCTTAGAATGATGCCTGACATTAAGCGAGTGCTAGAGAAATGCTTCTGATAATGATAATGATTACTGCCCCTTCTGCCCGCCCCCCTGCCCCCAATGCAACCCAACAAGGGCCAACCTCACAATGCACGCAGCTCTGTCCTGTAAGTTCAGATTTCCAAATGCAATGGTCACTGGGGATATTATGCTGGGCAAATTGGAATAGGAGCAGAGAAGAAAATAACCCTGTGTTATTTGCTGCACGACTCTTGCTCAAATCTCTCTATGCAGGACTCCATCTTTATCAGACGGACTTCTGAGAAACTCGGCAGGCTGTCGGTTGGGGCTTATATTTTAGAGTAACTCGCATAAACTTTAGGGCCCATGTAATCCAGTCTCTGGGCAATAGCCTGTCGAGAGAAACACGGAGACCCAGCCAAAACAATCTCTCAAACGAGATGGAGAGGCTGCCATTCACAAGCTATTGCGGCCCTCTGCCTCTCTTCCCATAGCTGGCAGCTGCTCTGGAAACTCTGCCCTCTGACTCTTTCTCGATGCTTCACTCTCACATTCTACTCCAGCTGCCGCTGACACCCAGGCTTCAGGTCTGTGCAGCCCATTGCCCTTCCTTCCAGTTTTCCAGACCTCTCTCTCCACCATCCTCCTGATGCTACAGCACAAAACCTTGGAACTGTGCTGGCAGAACCGACTCTCAGTGGGGGGCCCCGAGGAGGAGGAACTGAGGGGTAAAGACAAAATGCCCCTTCGCTGGAGAGGTGCGATGGGGCGAGGGAGGTGGGCGGCAGCTAGGCACTACTGTCACTAACCGCTCTCCGTCTCAGGGTGGCAACTCGCAGGCCTTCCTTAGGCGGCCCACGTAGCAGACGCCCGCCTGCCTCACAGCCTCACAGCCTCTGCTTGTGCCGTTCCCTCTGCGTGGAATGCTCTTTCCCACTCTTGCCTTGGCCGGTTACCTGTCACTCTCCAACTCTCGGCACAAATGCCTCCTCTTCAGAGAAGACTGCAAATCAGCTTATCCACGTAGCCCATCCCTCTCCCAGCTCTTCTATCTTCAACTTGGGGTTTTGTCGTTGTTGTTGTTTTCCTTCATAGCACTTGCCATAATCTGTGATCATCGAATTTGTTAGTTTGCCTCGTTTCTTTTTCTGTCAGCCTCTCTAGAATTCAAGCTCCAGGAAAACAAAGACTGTGCAGAAACATCCACAGAGCCGGGCACTCAGGATTCGCAATGAATAGTTCTGAATAAATGAATGACTGCTTTAAGTCTCCAACTCACTAGCAGCTGGATGACCTTAGAAAAATCGCTTAACCACTCTGGGCTTTATTTCCCTTTAAAGGGGACGATCAAACTTGCTCTGACCTCCTCCTGAAGTAGTCATGAGGACCAACCTCATAAAACAATCACAAAACAACTTAAAAATGCAAGCACTACTATGTAACCCTACCAACTGAGCATCAACAGCTGAAATTTTGTAAAGATTTAAACAGCAATGTTGCCATGTCGTGGGATACACTATGTTGGTGCACTCTCCATTTTGCTTTCTCACCTTTTGAACCTGCTCCTGCCCGGTGGTAATTTGCAGAGAGAGCACCAAAGGACTGTGTAAATAAACAAGTGATCTGCCTGCTGGGCGTTGCCCCTCACCTCCTGTCAGCCGGCGGAGCAGCTGTGTAGATGGAGAGCATCTTTGCTCAGGAAGAGGCACTTCACTTGCCCCCGCTGGCGTGGTCTGTCACGATCATATCGTGCAGCTCTCGCTGCATTATGCATCCTGCTGTCAGCAACCAAACTGTCTATGTGGAGAAACATCGCCTGGCCTTTCCCCAAAAAAGGAAGGGTTTTGCCGAAGCGCCTGAACTCCCTCCCGCAAAGAAAAATCACCTAAGCCCCCAGCCACGTCACACTGCAGCTTGGCTATTATTCAGCTGACAAAACGCCCGCTTTTCATATTTGCACCTGGAGCCACAAATCAGTCACACCCAGTTGCCCAGCACTTTTCTGCATCGTGGTGACTGGGGAGTGTGCTCCGGCTGCCTGGGCGGGGCTGACAGGGGAGGGTGGGGACCAGGGCCACCGTCTCACATTCTGTTCCAGCACTTGAAATTGATCTCACTTCTCACATTTCTCCGCAGTCCCCACTCATCTGTTCACCACTCCACCAACTGCACGTATCCAGGCCTTGGGAAGATAAGGCTGTGTTCTTGATTTATTTAAAATGAAGAGAAAATAAATAATCTAGATATAGCCCCTCATGTGCCCAGCTGAATGTATCTCAATTTTGTCCCCTCCAAGGGGGTAGCATTGTCCATCTGTACATCTGTAGCCTCCAAAGGAAAAAGATCACAGCGGGTTAGCACCCCTTTCCAGAATATTCTAGAGCAATGCTGTCCAATGGAACTTTCTGCAATGATCGAAATGGTCTATATCTGCACTGTCCAATAGGGTAGCCGCCAGTCACATGGGGCAATGGAGCACTTGCAATGTGGCTAGTGCTATGGAGGAGCTGGATTTTTAATTTAAATCTAAATAGCCACAGGCGGTTAGTGGCTACCGTACTGGGCAGTGCGGTCCTAGAGCAGCGCTTTTCAAACCTTGATGTGGACAGGAATCCCCTAGTATAACGCGGATCTTGAATTAGCAGATCTGCAGTGGGGCCTGAGATTCTGCATTTCTAACAAGCCTCCCAGGGATGCTGCGATTGGTGACTGGTCCACCCTTTGAGCAGCGAGGGCCTGCGATCCTCAAACCAGACTGCTCGTTCGGCTTCCCTGGGAGCTTTAAAAAGTACTGATGCCTGGGTCCCACTTCCAGAGCTTCTGATACAATTGGTCACGGGGTGGCCTGGACATGGCGACTTTTCAAAAGCTCCCCAGGTGAGTCAAGGGGGCGGCCAAGTGGAGAACCACCCACACTGCACTACAAATGACCTAGTTAATGCCTTTTCAAGTAACCCATCATCCCAGCGAACACAGCACTAGCTTATAACAGTCTCTGAAGAGGTCTTATTGGTACATAGCCAAACCTTCAGGGGATTTCGGCTGCTTTTGCTCATCCTGACTAGAAAAGGGAAACGAGTTTTGAACAGTCAATCCAGTTAGGGCAGGTGTGGCTCCGAGGGCCGGGCGGGGTCGGGTGTGCAGAGCCAAGGGGACAGGGAGAAGCCCCCCGGGAGATGTTCAGCCTGTATCTGCTGGCTCCCCCCGCCTCCCAAACTGGATTCTACGTCACTCCAAGGCCCCCCAGGTGCCGCCCTCCCCTACTCCTCCTCCACGGAGGGAAGGCCACGGAGGTTAAGACCACAGGCTCTGACGGTAAAGTCCCTGGGTTTGAATTCTAATTCTGCTGCTCATTGCCTTTGTGAATTGCACAAGTGCCCTACACTCCCTGGCCCTTGTTTTCTCAACTCTAAAAAGGGCTACGTGCAGAACCTTCCTCCCAGAGTTGTGAAGACGGGAATAGTTCCCAGCACTGCTGTTCTAAGGGGCAGCTGTTCCTACAACTCCATCACATCTCTGTCCCGTCCTCTGTGCTTGAAGCCTACTGAACTCCTTCTAGTTCCTTAAGGCCACCATGCTCCAACTCACTCCAGGGCCTTTGCACATGCTCGTGTTGCCTGCCTGGAATTAGTCCTTTCTCCTTTAGGCCAAGTTAGCGCCTCCTAATCTTTGTCAGATCAGCCTGATTGTCACTTCCCCTGTGAAGCGTTTAGTCTCAGCCTCATGCTTATTAGCACTTGCTATGGTTCATTCATTCAATCAACACTGTTTCAGCATCTACAATGTGCCATGTACTGTCCTCAGTTCTGAGAGTACTGTAGAGAAAAAAAAAAGACTGGAAAAAAAAGAAGAAAAAGGCTTATTCTCATGAAGCTTACATTCTGGGACAGACTGACCATAAACAAGGAAACAAGAGAAAAAAGGAAGCAGGGATGTGGGTGGCCACAGAGGTCCTCCATGAAGAATGATGGCTGTGAAAAAACCTGGAGGAGGTATGGAGCGAGCTGTGTAGATACCTGAGGGAAAAGACTCCAGGCAGAGGGAACAGCAGGTGCGAAGCAAAACTACAATGCCACACTTCGTGTGACCATTGGATTAATCTCTACCACACGACGTAGATTATAAATCCGTGGCAGGGGGCGGGAGTCACTTCCCAGAACCCGGCTATTTGGCATGCAGTAGGCACTCAATACGTGTCGAAGGAACAGTCACAGGGTACTTCAGAATTTCTGGAGAAGGTGTGCATTGGGGGACGGAAGTGGAGAAGTGGTCGTGTATTCACTGGAAAGTCTGCTGCCACGCCACCTCCCACCTGTGGAAAAGAAGTGGCTGGAGAAACATCTCCTGAAAAGGAGGGCTGTTCCTTTTTTTCCACGTTTCTTTTAGATGACTTCCTTCTACACAGCCTGAGGGGTCCATCCCCGCAGAGAGGCCTGGGATCGTGTGGCAGGAACGCAGAGAGGGGAAAAGAGCTGATGTTCAGATTTTAACTCCCAAAACAGGCACTTGAAGCCCATTTCCGAGAACCCAAAGAGTCACGAAAGGCAATGTTTCTGATGTTCAAAGCTGGTGTGTGGGAAAGCAAAACATTTCACAGCTTCGCAGAGATGGGCTTTGTTCTTCCTCCAAATCAAAAGGCAAAGTCATGAAGGAGGAGGGAATAAATTTGTCTACAAGGAATAGATTCAAATGTGAACAGACGCCGTGGGGGACCCCGACTGGCTGGGAGGGAGGAGAGATGGAGGAGCTGGAGTAGGTGGGGCCCACGGGGCCTGGAGGGCCACTCAGAGACAAGGCGCTCATCCTCCAGAGGTGGCCTGGTTCATCGTGTCCATCAGGGTCCCCACAGAGCATTCCACCAAAGTTGCTTTAGTGAGGAGACGATTAAGCGAGGAGTGAGTGGGATGAAGGGAACAAGCAAGGGAGGTGGAGACACCCCGAGACTAGCAACCTGGGAAGCCCCTATGTTCCTCAGCCTGAAGGGGCAGGCGGGATAGTGTTTCTGATCTCAGGGGCCCTGCATCCAGGAGGAAGTTGGGGCTGCTGCCCGAGCACTGGTGCGGAGGTGGGAGGAGCAGGGAAGAAAGAGCCCACTGCCCTGTCCTCTCACCCTCTGAACTCCTGCTGGTGCCTCTGCCTGGCCCAGCACCTATTGACGGGAGAATGTGACAATCCGTGGACAGATGGCACAGTCAGTCCTTCCCTGAAGGGATCTGACTGGGCATCTCCGTGTTCACCCCAACCCTCTAGAAACCAGCAGCACTCAAGTCCTGATGGGAGGCTCTGCTTTCGGGGAAACCCAAGCAAAGACAGTGGGTGAGGCGCTGCTGGCGTCAGCATCCCAGGGCACTGAGCAGGGGAGAAGGGCAGAGAACAACCTCAGGGTGGGGGCTCCAGTGTCCATCCAGTAAGAGCAGCTCGTGACCATGCTGGGGAGGCCTGGAGAAGCCCAGTGAGCCGAGGCCTGCCATCCTCGGAGACTGAGTTCTCCCACGTGAACATTGCCTACCTGTGTTTCACCTGTGCGGACTCTCTTAGAACCCTGCAAGGGACAGTCTTCCTGCCCTTCCTCAGGAGGAACTAAGCACAACCTGCTGATAACCCCATACAACCGCCACCTGAGCTAGAGGGTCGTGAAATGTACCTTCATTTGGGGATCGTCCAATTTATCTCTTTCATAACATTACACTGAAGAAAGCATCACTTGGTAAGGGGCTGCTATGACTTTGGATACCCCCCTTTGCCTTTAGGATGTCTACCTCATTTAATAGATGAGGAAAATGTGACTCAGAGAGGTTAAGTACCTTACCCAAAGTCACAAAGCCAAAAAACAACAGAGCGAGGATTATGAAACATCCTGACTGACTTCAGATTCCATGTAGTTGGCATTATAAGGCACCGTCTCAGAAAGTTCTCTGGCTACATATTCCTCCCATCACACACTATGAGGCAGAGCAGTGGGCTGGGCTGGAGGCTTTTTCCACTCATTCAGAATGGCCAAATCAGGCCAGGAGGCCGAGCCTGATTTCAAGCATCTTCTCCAGCGCTCTCTGCCCATCTTCAATCACGCTGTAACAACCTCTGCCTTGTTCATCATTGCTTTCCCTTCTCTTGCCTCCTCTAATTTCTCTCCATCTCCTTTATGATGAGCCATCGAAGGAAGGGTGATTTACACTCTCCTCTCTCATCTGCCTCGGGTTTAAAAAAAAAAGGAGAAGAATTAAATTGGATGGAGCGCTCCAGGAACCTGTCTCCGACTTCAGCCCCTCTCGTTTACCCAGTGATGCATCACGCTGCGTTCTAATGGAGTTGTAATGGGCAACTTAATCTGCCATTAAACCGACTCTGGAAGTGGCCCTTGCTGGTGGCCTTGGCCGTGGGTCGGCTGGCTGAGTCACAGGCTGCGTGGTGGCGCCTGTCCTGAGACTGGTGAGGGTCCTCAGAAGCAGGGCTTTCCTTCCTCTGGGGTCACAAGCTCAAATGCCTACGGGGCCAGAGAGGTGATGCAGGGAGCCAGCTGGTGGTGGGGACTCTGGTGACCCGTCTAAAGGGGTGGGCCCGGCTCTGCTTCCTGGCTTGGTCACTTGCAGGGATTTGGGCCCAGGTCTTCCAATTTCTCGACACAAGCCAGGAATGCAGAAGTTTATGTATAACCTCCCCCTTTGAAAAATGTCAGCATCTATTTTAAAACCTTTTTTTAAACACCAGGCAGGCCAAATAAAACATGTCAGCTGGCAGCTTTGGTCCCGACTCTGAACTCCATCTCAGAGAGACCCAGAGACGTCCCCCTGTGTCCTTCTCACCCCACAGACTTCCTACAGCTCCGCGCAGCACGGATAGGAAAATAAGAAATCGGTCACCTCACTATCCAATTAGCAGCCTCTGCACATTCCTCCCCCTCCCCCGCCCCGAGGAAAAAAAACAAACAGGAAAGTCCTGACCTGTTTTGTTTGGGATCAAACCAGCGATGTCCTACCTCTTCCAGGCCCTCTGGGGCTGGAGTTCTGGAGACACACACATGCTTCCACCTCAGATGGGGGCTCCCCTTACACATGGGTCCTCAGCGCCAAACCACAGCCACCGCAAGCTGTGGGTACTCCCCCGCAGGCCCCGCGGGGGAGGGGGCCTGTGCAGGGGCACTGTGGGTTTAGAAACCAGTGGCAGTGAGCCTGGGGGCATGGGCTGGGCTGAGGGGAGCATTGTTATGGTAACCTGCAACTTCCAGAACCCTCTCCATCCTTGGAGACCCCCTTTATGGGCTCAAAGGTTTTCCTTCACAGTCTCTCCTCTAGGAGTTTGTTAATGTCGCAGCCACATATTTCCCTAAAATCCTAAAAAGGTGCCATTCTTGAGAGGCAGTTTATACGCACTTTATAGTGTGAACTCTGGAGGCAAACGGCCTGGGTTTGTATGTCAGCCCTCTGCTTAGTATCTGAGCAAGCTTGGGTGAAACGCCCAACCCCTTTCATCTCAGTTTCCTGATCCGTAAAATGGAGCTGATAGTGGAACTGACCTTGAAGGTGAGGATTAAATGAGTTAACATATGCATCGCATCTACAGGGGTTCCTGGCACAGAGGAAGTACCATGTGTTAGGTATACTAATAATGATGACAATGTTTTTGGAGAATCGGCTGTCCCCTTAGCTCTGAGAGATGCAAGGTCATCAATCTATTGCTTCTCCTGTAAGATATGGATGAGATCGCTCCAGAACGCCAGACTCCTCCTACCTTTTTGTCACTTTCTTTCCCTTCCATTTCTATTGAAATTCTACCCAACTTTCAAAAGCGACCTCCAACCACTTCCTCCTCCACACCAGACACCGTTATCTCCACCCTCCCCTCAACTCACTTTCTCCTTTATTGGCACGTATACTAGAGCACTTATCACAATCTTACGTGGTACCTATGTGTGGATGTGTCTTATCTCCCTGGACACAGCGACCTCATCTTGTTCATTATATCAGCCATGGCACTACGTCTTCCATGTAATAGGTGTTAAGTCAATATCTGCTAAAAATATGTTAAATGAATTAGATCCCCTGAAATACACAGGGAGAGTCAGCCAGAGTAAGTCTGAGGTTTGAGAGCTGAGAGCTCTCAGATTGGGTTTAGACTCAGCCAAGGAAATTTCAGGAACTATCAGTTAGAATACTACTAACAATTAGTAGTAGCATTTATTGAGTGCCTGCTGTATGCCAGATGCTCTTCTTAATTATTTACACGGAATACTTTCTGGAGTCCTCACAACTGTCTTGTGAGATTTGTTCTACTCTTATCATTGTACTATTCCAGGTGAGGACACTGTAGTTCAGGCGACTGAAATAATCTGTCCAAAGACCCATTAGGGGTCAGTGGCAGAGGAGGGATTTGAACCAGTTATCTTGGTTCCCACAGAAGCAGATCCTGAAACAAATATTTGAGTGCATGTAGTTCATCTGGGAGGTGGTCCCAGGGAGTACTGTAGGGGATGGGGACGTGGAACAGAAGGAAAGGAAGCCAACGAAGTGCGTGAGTGAGCAGCTATCTCTGGGGGCAGCTGAGAGTCAGTCCCGCGGGGCCTCTAGGGACACTGCATAGAACACGGCTCAGAACCATACCACCTGGAGGCGAGGAAGCTGGAAGCTTCTCCGCCAACTCCCATTCACATTTGGTTGGGGCTGCTCTCTGGGACATCACCCCTGCGCATCCAGCCTGGTTTGTGCGTGGGCTGAGCACACTCCTTGGCCAGAGAAAGCCCCAGATAGGTGTCTGCACGCAGCAGAGATGAGAGCAAGGGGATGGGGCAGGGGGCCGACATCGTGTCCTACACCGAGACTGGCTGATTCCAAAGTCATCCCTTTCCAGCAGGCCACAGTCAGCTTCTGCCCACGAAAAAGCTCAGAAAACCCACACTTTCTGATGCTCTTGTCTAGGCAACATCAGAAAGACACCTTTCCTATGGGTATTTTAGCCAACTTTTAATGTTCCCATGACTAGTTCCGTCACTTTGGTATCCTACTTTAGACTTCTTAAAACACACACACATCACAAACGTAAATCTGTAGGAGGGACGATTTCCATTTTGGAGGAAGGAAGCGAAGCTTGGAAGGGTTAAAGAAGCTTGCCGAGGGTCACGTGGATGGCTCGTGTCAGAGTCTAGCTGGATGCAGGCCTTCGCATCTGCAGGGTCAGAAATGAGTTTTGTTTTATTTTTATTTATTTATTTGGGTGAAAATATTGGCCTGTTGACCAGCCTGATGAATACTAGAAGTGAGCTCTCATTGGTGAGATTGGCAACATTCAAGACACGGATCGGCTGAAATCTTTTAGAGATGTGCCACATAGATGTGCAAGCATGGCCACTTCCCTAACAGTATTTTAGCACATAGTCACGTGGGAACAGAGAAGAACCAGCCAAAAAGCACTGGGCCCGTGTCATTTCCCCTCCTGCCTTCGCAGACGGCCCTCTGGCAGGCAGAACGAGCCAGAAGTGAGGAACACAGGCCTGGGAAACAGGCAGGCCTGGGTCCAAATCCCGGTTTTTTGTCTGTGAAGACCTCAGGGTGAGTTATTAAACCGCTCTGAGGTTTGGTTTTCTCACTAGTCAGATGGATATAAACAATAGTCCACACCTCCTAGGGTTGCTGTGGGCATTAAATGAAGAAAGCGCATACAGCAGGTGGCCTGGTGCCCAGCTGCAAAGGGACGGGAGACGCTTGGGCTGAGGGACAACTTGTAGATTCTTCTGCAGTGTACACGGAGCAGCCACTGAGCAAGTTTGAGGTGCTGAGTTAGCCATGCTCTGCATAATCTTTTTTCTAAGTTTTAAAGAAAGAAACTCTCTACCACACATAAGAAAATTTATCAACTATTAATTTATTAAAAAATGAGCCCCAAACAGCTCATATAACCTATTTTGTTGTAACCACACCTTGGCATGAAAAGTTCATTCAAGGGAGTATTTAGTGATTTTGCCTAGTGATTATCTTTGGGTAAAGGGTACATATCTCCCTGGATTCTTAGACCCTAATCATGAGAACACGGGGCACCTACATCTCCAAGAGATTGAAGCCTAACAAGATAATGTGAATACCTTTCATTTCATGAGTGAGAGCACACTTCTAATATTCATAAGGCTGCTCACAGGTCACTATTTACACACACACACACCCTCACTTCTGACATATGAATGCTAATTAGCAAAGCTTTGGTTGTTACTCAAGATGTGGGAGACAGAGGTGCTTGCAGCTGCCACCTTCCAGAACGGCCTGGCGGGCTCCCCCTGGACTGTGCATTCTTGATGGGGCCGCCCTCAGCCTCACTGGGCTGTAGATTCAGCACTCATGATGTCACAGTAGGTATGCTGAAGGACTTGAAAGAAAGTGAGAGACGTGAACCTGGAATATAGCTGGCACTCAGTAACTGATGGCAAGTGATGGCTCTTAGTCTTCGTAGTGGGACACGGTCATCCCACATCACCAGCTCTTCTCAACCTCTTGGCCGGCTCTGACTCTCCAGCATGATCTGCTTTCAAGAGGAAAAGGCCAAATTGGTGGAAAACTGTATAATCTCCACCCAATAAGCCCTGGTAAAGGCTAAAGTCATCATGCTTTTCCTAAGCAGCACGATTAGGAATAAGGAGGAGCAGCGGGGGTGCTGTAATAAGACACCCGGTTTCCCCTTAAGGCATGGGGCACTTAGGCCCCTAGCTGCAGGGAGAGCAGCCGGCAGACAGCCCTTAGCTGTCAGTGCCCTAAGAGGATTGCAGTGCTGCAGAAAGCTGCCTTCTCACCGGGGTCATGCCCCCTCCATGGGGGCTGCAGCAATGACTGGTTGACATGTGGGTGTAAAGTCCTGATCACATAACCCCTCCCCAGCTCCACTCGAATGGCTCTGCAGGGTGCTCCCAGCAGACAATTCCCTGGAGAGCTGGCAAGGCCTTCCTTGTGACTGCATTGCAGCTCTGCCTCTCCCTTTCCCGGTTCACGTCCTTCCCTTCCACAGGCCTTGATCCCAAGAGGACTCCCTGAC
The DNA here is from genome assembly GCF_041296235.1 of Equus asinus. Classification (NCBI taxonomy): domain Eukaryota; kingdom Metazoa; phylum Chordata; class Mammalia; order Perissodactyla; family Equidae; genus Equus; species Equus asinus. Next base: position 29,823,978 of record NC_091810.1, on the reverse strand, counting down.
AACCCTCCTGCTCACCAACCTCCCCCAACAGGGAAAAGGAAGACGGAGAAAACCTGAGCTGCGGCACAATTGGTGTTATTCAGAATTCACATCTGGGGCTCACAGAGGGTCAGGGATTACGTTGGTCATAGTGACGATGACAGGTATACCCTTGAAGCCAGGACCCCAAGGGTCAGCACACAGAGGCAGGGGTTTCCAAGTTCCCGCTCTTCTTTCAGTTAATAGCTGGGGGACGCCAGATACACACCCCAAGGCGACTTGCCTCAGGAATCTCTCCTTCCCAGACTTCTTTTCAAATGTCTTTCAAGAAACCAAGTGCTCAGGAACAGACTTCAATTGCAAATGGATTCTGTGATGCTCAGAGGAAACCAGAGCATTGTAGAGCCTTACAGATTCCGGGTTCAAGCCTGTTACTGTCGGATGAGCAAACCAAGGCCAGAAGCGGGTAGAGACAAGTCTAAGGTCTAAATGACTTAGGGGTGCGGTTGGGACAGAACCCCAGATCTCTCAGCTCTGTCCTGAATATTCTGATTTACCCAACTCCACTGTGAGGGAGGCAGAAAGTTGCGGGGGATGATGGGGAGAGGGGTAGAGCAAAGACTTTTACTCAAAATCCCACTGGCCTGGGGTAAAGTCCTCCTTGATAATAATAACAATGGCCATCTTTTATTGAGCACTTACTGTGTGACAGGAGTCATATTAAGCATGTGGCTCTTTTTAACCTCAATCTCGTTGCAGTCTCACAGCAACCCAATAAAGGTGAATATTATTATACCCCCATTGTAGGAAAGGAATCAGGCTCAGAGAGGTGAAGTGATTTGCCCAGGGGCACCCAGCCGACAACGTCCTGTCCATTTCACTTTAGAGCTCCCTCTATTCCCTGTCTCCTGGTCTCTTTTTCTAGCCCCCAGGAGACTTCAATTTCTTTCCTTGGCCTTTTATTGCTCCTCTCCCTTTCAAAACTACAAGAGGGGGGACGTGTTCTGTCCTGTAAATGACTGGGTGGGACCTCACTTACAACCTGCAACTGTGGGAGGCACTTGACATCAGAAGGTCCTGGATTCAAATCCTGACTCTCACTTGCTAGTTCTGGCCCCAGCCCGGGCCTCCAGTTCCTCTTTGGCAAAATAATAGGTAGAAAACCTGTGATTCTAAACCCTTCTAACTGGCCGGAGCAAAACACCTGGCCCCTGGTTAGAGCCCTTTCAGGCCCTTCTGTTCCAGTAAGTCCTCACTCACGGAGTTAGGAGTGAGGATGGTCTCAGGGCTGACAGTCACTGCAATGGGAGGAAGGGGTAGGAAGGAGAAGGCGGGGGATACTCAAAATATTCAACCTACCGATGGCCCTTGGCCTTGGTGCGCTGTTTCCCACCTGCACAATGGGAATGAAGGTAACAGAACCCGGCTCCTGGGGTCACTGTGGGACCTGAATGAAAAGAATGCATGGAAAGTGCCAGTGCTGGTCCATCATAAATGATCCGTGAAGGGTCCTATTATCATCATCAACCCAGGGCCAGGGGCTTACAAGTCCTGAGGGGCACCCTTGGCCCATGCTAAGAAGCGGAAACACAAGCTGTCCCCTGGAGAAGAATCTAGACCAGCGGTTCTCACACTTTAATGTGCACCAGCATCACCTGGGTGCACACCCAGGGCAGCCGCACAGGACCCCATGCTTAGAAGACTCTATGTATGGCTCAACGCTGTGCCGCCACCATCCTGAAATTCTTAATAATTTCTGTCCAAGGGCCCTGTGTTTCATTTGGCACTGGAGCCCAAAAATTATGCAGCCGGTCTTGTCCAGGAAACGTCTTGAAACAGAGATAACTGGGGCCACCTGCGGAGTTTCTGATTCAGCAGGTTTGGGAGGCAGGCCCCGCAAACTTGCATCTCTGACAAGTTCTCAGGTCGCGCTGGTGCTGCTGGTCCACATTTTGAGAAGCACTGACAGAGGCTGTGAATGTTTCTCGTACAATAGAGGCCCCAGGAAGGCGCCTGGGCTCCACCTTCACCCAACTGAGTGGAATTGCTACAAGCGCATTCCTGGCTTCGGTATGTTTTAAAGGCTCACCAGGTAATTCTAATGAACAACTAGGACTGAGAACCACTAAGTCAGAGCAGAGAATCTTGACTTTCAGGAAAAGAAAGCCTGGTAGGCATTAGTTACCCACACAAACACCCAGGCCCCATCCTACACCCGATGCTGTGGGGAAGCTCTCGAGAGGGGTCAAGGAGGCTGTACGTCAACAAGCGCCTCAGATGACTCTTATGCTGGGACAACTTAGGAAGAACTGTTTGGAGCTGCATTTCTCAATCTTTAATGTGCATCGGAGACACCTGGGGTCTTTTCAGGCACCAGATTCTGATTTAGTAGGTCTGGGGTGCAGCCCAAGATTTTACATTTCTCCCCTGCTCCCTGGGAATGCTGATGCTGCTGGTCCAGGGACCACCCTTTGAGTAGCCCCAGTCTAGGCTGGTGACACAAAAAGGGGACAGAGTGGCTAAAGTTTTGTAGTCCACAATTGTCCAGTCCAAGATGAAGTTGGAAAAAAGGCAGTGTGCCCAGTTTCTGTGGGTGCGTAAAGTCTTCAGGTGATGAAGCCATATGTTAGAGAGCGTTCTCAAAGTGGAGTCTGAAAATCTTCCTCAGGAGCCTCTGCTCAGTCTACAGAAAGGACCTCAGTGAGCGTCTAGGGTTTAAGAGGGTGATATCCTCCCTCCAGAGGAGTTCTTTTGTTTGACCCATCAGAACCAGGGCCAGACACGTGGTTTCTGTTTCCGGCTCTGACATTTGCTGATTGTGAGAACCTGAATGAGGTCAGCTCTCCTCTCTGAGCCTTGATCTTCTCAGTGGCGAGATTTGGCATAACACTTATTAGTTTATTTCATGGCTGCTTCTGGACGTCAGAACATGAAAGCCCTTTTGATAGCAAAATTCCACAGCAAATATAGTTCCCTGTTATTTCTGCATATTGACAGGTTCTTAGGTAACCGTTTCCCAACTTTCCTACGTCTTCCAGGTGAAACAGACCAAGATGTGGATGCTTTATGCCCCTGCAATGCTTTCTTCTCTATCAATCCACACAGTTTCCTTGAGCTCCCCAGGAGCTTATCAGCTGGATGGACTGAAAATATAGATAGGGAAGAGGCAGTGAGGATGAATGGCAAGTGAGTGGTACAGAGACTGGGTTCTTTAAGAGAATTCTCCAGAATGTGGAAACCAAGGAGGATTTCCCCAGAAGTGGGTAGAGAGGACAACGTCCAGGTAAAGGCTATGAGCATCGTGAACAGGTAAGCTCTATTTAGGGGGTCAGTGAGGATTCATGCTGTTAGGATGTGACGTTGGAACAGATCATCTTAGGATCTCTTAGAGCTGCAACGTCCCTAAACCAGCCCACTCCTATAGGGAAACTGAGGCTCCAAATGAAGAATTGTATCAGAGAAGCATCTTTCAGTTACAGGTAACAGATACACCAGTCCCAAGGAAGCCGGAAGCCCTGCCTAAGACGGAGATGGCTTTTTGGCAATTGAAATGACAAACGCCCAGCCCACCTGCAGACAGAACGGTCGCCGTCAAACCTCCCTCACTGGAGGGCTGTCATAAATTAATCTTTAATTTCCACCGCTGGGTCTGCGGCACAGCTAATCATGACCACTAATTGCTATGACAAGCTTCTCCCTTCTCTTTTTATGTTTCCATATTAGCCTGTTTAGTATGCTTTGTGTCTGTTTATTTTATAGCCGGAAATACTTTTAATAGCCTAGTAAATTGAAAACGGACTTGACTACCATCTGACTTTACCAGAGTTTTACAACCATTCAATTAACAGTATCAGTAATCTTCCTTCATAATTAGGCGGTTAGTAGCTTTGTAGGGCACCTCTGTTAACTCAAGTGGTAGTCAGCATCCACCTAATCGTATTTTGGGGGGCTCCAATGGGGAAACTGGCAAACATGGGGGCTTCCAGGACGGAGGGCCACGATTAGCTGGCTGTAAATACTGCCTGCAAATATATGGTTTATTATGGTGATAATGGGCGTTTGTAACTTACATAAATCTGAGCATTCCTGCTGACAGAGGAGAAATGGTTTTCCTTGGTTGCTAGGAAATAGAGTTAGTTCCTGGGTCTCACATGCTTCATTGCCTTCTCCCGGCCGCTGATGGATTCTCTACATGAGGGGATCGCCGTTGGCCACCCTGGAGAGAAGGTAGAGAGCAGCAAATCCGATTCCCCGGGTGGGTGCGGGCACCCGAGTGGGTCTGCTCCCTGCGAGGTGGTGCCGGGGAGCTAGAGCTGTGTGTAAAAGGCAGACAGAGGCCGAAGCTAGAACGTGCAGCCACGATGAGCTGAAGGCTGATTTTTAATGTCTGAAAACAATCAGCATCTTGTATGCCCAAGAATTTCTGCCAACTGTCATACTTTGAAAAGAGACAGATTGTTGAAGTCCGTGAGAAATTGGCAACTGGAAACATATAACCCAGTGGTCCTATTTCCACATTGACAGCAGTTAAATCCCCCAAATATATTTCAGTATTTAACAAAAAATTAAGCTCCTTTAAGCAAATAAATAAATGGTCCCTGTTAGAAATAGTTCAGTCGTCCAGATATTTCCTGTCATTGAAAAAGCAAAAAGACTGTAATTTCCTAATGCAGGCACGTTTGAACACAACTTCAGCAGGCAGGGTGTCCAACCCGATTTCTGACTCTCTCCTGCATGTCCAGATAGTGGATTGCAAACCCTGGCTAATGCTGTCATAATTGCATTTTAAAAATCTAGCTATCTATTATTCACAATAGCCAAGACGTGGAACCAACCTAAGTGCCCAGCAACTGATGATTGGATAAAGAAGATATGGTATATATACACAATGGAATACTACTCAGCCATAAAAAAGGACAAAATCATCCCATTCACAACAACATGGATGGACCTTGAGGGTATTATGTTAAGCGAAATAAGCCAGACAGAGAAAGACGAACTCTATATGACTCCACTCATAGGTGGAAGTTAACATATAGACAGGGAGAACCGATCAGTGGTTACCAGGAGAAAGGGGGGGTTGGGGGGAGGGCACAAAGGGTGAAGTGGTGTACCCACAACATGACTAACAATAATGTACAACTGAAATTTCACAAGGTTGTAAACTATCATAATCTTAATTAAGAAAAAAATCTAGCTATCTGCCAGCTTTCCAAAGCTTCTGAATTCTGATAAAACTTGAAATTTGATGGAGTTGTAAGTTCTTGAGATGTCAGGAGGCCCTCACGAGAGTTTTGAAAAACAGGGTCTTGTGGGAACAGGGAAAAGCACATAGACCTATTTGAGCTGAAGCAGAGCCATGGTTTAACTAACTTTAATCCGAGGTTCAGTATTGTAGAAGGAAAATGAGACCCGAGTTATGTATGACACTGCTGCTGTCTACTAGCAGCTGTGTGACCCTAGGCAACTTGCTTGACCTCTCTGGGTCTGTTTCCTCCCTCATAAAATGGGATAATATTATTTCTTCATAGAACTGGTGTGAAGATTAAAAGATGTAAAGTAATGTAAAGCACTTGTGACAGGCTGGGACTGCAATAAATGTTAGCCAGCATTTTCTCCTTCTCTTCTCGTTTCCCCTAAAATGCCTTCACCAGACTCCACCCCTTTCTATGCAGTTTAGCAAATGCCAAATTCTGCGGAAGATCCTAGAATAAGGCCCTATTCTCAAGGCGTTTTCAGTCTACGGGACTTGTTACCTCCTGAAAAAGAACGTAGTTGAGGGAGATGAAGTCTTTTCTCAAATCTGTTTAAGGAGTCTACGAAACTTCTCTCACGCGGGCCTCCCTAAGATTCCTCTAAAAGGCAGACATACGATGCCACTCAAGTAAATATAAAAGTAGAAACAGATTCAGGGTTTGAGAGGACTTAAAAGACAGCGATTTAATTTGTGAGCAGTTTGCTGGTATTTATCCAGCCCTAGCAAAATAAGAACCATACTGGCGGACACAACGTTCGCATCACTAAAAGACCGTTCCCTAATGGTTAAGGCACAATCACTCTCCCGTCCTTATGACAACAAAACATCCTGCTCCTTTGTGAGAAACTAAGGAAGGTCAGGAAGATGCTGGGGGTGGGGGTGTGGTGGTGGGTGGTGGCTGGGGGTGACCTGGAGAGTGGGCAGGCTCCACACCAGGAAGGGCTTTGGAAATTACTTGGAGGGGGTTAGACTTCATCCTGGGAGGGATAGGAAAGCACTAAGGAGTGTGAGCTGGACGATTCACAAGGTCCGAAGATATGAGAATGCGACAGAGTGGAACGCATGGACCAAGTTGGGCAAAGAGTTCAGACGGAAGACTGTGCTCAGGCAGGAAGTATTCCAGAGTCGTCTTTCATAAGGTGTCTGCTGCTGGGGCGGGGGTGGCAGCTGGAGGCACCCCGACAAGAGCAGACAGCTTAGCACTGGGAGTGAATAGGCTGTAAAACTCTGGCGGGTACTCAGCTGTGTCAAGCTGAACTGAGGAATGAGGCTGTATACGTGTAATTTATGTACCTGTTTGAACCCGGGGCTTGCAAATAAATTTCGCTCCTGGCCAACAGCCTGAGCACGTGTGATGGGCTGGAGGACTGCCAGGGAGGACAACCAGAGTGGATATTGAGAACAGATGACATCCTGTGCGATGACTCTTTGGAGAAAAGCCACCACCCACCGCCACCACCATCTGCTCTGCGCTCCGCGCCTACCCCACCCAGCCCTGGGGATCTGATATCAGGCAAGAGTTCTTGGGATGGAACTTAGTTTCCACGCCCATGTTACTTTGTTTTTTTTTCCAAAGTCACATTTACAAACTGTGTGAACTTGGGCAAATTAATCTCTCACTAGCCTCAGTTTCCTTACTGTAAAATGGAAATGATAAAACTGCCTACCTTATAAGGATTGAATAACTCCATATACGTGTAAAGCACTAGAACATAGCCTGACACTTAGTAAGGGGAGGTTCAAGGTCAGCGACCCTTATTATTGCCATCACAGTGATCTAATCCAGCCTTCGGACACTGTTCATTCAACAGTCATTCAGTGTCCACCTTCTGTGGGTTTGATGCAACTGATGCAAAGATAAATAACACGGAAGCTCTGGACTCCAGGAATTCCCCAATATCTGCATTATAAACTGAAGCTTTAAATAGTTTAACCCAAAAGTGGTGGAGAAATTTGAGAATTTCTTGCATCTTAGTAAAGCCACAGGATGTTTTGTGTAAGGAGAATTTTCAACAGGCAACCATTGCTTTTTTGTCTGCTGAATGCCACGGACTTCAATTTATCCTCCCAACGCCCCACTGACGTAGGAACTCTTACTGCCATGCCTGTTTTATAGATTGAAAAAAAATACTGCTCATAGTTACACAACTGAAAGTTACACAATTAATAAAGACAGAGGTAGGATTTGAAGCTATCATCCACTCCAGAACTCAGTTTCCAAACCACCATGTGTTATATTGTCTCATAGGGTAATAAGACGTGGATGCCTAGGCAAGTAGAAGCTGATCTAAACTGTAGCAAGACTAATTAAGAAAGGAATTTTTGAAAGCAGGGACTAAGACAAATGGGAGAGGGTCAGCCAGGGAAAATGGTGACACTCTCCATAAATTTAATGTATTCTGTCTGGAGGCAAGAAGTCAATTAAACCATTTCTCAAGGTACAGTCCTGACTGCGCATCCATTGGACGCATGCCGTTCTGCCTCTCCGGGGCCTGGAGTTCCGATGGCATCTATGATCTTTGATTAGCCCTGGAAACCTCATAGCACAAGGATACCTTTTCACCAAATACCAAAGGAATGCAATGTTCTCCCCTGCAACTCACTGGGCAGCTCTGACGACCGGGCAGGCTTTCACGTGCCAACTATTAGACTAGTAACGAAGCAAGGTGATTAAAAGCTCCGCCCCTCGGGCTTCCAGTCGGTTGCAATAGAAGCACTGCCTTCCCCCTGGAGTGTTTGGAAATGTGTGCAGGCAGCTCCAGCTGTCCCAGTGACTGGGGAGCCACTGGCATTTAGTGGGCAGGGGCCAGGATTGCTAAACACCCCATAGTGTACGTGACAGTCCCACCCAAAGAGTTGTCCCAACCCAAACGTCTGTATCAACCATGTTGAGAAACCACGGTAGACATTTCCAGGTCCCACACCCTCTGTGCTTTTCACCTACAGCCATGTGACTGTGGACCGACGGAGCCTAGCTCTGATTGTAGAGCTGGGGATGAGGACATAGAACCACCTTGCCTCCAATCCTGGACTCATTTTCCAGTTAGCGTGAGATCAGCTTTCCCTCTGCTCAGGCTGCCGGAACAAAATACCATAGACTCAGTGGTTTAAAGAAAAGAAATTATTTTCCTATAGCTCTGAAAACTGGGAAGACTAAGGCCAAGGTTCTGGCAGATTTGGTTCCTGGTGAAGGCTCTCTTCCCAGCTTGTAGATGGCTGTCATCTCTCTGTGCACCCATGTGACCTGTTCTTTGTGCATGTGCAGCGACAGAGAGAAAGCTGCGTGTCTTCTTATAAGGGCACTAATACTATCCTGAGGGCCCCACTCTCGTGATCTCTTCTAACCCTAACTAACTCCCAAAGGCCCCATCTCCAAATACCATCACATTGGGGGATAGAGCTTCAACATCTGAATTTTGGGGGTGGGGGGGTGCTGCAAAATTCAGCTGATAGCAGCCTCATTGGGAGGTCTGTTTAATGGCTATTTGAACCCTGCAGAAAGAGAAAATTACTCTGTACCTTTTTCATGCAAAGTCAAGAACTCAGGCTAAAAAGCATGCAACCATAGGCCTCAGCCACAAAACCAAATCCAGACGTTTTAGGAGAGAGGCACTAATAGCAAAAGGGTCAGGCTCAGAGAATTCTTCAGCCACAGATGGAATGAACTGTCGGTGAAAATTCCAATAGTTTTTCAGCCCACCCTGGGGTTGCTGGAAGACATTCCAGGGCTGCCTGGAAAGCTAGCCCTGAGGTGCTCATTTACTTTAGGATATTGATACATTTGAGATCTTTTCTTATGGCATTCCATGAAGTTTTCATGTGAGACGAACGGGTTTTGGAAGAGATCCTTCCAAAATCTGTGGCTAGTGATGGCTCTGGAAGCCTCCTGCTGTGCTCTTATGGATGAGGGCAGGGACCATTCTGTCTTCCTGGTAGACCATCGCATCCTGAGGATGAGTCTTGTCAACGGAACACAAGAGTCCACACTAAGAGAAGCAGTTCTTCTTTTTCTCAAATCCATACGTCAAGACCCTACCTTACCACCTCTGGAGTGTCTACTCAGATCCGTCAGAAGCCTGTTGTTTCAAATGATGAAGCCCCCATTCAAACCTGCTTCAGAAAGAAATAGAATTATCAGCCTGTGTCATCAGAAAACCTAGAAGTGCTGTAGCTTCAGGCACAGCTGGATCCAGACACTTCAATAATGTCATCAGTAGGTACCTTCTCTGCCTTTCTTATCCCTACACTGTAATTTTATCCACATTGGCTCCATTCTCAGAGCAGCCGTTCCACTCTTGGAGCAAGATGGCTGCGTAGTGCTCATGATCTCAGGAGCGAGAATATCCTTCCAAGTGTGCTAGCAAGAGTTCCAGGGAGGTCGGTGATCGGTCCAGCTTGGTTTTGGGCCCCGAACCCTTCACTGTGGCTGGGAGGTGACAGTGCCCGGGTCATGGGAGCACTGCTTGGGTCGATGCCACCTGAACCTCACAACCTGAAAGTGGGGATTGGGGTAGATGCTGTCAGGGCCCCAGCCATGAGGCCTGGCACTCACCGTTCTTACGCGCATGCCTTTCTAGCGGAAGCAGCTGTGACGGCCTGGGGGCTTCCGTTGGAGAGGAGAGCATGCTCCACCCATGAATGGGGCAGGGCAGATGGGCCAGGGAGTTAATCCCCCAGGAGCAGCCCTCAACCAATGGCACGTAGGAATTGGTGGGAAAATACCCCAGCTTCCTCACCCACGCCTCCCTCAGGTGGGACAACTTGGAGCCGGGTTCTATGCTGTCTCCCAGAGATCCCCAGCGGGACTCAGCCTAAGCTGCCCACGATGGATGGAGACCTTAACACGCCCTCTGTTGGCTTCTGGGTCTTCCCTGCTCCACTTCCCCACTCTCCTGCTGGTGCCTCCTGCCGACATCTTCCAGACAAACTACTCTAGTCAAGTCCTAATCTTTGGTGTCTTCTAGGGGAACCCAAACTAAGGCAGGTCTGACCCTGAGTGAAGCAGAGAGGGCTGGGAGGTTGGATGAAAGAGTCCTAGAATGTGCACAGACTAAGGAAAGATCAGCAAGGTTTAGTGCCAAAGTCAGCCATCAAAGGAGTCTGCATCTCCCAGGAGAAGGTCTGCCTCAGTGTGCCCGCTCGGTCATTGGCTGGGAGCAGTCTGTGTGAACGTGGCTTTGGTGCAAACATGGGGATGGATCTCAGAGCTCTCAGAGCTGGGAGCATTGGCTGGTTACAATCTCTGGTGTCTACAGGGCACGCTCGTAGCTGCCACATTTATTATTAAAGACTTCCCACACACTCTGAGAACTAAGATGTTTTGTCATACTTTTCTGAGCCTGAGAAAGGCTGTTTGAGGCACAAATGAGAGCACATCCATGAAAGCCAGCACTTAAAAAAAAATGCATGACAAGAGTCAGTGGAACGCAGGCCCCAGGGACCGTGGAAATTTGTGGCATTAATGTTCCTGTAACTGAGGGTTCTCGTCTGGGGGCAAAAAGCAGGAGCAAAGCCCTGTTGGGACACAATGGCTCCTTGTCCTCTTGCAAAACACAGACCAGAGCACATTCTAAGTGTGGCAAAAATCCCAGTCGCCCCTGCTTTTTGTTTTTGTTTGAACTAGCACCTCTTGGGCCAATGTACATTTGGAAATAAATCTGATCAGTTTAACCTTAGAAGCGTGAAAAGTGATTAAAGTCTCATCTTCTAGAACCTTGCAGCCTTTTTGTGCATTTCCCTGGAAATAGAGTTGCCAGTGTTTGCTACGGGGATGAGGAGGATGTTGAGGAAAGGAGCTCTTGGGAATCCTTCCCCTTCCTAAGAAGCTTGTGTTTCCTGCCTGCAGAGCCCTTCTCATTCCCAAACCTGCCAGGGCAGGCCCCACAACTGCTCAGAGTCCACACCGGGGGGCCAGCAAACGACAGCCCACGGGCTAAGTCCAGATGCTGCTTGGTTTTATAAATAAAGTTTTATTGGAACGCAGCCACACTCGCTGGTTAATCCTTGTCTGTGGCCGCTTTCTTCTATAGCAGGGGAGTTGAATAGCTGCAACAGAGATGCATGGCCCACCAAGTCGAGAATGCTTCCTATCTGGGTCTTTAAGAAAAAGTTTACCGACCCTGCTCTAGATTATTTCCAAAAGGCAATAGGAAGGAAAAAAGAGAATATGGAAGAGAATAGGAGAAGAAAAAGTATATATTTAAAAAATTACTTAACCCTATAGCAATTCAATGAGGCTGGCACAAACTATGTGGCAACTGAGGCACAGAGAACTTCAATGATTCTCTCAAGATCCTACAGTCAGTAAATAATGGACGTAGGGCTTGAACTCAGGTCTCTCCGACTCCAGTGTCCAGGCTTTTCAACTTTATCCCATTTATAGAAGCCGTTGTGTCACCAGGGGGTGACCTCAGCATGGTTTCGTACGCCAGTCAGATAAAAATATTCTTTAATATGGAAATTTTCTCACTACGATATCAAATCTGAACGAAGGCACCTTTAGCGCTAAGAAAAGCTGCGTGCCTTCTATATAAGCAAGGCTCTAAGACAAGCCCATCAGTGCTGCAATGGAGCCAAATGAACACCCCAGTTCTCTCATGGAGAAATGCTGGAACTGCAACTAATAAAGACTGTGTCACCTGTAACTAGGGCCATCCCCAAAAAACGTCCTAAAGTGAATGAAGTTTGCCTTCAAAGTCCTGTCTTTCCTTTAGATAGTTCCCACTAACGACTTAACATTCCTGCGCCTCAGTTCCTTCAGCTTTAAAATGGGGATAATTCAGGTGCCTGGTTCTAGGGTTGTTCTGGTCTGAAGATCAGATGAGATAATCTACCTAAAGCCTTGCTTTGTGCCTGGGACACAGGAGGTGGTCAGTAAATGGCCCTCAGCTGCCCCAGGCAATGTCTATCTGGACTTGCTCTATATCACAAAGTTCCCAAATTTAGTGTTTCATCATCTAAAGTAAAACTTACGTGTCCTTTGCTCTAGTTCCTCAAAGCTTTGATCTGTTTTAAACAAATTGTTTCCTGGGGAGTGGGGAGGGAGATGAATGTATAGTTATTATTTCTGAAGGCATACTACCCTCCTGAGGAAGACCTTTCATAAGATACACATGTCCGAAAGTTCTACCAGTTCTTCAAAACCAAAATGTCCCAAAGATTCCTGATACTCCTCCCCATTCCCTCTCCTGCCCCATGTGCCTTGTGATACCCCCACTTGTAATACCACCGCTCGCCTGGCTGGAATCTGGAAGCTGCCCTTGGCTGCGTTCTCTCGTTTGTGCATGGCATTCACGCCCTCACAAGTTCTGCCTCTCTCCTGTGCCTGGCCCTGGCTTCATTCCCTCGGCCTCTGCCCCGATTCCTGTTGTGAAGACTCTCCTAGTCCTGTCCTGACTAGTCTCCTGCCTCCAACTACCTCTTCTCTCCAATTAACCAGATCCAGAGCTGTCAGGCCCAACTGTGGCCAGGTCAATTCTTGCACAAAAACCTTCCATGGCTCCCCATGGTCAAAGTCTAAATACTCGGGCCTGGCATCCAGGGTCACTAGGACTGGCCCGGCTTCGCTGGCCAGCCTTAACTCCATTACACTGACTATGGTCAGGGGTGGCCACCCCGCTGTGGTCAAACAGAATTTACTATTCCCCTAACACGCCCTTTACGCTCTTCTCTTCATTTACCCATCCAGCCCCTTCCTCATAGACCTTCTTAATTGCCATTTTTCCACGTGGTGCCATATGAAAGTCCCCTTTCTCTACTACTCCGACTTCCCATAGTGTTTCCCTAATGTGCCTCTGTCAGGGCACAGCACTCTCCCATCACAGTGCAGCTATCTGCTTATCTGAGTTACATTTGCATCCCTCCTAAGACAATAACTTAGATTTGTGAACTGACGACCCACAGACTCAACTCTTGAGATACCTGCTAAGCTTGAAAGTTGTTTTTAGTGAGAGATTTCACATTTCAAAACTCTGTGTTTCTGACGTCTCTTGAAGCATGGGCAAACCTGGCCATCCCAGGTCTGTCTACTGTCAGCTACTGTCTACATCCAGCTACAATGGGCCGGATCCATGCAGCCGCCACCCCCGAGAAGGGGACTGAGCGCTCCATTTCCCCAAAATGCCCATCTAGCCTGTTGCACTCCTTTTCACTTCCTGCCTGGTGCCTGGCAGCATCTGAGTTTGCAGCCCTGCGGGAACAACCTTGAGGGTAGAAAGCAGCCCTTTTTAATCTTCCTACGGTGTGAGGGTTGAAAGCATCGACTCTGGACCCAAACCACATCGGGTCTCGCTTAGCACTGATGCTCACGAGCTTTGTGACTTTTGGAAAGTTTCTTAACCTTTCCTTGATTCAGTTTCCTTTCCTGTAAAATGTGAATAATAATACTGCAGTTCCTGCTTTATGTGATTCTTGTGATGATTAAATGAGTTAATACATAGAAAGTTCTTAAAACAATGCCTGATATGTAGGAAGCCATCCAGTGTTAGCTTTACGTGCTAGTAATAGTTACAATGGAGGGGATGGAATATTCTTCACAGAACCTAGCATACTCAGGAGGTATCCAAGCACATTTGGAGAATAAATGGAGACGTTAAGTAATATTCACAAGGGCCCCGCAGAAACTTTGGGCTAACCCAGATGAAGGCCTGAAACGTTGGACAGCCCATCAATGTGGGCAGCCTGGATGACATATTTGAGGGACTACTGGATGTTATAGGGCTCCCTCAACTTTGGCCTATGAAAAGACATCCATCTAAGACGTATCTAAGGAAAAAACCATTAGGTTGAATGGTGGAGATTATACACGTATTATCCAAGTGCAAATAAAGTTTCAAAACGATTGTCTAAGTTCAAACTAGTGGCTCTCTACAATTTCTAACCAGAGATACTTGGGAACAATGTGATGGACGGGAAGAGGATGGCTCGGGGCCTTGGCATGGAAGTTCATCTGCCAAGAAGCTCATTCTTTTTACTCAGATTCTATGTTCATCTGGAATGGCTGGAGGAGGGTTAGTTGACGGAAATTATGGGAGAATTAAAATGTCCTCACTGCTCCAAACCTCTTCCAGATACAACTTTCGGTCTGCATCAATGACCATATGCTTGCAGAAGGAACTAAATAGCAACGAAAATAATACCCACATTCAAATGCAGAGAAAACAGACATTCAGCTTCTAGAAACATCCAGCTCTCTGCAATGTGTCTCAACAGGAAGATGTGATGGAGCATACTAGGGTGTTCTTGGCCTTATCCCTGAATTTATGGTTAGGGATTCTAATTAAAAAGTGATTTGTATCCCTATGGTGGATACTTTATGGATGAGGTTTGGCTAAGCTCAAACCAGAAGAGAGGTTCTCCAAGGGAAACTTTATTACCCTCGCAAAAGTCCAACAGCTGGAAGAGATTTTATACCCTTTCTCATTAAGGTAGATGCTTTTTTCTTTTCTTTCTGGAATTCCTTCAGGAATGACCTCAGGGAGAATGACGTCAGTGGATCATCATCCCAGGGCCAAAAGTTCTGCCTTCTGACAGCGAGACCCCAAAACCCCATCTAGAACTATCAGCCAAGACGTGGGCGCCTTCGTCCGCAGGCCACAACTCAACCCTGACTTAGAGGAAAGGTGAGCCGTGACGATTTTGAAAGCTGAATTCTGGCACAGTCTGAAATTCACATGATAACAAGTTCTCAGCCCTGAATTTGGAAGCTCTCCAAGGAAATCTCTCTCCAGAGCATCAAAGGAAGCCAAGAGAGATGACAACATCTGGGACCACTGCTGAGCTTTGGAAGGTGATGATTGTTTAGGCAAGTGATTTACTGGTGACCTGCAGGGAAAACAAAGTCCAGCAGAGGAGGGGACTGACGTGGCAGGGAGAATAAGTCAGGAGAGGCTGCGCATGTGACTCATGCCTGGCCCTGGGCCAAGACCATGTACCTGATAGTGAAGAAGAGGAAGCTGGTGAGAGAGCAGGCGACCTGGGTCCTGGTCCCAGCTCCGCCATTGATTTTTGGTGTGGACCTTGCTTTCTCCCTCTGTTGTGTAGGTGGGAGGAGAATAGGTCAACAGTCGAATCTCAGACGCCTTCAGGGACCAGGCTGGGAATGTCATCCTGTAAAGGAGCTTGGGTGAGGTGACGAAGAAGGCAGAGGATGTTGGTGACTGTGGCTGTCAGGGTGCAGGCTCCTGGCTAAAGGTTTTCAGGTGCTTTGAGGTTAAGGGACTGCTCTAGCTAAAACACCTCTGGGCCAACAGGGCCTGTGGACTGTCGTCTGCAGACCCACGGACTGGATGATGCCCTGGGCCACGTTTTGCTCTAAACCTCTGGGTGTCCGAGATCCTAAAATGGGTCCAGTAAAGACACATATCACACTCTTCTCTTAACTACAAAGGAACTGTTTAGATTAAAAGCCTGGGCTTTGTGGTGATCTGGGGTTGAGTCCTTTGCTCTGTCACTGTGATTTATAATAGGAAATATGTCTTTGGTCTTTGTCCCGTTTCTGGCACAGAGCTCCTAGAACTCTCGGAATTTCCTAAGTGATAAGAGTGATAAATGTGTCTTAATATTCATAACAAACCCCTTTCAACTATGCCAGTGCATATGTTAATGAGGTGAGTTTTGGAAAGCACCTAAGGATGGCGGGCTGGTTGCCAGGGGAACCAACATGTGATTAGAGGGTTGGAACTTTCAGTACCACCTCGCCTCCAGGGAGGGAGAGGGGCTCCAGGTTGAAGAGATCCCCAGTGGCCCATGATTTAATCAGTCATGCCTATGTAATGAAGCCTCCAGAAAAACCGAAAAGGATGGGGTTCAGAGAGCTTCCCGGTTGGTGAACATCTGGAGACGTGGGGAGAGTGGTGCCCTCAGAGAGCGTGGAAGCTCCGTGACCTTTCCCCATGCCTTGCCCTATGCATCTCTTCTGTCTGGCTGTTCCTGCGTTATATCCTTTTATAATAAACCAGTAATCTAGTAAGTCAAATGTTTTTCTGAGTTCTGTGAGCCACTCTAGCAAATTAATCGATTCTAAGGAGGCAGTCCTGGGAACCTCTGATTTATAGCTGGTTGGTCAGAAGCACAGGTAACAAGCTGGACTTGTGGTTGGCGTCTGAAGTGGGGGCAGTCTTGTAGGACTGAGCCCTTAATCTGTGGGATCTGACACTATCTCCAAGTAGATAGAGCCAGAATTGAGTTAATTGCTTGGTGGCATGGAAAAATAAACACATACACATCGGAACTGGTGTCAGAATTGGAGTCACTAACTAGCAATCCACGTTCCTTTGTTTGTTCTTCTGAAATTCAACAACTTTGAAAATCAAGACATTTTCTGTAGGTTTGTGGAAAACTCACTTGATGGCAAACTGACCTGAACTATTTAGAGAGGTTATTTATACCAGGGGTCAGCAATTTTTTTCTGTAAAAGGTGAGAGAGTAAACGTTTTAGGCTTTGCTGGTCACCGCTACTCAACTCTGCCATTGCAGAAAGCAGCCATAACGAGTGGGTGTGGCTGTGTCAATAAAATGTGATTTACAAAACAAGTGGAGTTTGGTCTTATGGGGGTAGTTTGCTAACTGTTGATGCATACTCTTCAGCATGAGTATTCATACATTTTGCTGCAGGAATATTAATGATTCTGATTATAGGGTGCTCTTCCAGACACCTCGGAGGGTATGGTAGACAGAATAATGGCCCCCAAAGATGTCCTCATCCTAATGCCTGAAACCTGCAAATATATTACCTTACATGGCAAAGGCGACTTTGCAGATCTGATTACCTTAAGGACCTTGAGATGAAGAGGTGACCCTGCATTATCCAGGTGGGTCCAGTGTAATCACATGGGTCCCTATAGGAAGGAGGCAGAAGTGTCAGAGATACAAGAGATGTGACAATGGGAGCAGAGGTCAAAGGGAGAGAGGGAACCTTGAAGATGCCATGTTGCTGGTTTTGAAGACAGAGGAAAGAGCGGGAGCCAGGGAGCACAGGTGGCCTCTAGAGCTGGAAAAGGCGAGGAAGCAAGTTCTCTCTCCTCTAGAGCCTCCAGAAGGAGCACAGCCCTGCCAACACTTTGATTTTTAGGCCTGTAGACCTCCAGGACTGTAAAATAATAAATCCATGTTTTTGTAAACCATTAAGCTGGTGGTAACGTATTACAGTAGCCATAGAAAGAAACACAGAGTTATAGTGCAATATACAGTATAGGCACTGAATTTCCTTTCTAAAATCCAAATTCATGAATATAAAACTCTTCTCTTGGAGCTGGCCACATGGCCTAGTGGTTAAATTTGGCACACTCTGCTTCGGTGGCTGGGTTTTGTTCCTGGGCATGGACCTGCACACTGCATCAAGCCATGCTGTGGCGGCTTCCCACATACAAAATAGAGGAATATTGGCACAGATGTTAGCTCAGCACAAATCTTCCTCAGGAAAAGAGACAAATAAACAAAAAAACCCAACTCTTGTCTTAAGAGGTTCAGATCTAGGCTTGTGGAATTATAGTTGTATGATCTTGAGCAAGATATTTCAGCTCCTTAAATTTCAGGTTCCCCATCTACAACACGGGTATAAAATCACATCTTCCCCCAAGGTCATTGTGAAGGCCATCGTGAGCTTCTCCCAGATCCCGCTTCAAGGAACAGCTGGATGCCTAAACTCTCAAAAGTACCCGTGGTGGCCAGCCCCCTAGGTATAGCCTCAGCTGCAGAAAACCCTCAAGGGAGGGGACACGTCTATGTCTGATTAACGTCAGGGGATAGCGGCCTAGCCATTTCTGAAAAGCTAAGAGTTAGAATTTCCAAGTGTCATCAAACCTTTCACTCTAAACTTTTTCAATTGGGGAATCAAGATGGATATTTCAAAATAGTTTGCTAAAGTCATAAGAAATACCTAGTCTTCCAATACATAGGTGGAATTGAGGATTATAGTAAATTTTTTAAATGAAGTACAGTTTGGTTAATTATATAAATTCATAAGTATTTAAAATTATTATAAACCAATGTCTTTTCAAACAGGGTTATTTGAAAAACAGGAGTCCAATCAAATGACAAAAATATAAGGAATATAAGAAAAGGGGGTGGGGGGGGCTCTTTCTCAGATCCTATCAATGAGGTACACCACACCCGTAAACTTTCCACTAATCCTCTAAGGCAAATGGCTGCGAACGGCCCAACCGCGAGGCATAGTTGTGTGTCCTTAGCCTAGCATCCACGCTCCCACCTCACATGGCTTTAACTAGCAGAGGTTGTACTGACCTTCCGGCCATTCTAACTGAGCACGCATCCACAGGCTCAGCGGGAAGCTGATGAGGGAAACTGAAGCAGGATTTAGAAACTTCTGGAAAGACCTGAGCAAAGAGGGAGAGAGGTTGCTTCAAGCAATCCAGTCCTCTTCCAAAACGAGGTAGGGAGGTTGGAAAAAGAGGAACCCTAATAATTTCAAATAAATGACAGTTTAACGCAGAAAACCTGTGGGTAACAAGACACTTTTCAGAAGAAAAAAATTCCACATCCATTCAATCAACACAGTCACTAGAAGGCCCTGGCCTTCCTCTAAGTTTCTTTTAGGTGTCCCGGAAGCTCCAGCAATAATCGCAGCCTGGGCATCTCCAACTGTCCCCTCCAGACCCACGCTGTACCCTTCCCACCTCTCTCTGTCCCTGGGGTGCTGCTCTGGTGCCCTGGCTTCCTCTTGGGAGCGCCAACAAGAGGACGCTCAAAGGACGGAAGAGAAGGAGGTCAGGAGCGTTATTTCCAGCTTCCTCCGTGAGGGCAGGCAGCATCCGTCGTTGCAGTTCTCTCAAGCTGCCCTCTCCCCACAATTCTCTCCGGTTCTGTGACCCTTTCTCCCGCCTCCTCATCCCACCTAGGGGAGATCGCTTTTGGTGTCCCTACACCCTGCTCACACTTTATAAATAGTCCCTTTATTAACCTCTCCCCAAGTTACCCAATTTGAATCTGCCATTTGCCTCTTGCTGTTACCCTCACTGATATAAATAATATGAACTTTATCAAATATTTACTGTGAGCTCTGTAAATACTGTCATTTAGTCCCCCCAGGAATTCCATGAAGTGGGTGATATTATTCCACCTTACAGATGATGAATCGAAGACCTTGAGAAATCATACAACTAGAAAACACCAAGCTAGGAACTGGACCCCGGCTGTTGGAACACAAACTCTGGCTTTAACCATTGTGTGACACTGCCGTGATCATTGTCAAACCCCACCATGCCCACAACGTTCAGCAGGTCAATGAAATATTTTCAGAAACTGTTTTTCCCCCCCAAGTACCAAATACAGTGGTACAAATAGATCAAATCTGGTCTATTCGTGATGAAAATGATCAACGTGCTTGCTGATGATTTTGAGATGTGCTCACTCCATTTTCTGAAAGGCTAATAAAAGTTTTGAATCTGTGAGGTCCACCAGTGCTGGGGTATGAGTGGGAGCAAGAGAGAGAGAAAGAATGAAAAAGGTCCAAACAGGCAGGTCATGCTTAAATATCAAGCCATTCCTAGCCAGGCTTTGGTCTTCAATAAGAGGGTTGCAGACGTACACGTTCTGATGTTGACCTTTGAAATGGAGAGCAAGCTTTTATAGACAGGATCTCAGCTCTTGTTCAACAGAGAGAGAGGCTTGTGTGCTCTAGAGAATGAAATTTTTGTCTGTCAAATTAGACCAGCCAGAGACCCTTTCATCTGTAAACCGGTGGTTCTATAAACGGTAGTTCCCACTTACTGCCGTCATAGATCTTTGTAGCCTCACATTTCTTTTTCAGAGTCTTCTAGAATACTGTGTGCACACAGATGACCTTTAGACTCCATTTAGCAAGTTCTTACATCTGCCCTATCCCGTGGGTTTTGGGTTGGAACAGCGTGAACTTTACTATTAATTTCAGTGAGACCCATTGTCCCAGTTAGGCTTCCTTGTTGCGGGCAACAGAACCCAACTCTGGCCGACTTAAGCAAAGAGGAACTCATTAAAAGGATGTCGAGGGCTTGTGGAATTTATAGGAGACTTGCACGATTTATGGGGACTAGGTTTGGGCTGGACGGGAACCAAGGAAGTTTCACAATGCCAAGGCTTCTAAACGTCCTTCCTCCTGTACTGTCAAGACTCAGAGAGGGCAGAGACAGTGCTGGGGCACTCAGCTGAGGTTCACCCTCTCTCTCCCACCCCTCCCCATCCCTCTTCACCAACGGGATTGGAGGAAGGGAAGATCTGAATTTACCACTGGAAAGTGGTCACCAGGAATTGCCCTCTGCGGACATGGCTGTCAATGCCCACCCCTGTCTTCTTGGCCTATCCCGGAAGTTACCTCGAGGCTCACCTATATACAGACTGCTCCTCGCCCTGGCCAGCGGGCTACCCTCAATCAATATGGGACAGGATGTGGAAGACCAATAACCTGGCTTCCTTGCCCCTCAGAAAGAAATTCTGAAGTGTGTTCCTGCTCAGAAGATCCTCAACACAATTGAGCCCAGCTGCTCATAAGGACAACCTGTGCATTGATGCCAATAAGGGACATGTCTTCCTTTCCACGTCACACTTCCACACTCTCAGTGCTTCCTGGAATCTTCTCCCAAATAAGCCACTTGAGCTCGAATCTCTGTCTCCAGGTCCGCTTCAGAGGAACCCAGACTAAGACATTTTAGCCAGCCTCTACAATAAGGGGAAAATCAGTTCCCTAATGGGAACTTGAATTGCTGAGAGGTAAAGGAAATTGATGATAAGGAACCACAAATGGCAAATAGTCACCACGTCTATTAACAGTGATAGGAAAACAATTTTTTTTAAGATTTTTAAAATGGGAAAAAATTGTAGATGTTCCCTATGAAAAGCTTATAATTGGCTACTTTATTCCAAGATGAATCAAATAAGATTCTCAAGTTGTATCATCATGTCTTTTAGAGGTACGTCTGTATTAGTTCTGTATTGTCATGTAAAATATTATCCCAAACTGAGTTGCTTAAAACAGTACGTACTTATTATCTCCCAGTTTCTGTGGGTCAGGAATTCGGGAGGAACCAGCTGCGTGGTTCTGGTTTGGGGTCTCTCCTGAGGTTGCACTGAAGATGTCAGCTGGGGCTGCTGTCATGTGAAGGCTTGACTGGCGCCTCCAGGATGGCTCGCTCAAATGGCTGTTGGCGGGAGGCCTCAGTTCCACAGGAACCTCCCCAAAGGATTACTCGAGTGTTCTCCTGACACGGTAGCTGGCTCCCTGAGTGAGCGATGGAGGAAAAAGCATGATGATGGAAGCCACAATGTCCTCAACGACCTAGCTTCAGAAGTCACCTTATTCATTTCTCTAGAATCCAATAGCTTACGTGAGTCAGCCTTATTCAAAGTGGAAGAGGTCTACAGAAGGGGGTAAATATCCAAAGCGGGGAACATCGGGGGCCATTTTAGAGGCTGGCCAGCATGGTATCATTTTCTTCTAAAGCAGTCAACTATTTTGGAAATCTTTATGAAAGTCACTGACTATAAACAATTCTGCTGGAGGAGTAGAATCAGGGACTCCCGTCCCTCATCTAGTTGGTCCACAACTAGATGCCTTAGGGTAACAGTTTAATACGCAGCCAAATTGTTTTGTGAAATTAAGGACCTCAGTGCAGTTCATTTTCCTTGGCCTGTGATTCTGGCCCGGAGTCTGAGGATAACCAGATCTCCAGGGCTGGAACCTAATGTGACTTGTGCCGTATAGTCTTGTGTTTAGATAGACAATCTCTCCCCTGCCAATTCTTCCCCTCCTCCTCCAGGGGGATCAGATCCTCATCTCCAGCGTGAAATAAACAAAAGAGAGAAAATTCCTTTATAAGCCCACCAGAACCTAGTAAAAACAGAGCCATCTGCTGCAGAACCCAATCCGGAAATTCCAGCTTGACATAAAATATATAAAATACCATCCTCAGTGTGCCAAGCTTTCATAAAGAGGATAAGTGACTCTGCCAACCCAAATAAGAGGGAAGGCCAAATGAGTTAAAGTGCCAAGTACATTTTGGAGCTCCCCCTCCCCCACCCAAACTGTAAATCCAATGTAAGGAAGGCGTGCAGAGAAGACCGTGGAAGATTACCTTTCACCACGTGCCTTTTACTCACCAAGAGCCCTGGGTTCCATGTGCATGTGTGTCATAGATTGTACTGACCCAGAGCTCAGGGGGAGAATAATATTGTTACCTGAGAATCAGCCCCTAAAAATAGACCCGAACGAGGGCATTTCTCTTTGTGAGAAATGGAAATTACAGAGATATTTGGTAAAGCATTGAAATTTATACAAAGCAGTATCGCATGCATTGATTTAAATAGTGGGTCATTTCACTGCAAATTTGTGACATAAATACATTCATTCGGATGACAGAATGCCAGACACAAGCAGCATTACAAAGCTCTTTCCTAGAAATAGAACTTGTGTGCTCTCTGGGTCCCTAATCCTGTGGCTGGCACTTGCAACCAGGCAGTTGCTCAGGCCAGAAACCTAGGAGGATCCTCCAGAGTTCTTATTCACATCCTCTCACTCTATTTCTATATCATCAAGGCTTCTACCTCCTATACTTTTCTCAGTTTTCTCCACTTCTCTTCATCTCCACCACCCCACTCAGGTCTTTTGCCTCGAGACCTGCAGTCATCTCCACACTCTTTTGTCTGCTCCCACTCTTGTCATGCCCCTCTCCCACAGTAGTTAGCATTAGTTTCTGCTGTAACAGCCAAAATCAAAATAAAGGCATAGGGAAACGTGGAGATTAGCAATCCAGGGGTGGTATGGCATTCCTCAAATCACCAGAGACCCAGCCGTCTTCATTCTTGTGTTCTGCTGTGTGGCTTCTGTTCCAAGGTCACCTCATGACTCAAAATGGCTGCTAGTGCTCCAGCCATTACATCTGCATTGCAAGGAGCCGGAATGAGGGAAAGGGTTGAAGGAAATCATGCCTTCTCCTTTAAAGGACGCCTTGCAGAATTGTACACACAAACCTTGACATTGTATTGTCCATAACTTAGTCACACAACCACACCTGGTGGCAAGGGAGGCTGGGAAATTTAGTCTGTATTCTAATCATATGCCTGATAAAAGTCAGGGCTGTTATTACTAAGGAAGAAGAATAGAGCAGATCTTAGGCGAAGAATGGAGCACATCGGCCATTTCCTATTAGGGACTTGATTCTCCTCTTTATATGTAAAGCCTTGTTAAGATGTCTTAGTTTGGGTTCCCATAAAGCAGACCTTGAAACGGTTTCTCCTCCTCTCCGTACACATCCCCTCAGCTAGAACATGCTCTTTCTGTGCCCTGTGAGGACATGCTCACGGAGGCCCCATTGGCCATGGCCAAAAGTTCAGTTTGCACACTGGGCAGCCATTATGCAGTTTTAAGTGTAAGAGTGACATGATCAAATCTGTGGTTTTAAAAGTTCCCCTTGGCTATTCTGGTGAACAGAGTATAGTGAGGCAAGCACAGAGCAGTACGGGAGGGTACTGAGGTTCTTCAGGGGCCACTGATGGCGTCTGGGTAAATGTGGTAGCAATAGAGATGCTGAGACTCGGTTGAATGGGAGTCACGTTGTGCGTATGGAGCCAGCAGTACTTGCTGATCCACTGGACGTGGGCATGATGAAATGAGGAGTGGTGGCAAGCCCAAGGGTTTTAGATGGGTATACCATTCACTGAGAGGAGACTGGCTGGGGGAGAAGCAAGCCAGTGGAGGGAAGAATTGAAGGTTCCTTCCTGGAAGAGTCAGCAGTGCCTCGCAGGCATCCACATGGGGATGGCAGGCAGGCGGTTGATATGTGAATCTGGGGTGCAGGGGTCGGGTCGGGACTAGAGGTATGTTTTTTGGACTCGTGAGCACATGACGGTTTTTAAAACTATGGAGCCGAGTGAGATCACCCATAGAGGGTATAGACGGAAGGCAAGGAGGGAGGAAGGCCAAGCACAAAGCAACAGGCACCAACTCTGGGACCAAGGACACGGATCCCTGGAAAACTCTGTTCCCTCATCTGTAAAATGGGAACATGTCTGAGGCAGTACGTGGGGCACCCTGCCGTGCTTTACAAAGGGAAGACAGTCCTTATTTCTGCATTGAGAAGTAAATAATTTGAAACAACCAGCTACCTTTATGCTGTCAACAGAAATGTTTTATAACCAGCTGTTATAAAGATACGTTGTAGTTTGGTTGTGTTTAACATAATTCTGTTTTGTCCTTGCTTTGTTTTTTCACATCGGTTTACACGTTTAGACCTAGCCCATGAAACATCATATAAATGTAAAAATTGTTATTAAAAGTGCTCATAAAACCTCCTTCATACTTCTCTTGTTTTATGTAAGAAATGACATCCTTAAACACCCCAGAGAAAAGGACTTGGAAGAAAAACACCTAAAAGAAGACCAAAAAAGTGTCTTTTCTTTTTTTACATTGAATGCTAGACACCAAATTTTTAAAACTTTTCCTGCATATCATGATTAAAACTATAAAAAGGAAAATGGCCAACATTTCTTGAGCACCTATCGCATACAAGGTGTTGTGATTATCATTATGGCATGCATTATCTCATTTGATTTTTTTCCAGCTCTCGTAAGAGGCAGGTATTAGTAAATTCTTGTTACAGTGGGGGAAAGTGAGGCCCAGAGAGCTTGTCAAGCTAGACAGCGGCAGAGACGGTTTGTAAACCTGGGTTAAGTTGGCCCCAAAGTCAATGCTAGCCTTTCATTCTACTGTTTCATAATTGTGATCTGTGTTGCTCCTGTATTGTGTTAGTTTTCTGTTGCTGCTGTAACAAATACGACAAATTTAGAGACTTGAAACAATACTAATTTACTATGTCACAGTTCTATAGTTCAGAAGTGCAAAAATGGGTCTTACAGGTTAAAACTAAGATGTTGACAGGGCTGCATTCCTTCTGCAGCTGCCAGGGGAGAATCCGTTCCTTGCCTTTTCCTGCTTCCAGACTCTGCCCACAGTCGTTGGCTTGTGGTACCCTCCAGCAATTAAATCACTTTGGCCTCTGCTTCCATCATCGTATCTCCTTCTCTGACGCTGACCTTCCTGCCTTCCTCTTACAAGGACCCTGGCGATTCCATTGCCCCCACCGGGATGATGCAGGATAATCTCTCCATCTCAAGATCCTTAGCTTAATCGCACCTGCAAAGGCCCTTTGCCGTGGAAGGGAACACATCCGTAGGTTCTGGAGATTTGATGCAGATATCTTTGGGGGCCATTATTCTGTCTGCTCCACCTACCTACCTGCTCGTTCATGTTCTCATCTTTCCATTTGAAGAGGAAACTGTGATAAAGCCTTTTGAGGTCTTCACTCCGTGGCAGGTCCCCTTTCTAGGTCTTTGTTCACCCGTATCTGTTAGTCACTGGGGCACAGGAAACCTGAGCCCTGAGCAGAATGGGGTCCCCTGCCTCCTGAGGAACTGGTTCCTCCCATTCATTTACCTTCCTCAGGTTTGGTACTAGGACATGAAGAAATATGGGGAAAATGGGTGCCCCCCCATCCTACAATCTGGAGACTGGATCGCCCCCTCTTTCAAAATGCTCCCCTCACCCCCTGTCTTCCTCCTAAGGTAGGGGGGTGGAGAAGAAAGCAGAGAGCCTGACTGGGTGAACGGTGACTGTTGTGGCATTCAAGGCCCTCTGTGGTCTGATTCTGACTTTTTTGACCACTACCTCCCGATTCCCAATGAAATGGTTCAGCCAGATCCTCACTAGCCCTGAACAGACCCTGCCCTTTCACATATCACTGCCTTTGCACACACACCTCCCCCTCAGATGCCCCCGGGCTCCTTTGTTGGGTGAAAATTGACTTATCTTTGAAGATGGCCCACGTATCACATCCTTCAGGAAACTTAACTTGAGTCTCCTCGTCAGGATTAATGGGACTGTCCTCTGAGTTCCCAATAACTTTGTTCATACTTTTTAAAGGGGATCCTTCAGCTACAAATGCCCAAGCCCAACTCAAATTAGGGGGAAATAGGGAACTTACTGACTCATGTAACTGACATTCAGGAGTGGGTCTAGCTTCAAGCATGGCTGGATCCAGGATCTCAGACAATATAGTCACCTTCATTAGTTTCCTCTCTCCTTCTCCCTACAGCTCCCCATCTCTTAGTTCTGTCCTTTTCCACATGTTCTCTTCTCTGCAGCTTGGGACAATGACTGCCCTCTACACATAATCCCGGTTTAGCAAACTCAGTGGAAAACAGGCCTGTCTTTCCCAACACACAAGTGTCAATCCTAGGGCATCACTGGCCCTGTTGCTCCCTGCCCATCACTGAGCCCATCGCTTTGGCCAGGGAGGATAAAATTCTCCATCACTGGCCCCCTGGGTCACAGGCCTGACCTTGCATTGAGAGGGCAGGGCACTTCAGGTCAGCTTCAGGGGGACCTACAGTGTGGGGAGGGGATCCCCAAAGAAACATACTGAACTGACCAAAATCATATTTGCCACAGACCTCCACAGCCTGGGGTGGCACTTGCCACTTTGTATTTTCCTTTATCTCTCTATACAATTAGCTATTACTAATAACCACTTCGATTCTATTACTTGACCACATACTTTTCATTCATTGAACCGATATTGACCGAATGCCTGTTGCATGCCAGACACTGTGCTGGGCGCTTAATGAGACTCTGGCTTACTCCTCACAGCAGCCCTGCAGGCTGGGTACTTCCATCATCCCCACACCAAAGATGGAAGAAGTGAGGCTCAGAGATGTCCTGTGGCAAACTGAGGCCACAGAGCTGGGTAAAAATAAAGAAAGAATTTGAACCACAGGCCATTTGGCTCTAAAGCCTGGAGCCTTCCCTACCCTGTGTGAGCTTAGTGAGGGCAGGGGTTGACTCCTGCTCATCTTTCTACCTCCTCCAGCATCTAGCCCATCACAAGGCACCCAGCAGGTGCTCAATAAATGTTCATTGAACTTGTCAACGAGTAAATGAAGTGATGTCACCCCTCGGGAAGATGTGAGGCTCCCAGCCTAAGATATTCAGAAAGGACACATGACCAAGTGAGTGGGATGCCCAAGACCAGCTTGCAGACGTGCATGAAAAGTGCTGGGGGGAGAGAAGAGAAGAGGGGAGTAAAGGCTGTGTCTCGGTTTTGCCGAGACCCTCTCACTTATTCTGGGTAACACAGTTTTACGGATTGAGTTACGTCCCCCCATTCATCTGTTGACATCCCTGCCCCCCGTACCTCAGAACGTGAGCATATTTGGAGGTAGGGTCTTTAGAGAGGCGATCAAATCAAAATGAGGTCATTAGAGTGGGCCCTAATCCAGTGTGACTGGTGTCCTTATGAAAGGGGAAAGTTGGACACAGATGCATATAGAGGGAAGACAACGTAAAGAGACAGAGAGAAGACAGCCATCTACGAGCCACGGAGAGAGACCTGGAACAGATTCTCCCTCACAGCCAACCCTGTACACACCGGGATCTTGAACCTCCAGCCTCCAGAACCGTGAGACAACAAATTTCTGTTGTTTGGCCACCCAGTCCGTGGCAGTTGGTACGGCAGCCCTAGAAACTATACGCATCGAGTGACGCGCATGCACACACTTTTTGTCCATTTAAGAAAAAAGCCCCCAGCGAATCAACGAAACAACAATGGACACTTAGCCAATAAATCATCCACGTTTCATTTATAGTCATCACACTCTCCCCCACCACCACTGGAAAAAATGGGCCTCATTTAAAAGAAGTAAAAAAACCCCCAAACTTTCTGGTCTCCTACCTTCCACATAAAAGGTTCACTCGGGAAACCACCATAGGAAATCCAATTTTATCTGAGTTTTACTTGGAGACAGACTCACTGGGGTGCAGAAGTGGAGCGAGAGATGAGAGAAAGACTGTCTGGAATCCATCTGCGTGTTGCCGCTCAGGAGGGAGCCGAGTCAGAAAGACAGGAGCGCGGAGGCAGAGAAACCCCACAAGGGTCACCCGCCACCTCAGCGTGCGGGGCGGAGGGTTTCCCAGGATGTGGGACTCTCAGTGCCCAAACTGGGACAGTCCTGGACAAACAGGCTGGCTGGTCTCCGTCCAGCCCTTGTCAGGACCGTGTGGCAGGTTTCGAGGAGAGAAGCCGGAGTCAGCCAGCCTGCGCTAGGACTCACAGCCCCTGCTTCATAGCCGGGCAAACTTCACCCTCTAGAGTCTCACTTTCCTTAGCTCTAAGATGGAGAAAATAACAGTTGCCTCATAAAGGTGTTGAGAGATGCGGCAGTAGCCTCTGGATGTACCCACAGGGACAGTCCTGTCTGAGCTCAGACTCACCTGCATTGCCTGTACCCTGTTCACGCAAAGTCAAGCATCCTTCTGCATTAGGCTCCAGGGCTTTCTATGCTGCAGGAATTTGCTTGGCCAGCACCGAAGCAAAGGCCTCAACAGTGGAGAGGTCAATGCCCCTGGGTGCAAGCCTCTACCAAGCAGGCTGGAGAGAGTGCATAAGAGCCCCTTTACCTTCAGGAGACATTTCTTGGAGATATTCTCTGTGCTTCTCAGAGACCTCACAGCAATTTGGCCCTGGACCTAGTGCAGCACACTTGAGAAACCCCTTATACTGGCCTGGTCTCCTTCCCCACATCACTCTCCCCACTCCCCATCCTCACCCCTGCTTCTTGGATCAACGTGCAAATAAAGTCCCTGCACCCAAACCCTTGCATCAGGCTCTGCTTTCAGGGGAACCTAAACTTAGACAGGAAGATTAAAAATCACAAGCAGGGGGCCAGCCCAGTGGCACAGCAGTTAAGTTTGAACGTTCCACTTCAGCAGCCTGGGGTTCACCAGTTCGGATCCCAGGTGTGGACCTACATACCACTTGTCAAGCCATGCTGTGGTAGGCGTCCCACATATGAAGTAGAGGAAGATGGGCACAGATGTTAGCTCAGGGTTAATCTTCCTCAAAAAGAAAAGAAAAATCACGAGTGGGCTTAGCAAATGTCAAGCAGGCACTTAAAAAATGCCCACTGTTATCATTATTGGTCTGGGGTCTAGGGTCCATGGGTGCTAGGAAACCTTGCTTCTATGTTGGGCTGTCTCAGGGAACTGGCTGGTTTCCAAGGGGCTCAACAAGCTTAAAAATGAACTGAGTCCACCTGTAGATTGCTGTCACTTGGTTAAGCCAAAGTTTGTTCAAAATGGAAATGCCTGGAAAGGTTTGAGGTATCTCAACAGGTCAGATGAGTGTGTTCTACCTATAAAATTGTGGGTGTCTAAAATTATACACTTTCCCTCTTGGTTTTTATGTCCCCGGTAGGGAGGGTGGTGGTGAAGTTTGCATAGCAGCCGGACGCCGTGGTGTGATGTTTCCAGTACATGGAAGGATTTTTATCGTACCTTTCTGACGTTCATTTAACTCTGTATACAAATCGCTATAGGCACGCGACCGTGTAACAGAAACGTTTCTGAGATTTGCAAGGAGACCAGCCTTTTGACAGTAACTAAAGACTGAAGTGCGGGAGCTGGAAACAGCCCCGGGGCGCTAGGAAGCATTGTAGCAGCTCCCGAGTCAGAGTGGGTTCAAAAGAAACCACAGTGGTTTTCCACAACGCGGTGATTTGAATATAAACCGTTTACCGTAAGTATTTCCTCCAACGTTTCTCCAGACACAGGGTCAAGAGGATTTTAAATCCAAGCTCTGGAAGTGTGTCTTGATTCTTGTTAGCTATTCGATCGATGGTGGGCTCAGCAAGGAAGAGCCAGCTCGAAAGGGTGTCTCAGAAACTGAGGGTTTCACCTCCGAGAACCTTCCACTTCCAGGTGTCTTGAAAGAGATGAAGGAAGAATAATAAAGAGCCGAGGAATCAGGATCCTTACAACAGCAATTCTCACACTGTCCCGTAGACTTGAATGTCCTGGGGATCTTGTCAAAATGCAGATTCTGATCCAAGGGGGCTGGGGTAGGGCCTGAGGGTCTGCATTTCCAACAGGCTCCCAAGCGGGTGCTGATGGCTCCCGGCCCACGCTTTTGAGTAGAAAAACTTTAAAGACAACGGGCTGTAAACAGACTCCCACTAGTCAAGACGGCTGGGCCAAAAGTTTAGTTCCACGTCATTATGAGAGGAGTCTGAGCCTGCCCAG
This sequence comes from Equus asinus, assembly GCF_041296235.1. Classification (NCBI taxonomy): domain Eukaryota; kingdom Metazoa; phylum Chordata; class Mammalia; order Perissodactyla; family Equidae; genus Equus; species Equus asinus. The sequence goes on along the minus strand of NC_091810.1, from coordinate 29,793,685 downwards.
CTCGGGGTGTAAACGTGGGCCTTTTTTACTCTTTTAACGGCTGCTACCAACAGTGCTCGGTGGACCTGGCCCCCCAGCCGGCCCTGCGGCCCCAGGGGTAAAGGATTCCTTAACTGACTTGTGATCTCCGTCACTTCTGGTCATCACAACAGTCTTGCTTTGGATCTTAAGCCCTATTCCTCGTAAAGCTCCATCTGATTTCTGACTTAAAGATGCCAGACTCTTCCCTGGGGGCCCTGAGAGTGGTCTCTGGGGTCTGTGTGTGGCCAGGGAGAGCCCGATCCTGTTTCCCGCAGCCCTTGGGTGATGGGGAGAGAGAAGGAAAAGGGGCTTCCTCTCCCATCAGCAGCCCAGGCTGAGGGTGCGGGCTTCTTTTCTATCATCGTTGTTTTGGGATCTCTGTAGGGTGATTCAAAGGCTCTCTCTTGGTAAAGGTATCAGTGGAGGTTTTAAAACAGGCCCACAGCTTCTTCGGTTCCCCTCCCCTTGAATAGAGGCCAGCTGTAATGAGCTGCTTCTGACGAGCAGAGCTGCAGAAATGATGCCATGTACTTCTGAGCTAGGGTCCACACAGGGATCCAAATTCCACCGGCTCTGGCTAGGGGCCACTTGTCGGGGACCAGCCGCCATGCTGTGGGGAAGGCCAGCTGCCAATGGAAAGGCCCCATGGAGGCAGACCAGCTCACAGCCCCCGTGAAGGTCCCGGTCACCAGCCAGCCCACCACCAGACAAGTGTGTGAGGGACCCCTCAGGTGATGCTGCCCTGGCCCTCGACCCCACCTCGCTGAGAAGGAGTAGATCAGATGCCCTTGCTGAGAACCGACCAAACCACATATTCACGTGCAAAATGGGTCTTGTTTAGTTAAGCTGCCCGGTTTTGGGGGGGGTTGTTACATAACGTTAGATAACCACAACAACAAGCGTTGGTTTTTTGGAAAGCCCGGTGGGGATGTCCCTGCTGTGTAGACTCTGACCCAGGCGATCTGGTGCAGGCTCAACTTCCTCCTTCCCCCGCCCCCAGGTTCTGCTTTGGCCATCTGCTCCACAGCTTCTTGCTGCTGAGAGCCCTGCGCGCAGAGGGCGGCCCTTCTGGCAGGAACAGTCGGCTGCCTGCACTGGTAACCACCGACCTGGGTGTCTCAGTCCATTCGGGCTGCTGTGACAAGGTACCATGGACTGATGGCTTAGAAACAACAGAAATTTATTTCTCAGTCCTGGGGCCTGGGAAGTCCAAGATCAAGGTGGCCTAAGATTTGGTTATAAGGACACTCATCCCATTCATGAGGGCTCAACCCTCATAACCTGATCACCTCCCAGAGGCCTCACCTCCTAATACCATCACGTTGGGGGCTAGGTTTCAACATATGAACTTGGGGGGTACACAAGCCTTCAGTGGTAGCACCATAGGAGATTGACACATCCTTGCTGGCCTGAAAGAGGGGCCTGCAGGCTACCCCACCTTTCTCCTAAGGGTCACTGGTCCCTCTCTCACCTCTTCCATCTCCCTTCTGCCCCTTTCTCCACACCCAGAAGCTCCTGGGCTGGAGCGTGACAACTTTGGGCCAAAGAGACCATCACCAGTCCCTGACTTGTTTCACGCTCTCAATCTTCTAAGAGGTGGAGAGAGCAATGGAGAAAGGTAGTTGCTGTTCCACATGCTGCTGTGGCCCCAAAGGAAACCTTGTGAGTATGTATTCTGTGTCAGGCATTGTGCCCAGTGTGTGAACGCAACAGAGAACAAGGCAGACACACTTCTGGTCCTCATGGAACTTGCAGAATGGCGGGGAAGATCGACTCTGAACAGGGAATTATAAATGGGATGAGTCTTAGGGGAAGCTGAGGGGCGATGAGAGCTCTACAGGGGGAGGCAAGGCCATCTGAGGGGCATGGGGAAGCTGAGGTCTAAAGGATGAGAGGGATGAGCAACAGAGGGACCAGCAGGCAAGGGGAGTGGATGGCATGCATGAGGGAGGGTGACCTGCAGGCCCCTGAACCCACAGCTGTGTCTCTCCCAGGTCTACCTTAATCAAGACCAAGACTGTGACCTGGCCTCTCTCATCAAGCCTGCTCCTCTGTACCACTTGGTAGCACAAACCTCTAAAACACTGGAATTATTTGCTAGTATTGGGAAGTCAAAGGATTTCAAATAAAACCTGAATCTCTGGCTTCTCAAAAAAATCGTTGCCCCTGGATCCAACTCCTGCACAGTGACGATCAGCTTGGAGCCACTGGCAGCTGCCCCCTTAGATGGGGTGCATGCTCCCTGTTTTGACCCTGTCTCCATCACTCCCAGTCACCCCATACCAGGTCTGACTCACTTATTGACATTATCTGTCTGGCCTGTGCCGAAAGTTGGTTGATGACTTCTGATCCAGGCAAATCTCATGCCACAGAGATGTGCATTCAAGATGGTGAGAAAGGAGTAGTTTATTCTCCAAATTAAATGTGCACTGTGACAGAGATTAATTATGTTTGTCTAGAAAACCCAGTCGCCATCACCCAATCTGCTGAATCCCCCGGACTGCACTCCTGAAACCCCAATGTCGGCTGCACACTGAGAGAAGAAATCTCTTCTCAGTCCCCATGCAGAAATCCTGCCGGGGTGTGAGGACAGCAAAGGAAGGCTTCAGAGAGAGGGGGCTGAGCTGGAGACAGGCCCTGAAGGATGCCTTCTCTTCTCATCAGCTCAGGGCTCTCCCCTCCAGAAAATCAATTCAGCGGTGTGGCGGCTAGTCTCCAAGGCGGAGTTTGTCAAATTATGTGCCGAAGAAGAACACGAGATCCAAACCATACTGACAGGTGTTTCAGGAACAAACAGTCCGAATGTCAGAGAAATGAGGTGGTTTAGCCCCAGTTCCCCAGAGGCTGCCAAGTGGCGGGATTGACTAGGGGCGTGCTCCTGGGACCTCCTGTAGGGGATGGGGTGATGGGAATCCGGCAAGAGCGTGAGCTCGGGAGCTGGAGCAAAGCCCCACAGGGGCAGCTTTGGGCTGGTCCCGTAGGGCTGCTCTGGGCTCTTAGTTAGCCTCAGAGCTGCCCTGACTAGGACAGCATATTGGCCATTGGTCAAGGGCTGTCCCCGGGGAAGTAAATGCCAAGGTACTTTCTGCTCTGCTTCTAGGCACATTAGGTCTTATAGCCGGAGGGGAGTCCTCTGAAGAAAAGTCACAGGTGCCATTAGATGTGAAAGCATGCGGAAACCAGGGGTTGGACAGAACAGGAACCAGGGACCTGAGGGGATCTGAGTGGAGTCTGCCATTGTCTGCTACCTGCAGTTTGAAATGATTTACAAAGTTAAAAATGCTTCTTGTCTGCAGAACTTTTCAGAGCCTTTAATGTGACCATGATATCTCTGTGGAGAAGGATATGATATACAGCAATTCCCAAACTCATCTGACTATGAGACTCTTTTTCTGGAATTCCTACAGATCTCAGCTTTGGGAAACACCTCTCAGGGACTTGCATGGTGGGGAGAGGAGAGCAGGAAAGGGTTTCTCTTGGTCTCAGATGAATGCTGTCCTGAAGTCCTTTGAAACCCCAGGGGAAGCCAGCCAGCCAGCACCCCAGGCCTTTCAAGGGTGCTCGCCACCCACCACGGCCTCTTGGCCCCCATCCGCAATGCTTAGTGTCGGGCGCCCAGAACTGACTCCACAGTCTCAGGTCTACAGAGCCAGGCTCCTCCAGGGCCCCCTGAGGGTCTTCCAAGGATGGCCCTTCCAAGCTTCTTTCCACTCTTAGAGACCACAACATCTTTCCCTCACTTCTGGAGTCGGCATTCTTGGCCACCCCTTCACCTGCGACGTCAACCTCACCCTCCCTTTCCATCTCTCACCGCTCCATTTCGAGCCTCCTGCATCCCCACAAGATTCACCTGCTCCCCCTGAACTCAGTGTGCATGTAAACCAAATTGGTTACAACAGGTGGTGACGTGGTTTTCTTGTTTGACTCCTGCCGTGTTTCTAAGTTTTCACGTGATTTTGTTTGACTCTGCCAGACCAGGTTGGGAGCTCCATGATCATCTTCTTCCTCGCCAACGTGTATCAAATGCAGTTCTTCGGCCCAGCAAAGCACCTGAGGAGGAGGAGCCAGCGAGGAGCCAGGGGTGAGCAGCCCTTTGCTTTATGAACCACAGTGTGGGACCTCTCTCCCACACCGGACCCCTGGATGGGGGCTCCGTCTCGATTGCTCACATCTCAGGATGAGCCACGTTTCTCCTTGTGAGATGGTAAATGACATTCAAGAAATAACCTTGAGTCTTAAAAGCCCTCCAGAAGAAACGCTGCTCTGGTTGGGTGGCGACTTCTGGGTAAGTGAACCTGTTAACATTTACCGAGGCCCTACTGTGCGCTGGCCACTGAGGTGGGTGTGAGATCACGGCTTCTGTTGTTGGCTCACTGCTGTGGTTTGAATTCTGCCTCTATCTCTTATTGGGTGTGGACGTGGGCAAGGCCCTCAAGCCTGGGCCTCAGTTTCCTCGCCTGTAAAATGGGGCCAACAAATAGCTTTTACATCAGGGTGAGGTATAAATGAAACATAGACTTGAGCACTGTGCCTGAACCACAGTGAGTGCTCCGGTAGATGCCTCACTCAATACAATAATAATAACAAAATGTGGGAGAGACTGGTTCTCAGGCTTCAGTGTACAATTGTCCTACAGCCGATCCTGGGAAAAATCCTTGGGAACCCTTCCTTCTCCCTCCTGTTCGCTTTCTTTCCACATCTCCTTCCCTCTCTTATTTCCTTCCAAGCTCTCAGGGTTTAAAGTGTGTTTATGAATCCCCTCTGAAGCTCTCTAAAAACACAGATTCTCAGACCCCAACCCAGAGATTCACTGGGTCTAGAGAAGGGCTCTGGGATCTGTATTTGTAACAGGCCACCTCAGACAGTTCTGTTGTAGGTGGGGAAGGGACTGTGACCTGCTGGGAAATGTTTAACAAGAGCCTGGGGCATGGGGGAGGGCGCTCACCAAGGCCAGTGTCAAGTTACCCACGTGACACTGCCGAATGCAGAGATGGGAAGCGATGTCCAGTAACACAGCATTACACAGCAGTACAGGTACAAGAGATGCACGGAGCTCCAAGAGCTTAGAGCACAGTAACAAGAAGTAAACTAATTAGGAAGTGATGAGTCTTGAGTTTTTATTACCTTTTTTTTTTAAGATAATTGACTTCATTGTAAGTTTAAATGTTTAATATTTAATGTTTGTGTTTAACAACTAGCTCACAAAATTCCTGAAAATTTAACTACCGGCTCCTGCGAGCAGCTACAGGCCAGCCCCAGCACACCACTGCAGAGGGCCCGAGTTGAAGAACCCTCCCATGAGAATGGGATGAATATTCTGGTCTGCCTCCCCCTAGCAAAATGTGCACACTTGCAAAATTTCACTGAAATTCTTGGAGACGTTAAAGCCATCCCAAAGCCCATGATGGATTTTGGTGGGACCCCTGCCCCCCGATTTCCTCCTGTGCTGTCGGAGTGTCTTGACTGGTGAGAAGGAAGGAGGGAGGGATCGATGCTGTCTGGGGAAAGGAATTTTGCAGATCTTTCCCTTTTCCCCATCCTCAGCCTCCGGCACCCTTGCCCCATGCCTCAGAGTGATGACAGGTACCACCACCACCGGCTTTGAGGAGCTCTGGGTCCCTGTCAGCTCCAAGCTCTTACTCTCCCTCCGGAGCTGTTGGGGCCCACTCAGCTGGTACCATCTTATCAGAAGCTGATGACAGCCACAGGGAGTCAAGAGAGGAAACGGAGCTGTCTTATCTCTGTAGCCTGCATCCGCTGGAAGGCGAGCGGTTCTGAGTGAAGGGCACGGTCTCGTGTCACTGCTCTTGGTTTGAAATAAGAGAGAACAAGTCACTGCCCTTAGCAGGCTCGAAGCCTTAGAGGGTCACAGGCAGAAGCTGAGAGGCAAGCAGGTACTGCGATCTGTGCTTTAGAACCATCAGCACATTAAATCCGGGGAGGGTGGATACAACTATTATCCCCACTGGACAGAAGAGGAAACAGAGGCCCGGAAAATTAACTTGCCTGTGGTCACACACACAGAGGGAGAGCCAAGATTCAAAGGCACGTCTGTGTGATCTTAACTTTTCTGCTGTCGTCCTTACATTTAACCCTCACAACAGCCATTGTCCCCGTTTACAGATGAGAAGACTGGATACACACTGAATGGCTCAGAGACTCAGGAGGGGGCAGCCAGTATGCTCTGGTATTCGCTCCTAACCAGAATGCCTCCCCAGCAAAGGGTTCGCAGGTTTTGAAAGACTGCACTTCTGTGAGGGCCGAAGGAGGAGGAAGAGGAAGGGAGAGAGAGGGCAAGACTGGGGGTGGAGAATAATCACACGAGAGCAGCGATGGCGTGAGCAGCGTGTCCACACTTGGCAGGCCCGCTCCTGCTCACATCCTGGTTGGGGAAAAATTTAGGCTGGAGGGAAGAGGGCAGAGCAATGGTAACTCCCCAGCCCCATGGCGAAGTCCACTACACTTCTAGAACTGAGTTTCTGAGAGCTGCTCCCCTGGTTCTCATGGCAACTGGGCCTACCCCGTTCCCACTCCCCAGCTCCAGTCTCACTAGGAATTGGGGGGTGGGGGGGAGTGTCAAACAGAGGTGCTGATGGTGGTTGCAGTTACCATTGCCGTCCTCCATTATCCAGACGGTTACCCAGTGGTTACCATGGCAACCGGCGGTAGGAGCAGTCACTGAAGATGATGCTTATCCCACCCAGTGGGCAGGGCTGAGAGATGGCCCTGCCTCACCAGGGCGCCCCCCACAGGGATAACTCCATGCCCACGGCAGCCTTGCATGTGTGGGTCTCCACCTCTGCTTCTCCAGGCTTCTTTGGGACAAATCTCAGTTCTAACACATATACAAAACTCCAGCAACTTACCTAACCTCTCTGAGCCACAGACTCCTCGTCTGTTCACAGCAAGCGTTCAGTAGTTGTCATCATCATCATCATTACCACTGAAGAATGGGCGGTGTGAGTCATCAAGGAACTAGTCAGACAGACTTGTCTAGGAGCCCCCGTGACTGAATCAAGCTGCTATCCTCTCTAGGTCCAGTTCCTCACCTGTAACATGTGAGTCCACAAGCACCTTCTTGGTTATTGTGGCGTCTGAACGGCCAACTGTGCATCTCAGTTTGGGTTTCCCTGAGAGTAGAGCCTAACACGGGATTTGGGTGCAGGCAGTTTATTTGGGAAGTGATCCCTGGACGCACAAGTCGGGGACTGGGAAAGTGCTGCTAGGACACGGAAGGGGGAAGCCACTAGTGAGCAGGGTACCATCGTGTGAACCAGGGTATCATCGTGTGCACCTTGGAGAAACGTGTAGACCATGCCTCTGAACTGTCCCACCCGAGGGATGGGGGAGCCGGGGTATTTAGCTAACAACTACCATTCCACAGCAGGGAGAGAGGCCTCCTGCAGGGAGACGCTGGAGTTTGAGGGGGGAGGGTCCGGCCTGCAGGGCAATCCAGAGGTGGGCAGGGGTGGGGGAGGGACCAAGAGCTACGACACCCATGCTGGCACACAGTGGGTGCTCAAGGAATCCGTCTATTGCTACCTTTCTGCAGAACAACGACCTGATCTCACTCTGACTTCTGCTCACACGTTGATGTTCTCATTTCTAGAAGCCGCTCCTATTTCCAGGAGACTAGCATAGTGGAGAGAGCCCGGGTGTTGGCCTCTCTGGTCTAAGTCAGCCTGGGCATGAGGACCAGCTCTGTCCCTTTGACTACACCTTGGGCAAGTGCCTCGAAGACTCTAAGCCTCTGTTGGTTCATCTGTAAAAGGGGACAGTAACAGGACTTAGCCCCCTGGATAATGCGATGAGAATTAAATGAGATGATGTGCAAGGGGTTGGCAAAATGTTTCTGTAGAGGGCCAGATGGTAAATATTTTAGGCTTTACACAACATATGGTCTCTGTTGCAACTATTCAACTCTACCGTTGCACCATGAAGGCAGCTGTGACAATGTGTAAACAAATGGGTGTGGCTGGATTCCAATAATACTTTATTTACCAAAACGGGAAGTGGCCATATCTGGAGGGCAGCCACAGTTTGCAGACCCTTAGTATAAAGCTCAGAACACAGTCTCTGGCACAGAGTAGGTGCACAATAGAAATGAGCTGCAATTATTGCCACAGCTTAGAAAGAACTCAAGCCAAAAGCTTTCCATGGCTTAGGGAAATTCCACCTTTATCCCCTTCCATGTTGCTTGCCAACCATTCGAAGCATGAATTAGTGTGTTCACGTCCTTGCTACTCAAAGTGTGGTCCACGCAGCAGCATCATCATCATACCCGATGTTCTTTGAAAACGCAGAATCTCAGGCTTCATCCCAGACCAACCAAGTCCAGATCTGCGTTTGAACAGGATCGCAGGTGGTGTCAGTGCACATCACACCTGAAGAGATACTGCCTCATTCCTCACCGGCCTGCCCTTCCCAACCACACAGGCCTTCTCTGTCCCAGACAGTTCCTCCAGCTCACTCCCACCTCACTGTTCGCACTTCCTAATCCAGGTCCCTTTTTACCTCCATCCCAGCACACTCTCCAGCTGTAGGTCCAAACCCCTGTGGTCAGTGGATCCCTCACACGGTCCCTTGGATTCTGCCCACAGAGAGGCCAGCAGTGCCTCTGCTCAGCCAGGTTCTCTGTCTCTATTCCCCTCCTCGCCTCCCCTCTGCCCCAAGCACTCCCACAAATAAATCGTGCAACTCAAGCATCCTGCCAGGGGACGGTCGAGCCCTGGGCTGCCCGATACTGTAGCCACTCGCCACCCGTGGAGGATGAGCACCTGAACGTGTTCATCCAGTGGAGATGTGCTCCAAGGGCAAAATATACCCTGGGTATCAAAGACTTAGTAGGGAAAAGAAAATGAGATATTAAAATATCTCATTAATGATTGTTCAGTACCAACTACATATTGAAATGATATTTCAGATATATTTGGTAAACTTTTTTTTTAATTAATTTTACCTGTTTCATTTTCTTCTTTTAATGTGGCTCCAGAAAATTTTAAATGATACGTGTGGCTCGCATTATAGTTCTTTTGGACAGCGCTGGCCTGGTGGGACGGTGTAAAGATTAAGAATGCAGCTATGAGAGTCCAACTGCCTGAATTCTGTTAAAGGAAAAATTATTCTGACACTTGTTAAAGTGGTAAGGAGAATTTATTCAAGACTATTGCAAGAGGGGAGGGAGATTGGGCTTAATGTGGAAAACATCAAGGACAAGTGGGGGCTTACAGCCAGTGAGCAGAGAGAGGGGTCAGGGCGGGGGGGGACATGACTAAGAGAGGAGGGAGGGTTCTTGCTACAGGCGGGTCAGGGACTTAAACATCAAAAGCGGAACTTGATCAGATATGAAGGGCGAGCAGACATCAAGGATGGGGGCTTCTCTCTACACAGACTCAGCAGATCTTTGTTAAGACTGGGCTGGACAGGCCCCGGGAGTTTGGTCAAGGAGAGAGTCTGTCAACGCAAATCCCAGCTCTGTCACTGTGCAGCCGTGGGGACTTTTGAAACTGGATAACCTCTCTGTACTTCATCTGGAAAACGGTGACCACAAAAGCGTGCAGCTCTGGGGTTGCTGAGGGCCTTCCATGGATGGGGTGTGCTAAGCTCTCAGCACTTTGCCTCAAACATCATAAGCACTCAGATCTGAGATTTTGTTACTCTTCCCTCCCCCGTGACCTAACATGCGATGGACCAAGGATCCTTAGGAGGCCTGATTCTGAGACCTCCAGGAATCCTAGATTCTGTGCACGGAAATGATGACACAGATTCCTGGCTTGTCCCGAGTCCCCGGTTAATGTTATTTCTATATTCTCTGAAATTCTCTCTCCAGCCACGTGGCCATTTTCACCAGGAAACAAAACTCCCACCATGTCATGAGTTGCACAAAGCTGGGATGCTGGTGGTCATCTCTGCGCCTGCCCCAGCTACGAGGCCCGCTCATCCTCAACAGCCCTGAGACAGACACTGTCAAAAGTTGTGCCTCATCAAAATGGCAAGTGGATGCAGGTCACAGACCTTTAAATCCTTCAGAGTTAATTTGTCAATGCCAAGGTCATAGTGGATTTAAAATAGTTCCCTCTCTCTCTCTCCTTCCCTCTCCACCCCACGCCCCCAATTTGAAATACTTGGTGACCCCAGAATGAGCAGATTAAAGGGAACATTTGTCATGGGCAGACATGGCAGGCCAGGACCATTGGCCAAAGCTGGGCCATTCAACATTTGTCATTGTTGGGATGGGCAGCCTAAATCTCCAGTGAGGAGATTTAGAATTCACAGAAAAGAGAAATCCATCTCTTTTCCAGCAATCTAGCTCATCCTATTAGAAAGGCCTTAAAACCACATCAAAACAGAGACAGCTGAATATGACACCCAGGCTCACGTGGACGAAGTCGGCTCTATCTATTGGACCCAGATGTCAATTTTGTTAAGAGGTCAGGCTCTTATCTTTGGGAAGAAGTTTTCTGAGTGATCCCGTGCCCAGCAGAGACCTCGAGTAAGCCAAAACTGGTAAGGAACTGTCCCTTTGCTTCTCTGCCCCACCTCTCTAAACTTCCCCTTTCCTCAGTAGCTAGAGCCTTCATGCAAGTGGTTCTGTGATTTCAATGCCCATTAGAATCACCCAGAATGTCTGTTTAAAATGCAAGTTCCAGGGGCCAGCCCCATGGCTGTTAAGTTCGTGCATTCTCCTTTGACAGCCTGGGGTTCGTCTGTTCAGATCCTGGGCACAGACCTACATACCACTCATCAAGCCATGCTGTGGTGGCATCCCACACAGAAGAACTAGAAGGACCTGCAACTAGGATATACAACTATGTACTGGGACTTTGGGGAGGAAAAAGGAAAAAAAAAGGAAGACTGGCGACACATGTTAGCTCAGGGCCAATCTTCCTCAAAAAGAAAAAGAAAAAAGAAGCAGCTCTAAAAATAAATAAATAAATAGAATAAAATGAAAATTCCGGGGTCCTACCTCCAAGGTTAAAAGGCTGAACTAGCACCCAGGAATCTGCATTTTAATAAAGAAAAATAACCCAGGCGAGGCAGTATTTCTAGCAGAGCTTCCTCCTTGGCCCCTGTAGAAGGCCAGTTGCACGGGGCTTGACATCTGTCAGGGGCACTCCTCTCTGCGTCTCCCAGGGGAGGCAGGTCTGAAGTCTGCAGAGCATTTCTATCCCCCACCCTGAGCAAATGCCTGCCCAGGCCAGCGAGGAAGACAGTCAGTTTGCAGCTGTCTCTGGGGGAAGGGCAAGAAATTTGTTTTGATCACACTTCATAGAGCTGCATTACGTTGTGGTGGCTTGCTTCACCACTGTCATTGATGGTGGTGACCCAAATGAATCTGGCCCAACCTCTGGCTCATCTGCCCCCTTAACCCTTCCTAAAATCTCCTTCGGAGAGTCCCTTTCCACTAGACCTCAGGCCAGCAGGTCTGCCCCCACCCCCCCTCGCCCTGGGAATCACCTGCAGGCTTTTGTTTTACAGCCAATGCCCGGGCTGTGCCCCAAATCAGGAAGTGGGAATCTGGAGGGAGGGGTGCGGCCCGGTGGTGGTGTCTTGTCACCCCTCCCTGGGTGGGTCTGACGGTAATCAGGGTCGATAACATTTGTATGCAGTTTTCTGCCCCGGTTGCACTTCGGACTCCCCGGGGGAACTTTACAAAGCCTGATGTGCCTGAGTCCCACCCCCAGAGAGTCTAGACTAACTGGTTTACTCTCCTCACCAGGCACAGGAGTGTTTTTAAAATCTCACGCAGCTGAGAACCACTGTCTAGGCCCTTCCTTTCTCTGAGGCAAGTCCCCCCACAAACGCCTCCTGCAGGCACTATGAGCTCGAGTGACATCTTCAGGCTCCTTGGGGGGCCTGGGAGTGAAGTTTTGGCCTCCAGACTCTGTGATGCCTGAAGATCAGGAGGTGCAGCCCCCAGCTGGGGCTCCAGATGTGTTTGTGGACAAATGGGACTTTGCTTGCCTGAGTGCCGACCCTGTAGTTCAGTGGTTTGCGACTCGAAGGCAGGGCTCCTCAAAGTGGGGGCCCTGGACCATAAGCAGCAGCCTCTGAAGGAAATCGTCAGAAACGCAAGTCCGCAGGGGCCACCCCAGACTTAGGGAATCAGGGGAGGTTGCCGACGTGGGGCCCTGCGGTCTGCGTCTGGCAAACTCTCTGGGTGATTCTGACCATGCTCAAGCTTGGGAAGCGCTGCTCTAGGGTGCACGGGAATCTCTCAAGAAGCTGTATTAAAATGCAAGATTTCTGCACTGAGTCCTGAAGAATCGAATCCTGGAGGTCTAGAGTAGGACCCAGGAATCCGTATGCTTGGCCAGCACCCCAGGATAAAAAAATTGTTCCAGGACTCAACTTTGAGAAACCCTGGAGAAGCTAATTACCCACAGAGGCCTGCTTTCCATCTGGTCACATTTCCCATGGATCTGCAAGGACTCTTGTCCTCTCCCGGGCTCGCACCCCCCTCAAAAGCTTCTAGAATCTTAAGCCCTCACCACGCCCTGGCATTCCCTAGAAAATGGGCTGAACCAATCCACAGGCGGGGAAGAGCAGAGCCAGCCTGCCTGCCCCGGGGGGTCTGTTGCCGCTTTGGGGACCCGTGTTTGTGTAAGGAGCTCTCCTGCAGGTTCCAGGAGGATGAAAACATCCAATGACTCCCAGACGTTGCTGAGCTGGACGCATTTATTTGTACTAACGCTCCTGGCCACACACTTCCAGATGGACGGTCCCAAAGAGAATCGTTTGTTTCCTCTCGTCTCCCTCCACCATGCACTTTACGACTGCAGAGGGTCAGGCTCACCATGTGTTTCCCTCTCATCTGTAAATGCTTTTCCGGGGGCCCCGCTCTTGGCAGCTCCCAGATCCACCAAAGAGCGCGCACACCGGCAGCCGCTGGCTGGGGGCCAGCCTCCTCCGAGTTCAGCTTTTGGAGATTGGCAGCCTCCCTGTCACCAGCTCAAACTTTCAGGCTGTTGTGCCCCTTGCGCTTGATTTCCGTTATCTTTGAGGGGGGGGCTCGCCTTTTGTTTCTCGGGCAACCGTGCTAATAAATGGGACACAGCGGAAGAGCTGTCTGAGCAGCAATAGCTGCTCAGCCAATTTGTCTCGGGCACTGGTTTGTTAGGAATCCTCTGAGCCCATTAACCCCTGAACCTGGGAGACGGTATCTCCCTAGGGATGAATTACCTTATTTCCAGACATGTGTTTGCTCATTTAGCACCCTATTCATAAAAGCAGCCCTCTTTTTGGTGGTGTTTTCCAGAAACAGAGGGGAAGAGCGTCCCTGTTCACAGGAAGGACACACAGTCCAAGAAGAACACCTGGCCACGCCTACGAGTGACAGCTGACAGTTACCCAACAGTTACTACCCGTCGGGCAGAATGCAAAGTGCTTTTTCCTATCCTGTTGTTTAATCCTCACCCCAATCCTTGGTCCTGAGTGGAACCATGGACCCCATTTTGCACAAAGGGCATCTGAAGCACAGAGAGGTTAAATGACCTGCCCAAGAGTGCGCAGCTTCAGAGTAGTACACCTGGGATTTGAACCCAGGCAGCTGCTTATTTGAAACCAACTCTCCTCTGCTGGCAGAGCTCCTCCCCTTCATCTCTTCTCACTTGGGATGGGGACAGGGAGAGGCATTTGGGCCACAGGAAGGGAGAGTTCACTGGCCTCCAATGATCCTTACCCATGGATTCCACTTTCAGAAACATATATTGACGAAAGTGCTGCATCTATTTTTAATTTGAATGCTTATTTCAACCCTGAAGTTTATTTTTAGTGACACACGCTGTTTTATTCATGTGGGTAAAGGGACAGAAAATTGTGGTTAATATTTCACAGCTCTGTCACCATTCAGCTTGCACTGAGATTTACCGTACACCCTCTTGAACGTGGGAGGAGGTGACCAGGGCTCCCGCCAGAGTTGGGTGGTTCTTGCTCTGAAAATCTTAGAAGATGGAAGTGACTCATCTCCCAGATTTAGATTTCTGATTGTTAGGAATTGTGTTAATGTGATATAACAAAATTAAAATACCATCGTTTAAAATATAGTTTATTCTCTTACGCAAGAGTTTATTCTTTAACACAGTGTTCTCAACCTTAACACGTCAGAATCACCAGATGAATGTTAAAAAAATCATGATGCCTAGGCTTCACCCTAAAAGACCAACTACGTCAGCATCTCTGGGAGGTGACACCCAAGCACCAGTATTTTTCAAAGCCCCCCAGGTTATTCCGATGTGTAGCTGCAGTTGAGAACCAGTGCTCTAACATAAAGCAAACCCTAACATCATTCCAGTGATGATATGGTAGCTCCACAACTCAACCTAGGTTCTTTCCATCTTTTTGCACTTCCATCCTCAGCACCCGGCATGTATTCTCAAGGTCACCACAAGGCCCAAGATAGCTGCTGAAGCTCCAGCCATCCTATCTGCATTCCAGGTAAGAGGAAGGAGGAAGGAAGGGAAGAACCAAATAAGGTAATGCCTAGCTGCTATGGATTGAATTGTGTCCCCCCTAAACTCATGGTGAAGCCTCAATCCCCAGTGTGTCTCTATTTGGATATAGGGCTTTTAGGAGGTAATTAAGGTTAAATGAGGTCGTAAGAGTGGGGTCCTAATCTGATAGGATTGGTGGCCTTATAAGAAAAGGAAGAGAGGAAGAGATCTCTTTCTCTCTCTCTACCATGTGTAGACACAGTGAGAAGGCAGCGGCTGCAAGCCAGCTGGAGAGTCATCAGCAGGGAACTGAACTGGCTGGCACCTTGATCTTGGACTTCCAGCCTCCGAACTATAAGAAAATAAATGTCTGTTGTTTAAGCCACCCAGGCTACATTATCTGGTTGCGGCAGCCCGAGCTAAGACACGAGCTGAGTCAGCACCGTTTCATGGTCCTTCCCAGAAGTTCCATCAACGCTTCAGTTTATATCTCATCAGCCAGCACACAGTCATGTGGCCACCCCAACTGCAACAGAGGCTGGCGAATGTCATCTTTTTCCTGGTTTCTTTGCCACCTCAAATAAAATCGGAGTTCTACGACCAAGGAAGAAAGGATATTTGGTGGCAACCAGCATCCTGATGAAAAAAGGAGTCGGTGGGAGGTGGTGGGAGAAAGAGAGAAATGAGAGGGCCTGAGAGCGAACTCTTCCGAACCGAGGAAATTCAGCTTGAGTAAACTCACGTCATCACACATCAGGGAGCGCCAGGAGCAGAAGGCAGGATTCCTGACCCAGAGCTTCCGTGGGACCACGCATCCCCTCTCCCCTTCCACAACATCACAGCTGCTGGTGAAGAGGCCCCCGGGTGGGCTCCAGCTGTCAGGAGAGCAGCCTTTCTCCCAGCTTGGCCTTGGGATGACAAAGAAGTTTGCACGGGGTCCCTGGACAAGCACAGTGATTCAGATGAGCAGCATTTTTTTCTGGCTTTATCCCCTGCACCGAATGAGCTATTGGGTGAGCCTTCCTGAGCCAGTGTCAGAAGGGCTTGGTAAACGCTGAGGAAATCTGAGGTGAGCAGACGTTGGAACAGGTGTTGCCTGGAAATACAAATCGGTAGCCTCTCTTCGTTCAGTGGGCAAATATTTGCAGACTTACGATGTGCCGTGCGCTGATATTAGTGCTGAGCAGACAGAGGAGGTCGCTGCTCTCGTGGAGCTTACGTGTCAGATCGGGAAGACAAACCATGAACCAATCAGCAAATAAGACCGTTTCAAAGGGGTAATGAAGATGGGGTGGGCAGCATGGTTAGCCGGCAGAGGATTCTCCTTGGGGAAGTGGTATTTGAGTAGAAGTTGAATGGTGCAAAGGATGCAGATGTGGGGAGACGGAGGGGAAGAATGTTCCAGCAGAATAGTGAAGGGAGCAGAGCAGACAGGAAACCAGTGAATGTGGAGCACGGTGGACAAAGAGCCAGGGTAGGAGGTGAGGTCAGAGAGGAGGCAGGAGTAACATGGAGGGCAAAGAGATCAGGGGGAAAGATTTTGGGTTTTCATTTAAGGGCAACAGGGAGCCCACTATAAGTCACCGAGAGATGCCGTCTGACTACTTTCTCACAGATCACTTGGGATCGTCCATGGCAGAGGTGGCAAGAGGGAAGCAGGCAGACCAGTCTAAAGGCTTCGCATTGGTCCAGACATAGTGGCGGACTAGGTTTGAATAGCGGTCAGCAAACTATGGTCTGTGGCCTCCTGATTTTGTAAATAAAGTTTTATTGGACCATAGACACACCCGTGTTTACACATTGTCCGTGGCTGCTTTGGCACTGAAGGCAAGTTGAGTGACGGTAACGGAGATTGTCATGGCCTGCAAGGCTGAAAATATTTAATCTCTGGTCCTTTACAGGAAAAGTTTACCAACCCCTGGACTAGAGGGGGAGATGACAGGGACATATTTTAGGTGTTGCCAACAAGATTTATTGGTAGATTGGACACAGGAGAAAGGGAAAGACAGAATTCGAGTTCTAGGCTTTGGGCTTGAGGATCTTGGCGGATGGTGGTGCCACTCACTGAATGAGAAGATTATGTTTGGGAAGGAAAACCTAGAAGTCTGTTGTGAGCATGCTATTTTGAGATGCCTAGGGGCACAACGACAAGCAGAGCAGAGAGCGTCTTCCCGCTCACGAGTCCATTTGGATTCCCAGGCCACTCACATAACTCCGTGGCTATTATGAAATCACTCGGTGAGGGACCGAACCTTCTCATACAGAGGTGCATGGTCATCGGGAGAGTCGGGAACCAAGGGGACAGACATTCAGAGGCACTGACACAGGAGCCCTCGCTGTGCTCAGGAAGATCAAGAAAGCAGGAAGACATAATGAACGTTCACTTTGAATTTGGCTGGAAGGGTCAAGCAATGAATAGGGTGGCGTTAATAGCTCTTTACTAATTAGAGTTAGTACCAGCATTGTATTTATATATCTACTTAAATGGTGCAAACTGAGAAATTTTGGGCTTCCTTTTTATCCCCAGAGCAGTCTCCCTCCTGACTGAGCTGGGTACCATTGTCTCAGATCCCTACATCTTTGGGTTACATCACATGAGGTCACATTCATCCTTCCAGATACCACCACACACTCTCTTATCCACGTTAGAGCCTCAGAGTTCTCTTCTCTGTCTCTCTCTCTCAGTTACCCACATCATCAGCCCTCATCCCAGCCTCCACCGAAGCAATAGCTGCCTGACTGGTCACCCACCGCAGTTGGTTGTCACGTGGCTTCTGGGGTGACTGTCCTAAGACACACATCTCATTGTAATGGACAATGACAGTTTTGTCTGCCAGAAACAGCGGCTCCCTTCTCCTGGGGCACAGCTCAGCCCTTCTGCACCCAGCATAGGGCTTTTGATGGGGCTGTTGATCCTGGTCCTCTGGCCCCATCACATGCGGGGAGATGACCTGATGCGGACTATCTGAGAATTCTCACCCTCTGGCCCCAGAGATTTAGTTAGCATCTGTGACACCAAGAGAAGCAAGATGCGCTTCCCCAAAAGTTCAACATTTCAGTCGATTGAGCTGGTAGCTGAGAGAGAAGCAGGAGTGAACCAGGCAAATAGGGTAAGGACATGTGCTACGGGCAGAGGCCCCAGTTGGTGCCACGTGCCATGGCCTGGTGGTGGGAGGGAGCAGGGACCACGCCAGGCACGGGGAGGCCAGGGCAGCTGGCACGGCAGTGAGAGGGCACTGTGGAGCCAGCGGACGGTGCCTATGATGCCTGGTGCCTGTCGGCAGCAGTAGCCGACTCGGAGGAAGCCTCTGTATGTTGCGTTTGTACGTAAGCACTTCACACCCTCACCTATGCAAATCTGCAGGAATGCAATGAGGTCAATGGTGTTAGCAACCTAATTTTACATATGTGGGCAGTAAGACCAAAAAACGGTTAGTCGCTTTTCTGAGGCCCTATACCAGTGTGTGAGAGGGGATAGAGAGAGACATGAAGGAGAAAACACAGGACGTGGTGAGCAAATTAAAGTGACTGGGCACCAGCCATGATCACAACCCCCTGTGATCCTGGCAGTGTGGCTTAAAAGCTGGTTTGGTCAAAAAAGCTCACGGCCCATCACCCATTCACCCCCAAGGGCCATGGTTAATGTCCGCTGGCCAGTGCATCCCCAGGATGTTTCTGGCCAAGGTGATCTCCACAGACTCACCCCCACCTCTTCTGTAAAACCAAGTGTGTCATGAGTTCCGAATCGGTCCAGCACCGAGGGGAGGAGGCATCCCCCATCGGTCCACACAGCAGTCCCATCAGGGCACCCCCCCACCCCATGGGTCATGGAATTGCCCCCGGAGTCTCTGCCCCGGCCACACGTGGAGCTGGCTCCTGCATTTGCTTCCTGTCCCTTCTGCTGCTTTTCCACATGGCTGGATTTATTTTCAAAACAATTTATAGTTACATTAAATATTAAAGGCACTTTACAGGTGGTGTTTACTGTTTGGAAAGTAACAAATGTATGTTTTGCTGTATAAAACGGCAAAACCCAACTTGGAATGCTTGCTGGCTTGGGCTGCGTGAGAGCAACATGACAGCTACCTCCGTATTTTAATGAGGCAGTATCTCCAGGGCAGCCCTCTTATGGGATTGGGCAGGAGGGACAAAGAGGAGCTGGCTGAGGCTGGAGCTGTGGGTGGAAAGACCTCTGTCAGCCTCTGCATGGCTCGAGG
Organism: Equus asinus; assembly: GCF_041296235.1. NCBI lineage: Eukaryota > Metazoa > Chordata > Mammalia > Perissodactyla > Equidae > Equus > Equus asinus. The sequence goes on along the minus strand of NC_091810.1, from coordinate 29,775,015 downwards.
AGCCGTTTGGGAAGGCCAAGTCCATGGCACACGAAGGCCAGGGCTGCAGAGTAGCCTATCCTATTATCATAATATTATAATACTATTTTGATTGTGGGGCCTTCAACATGTACCCAGCCCTCTGACGCACTCTATATTCATCATATGACATATTCATTCCTTCTGCACCTGTTTATGGAGTACCCACCCTATGCCAGGCATTTTTCCAGATTTTCCAGAGACAGCCTCAATCTCTGCCCTCTGGGACTTATGTACTGACAGGGAAATCAGACAAGAAGCAAATAAGCAGACTCAGAAATAAGATAATTGTAGAATGTGATTAGCATGAAGAAAGAAATATGTAATGTGTAGAGATGTGGAGTAATGGGCGATGGGATGGAGGTGGGGAGGGAAGGCCTCTCTGAGGAGGTGACATTTAAACTGAAGCCTAAAAGATAGCCAAGTTAGTCATAGGGAGAGCCAAGGAACAGGCATTCCAAGAAGGAAAAATTAGTGCAAAGGCCCTGGGGTAGAAAAGAGCTTGGCACAGTCTAGAAACTGACAGAAGGCCAATTTCCCCCTAGAGAGCTGAGAGCAGCGGAGGGGTAGGTGATATTATTATCCTCACTTTGCAGGCAAGGAATCCCCAGCTTAGACAGCTTAATTTTCCCAACTGAGGTCACACCACCAGTAGATGCAGAGTTTCCGATTTGGTGGGTCTGGGGTGAAGCCTGAGCATTTGCGTTTCTAACAAGCTTCTGGATGATGCTGATGCTGCTAGTCTGCAGACCACACAGCTTGATGCCAAGGCTGATTGAGATTGCTTGCTTTTATTGTAAAAATGGTAACAGAAGCTAGAAGCTAGGATGTCACTAGCACCTGTTCTGTGCCAGGCACTGATGTTTGTGCTTATATATATTATTTACATATTGAATTTTCAGGCTTCCCTTTAAGGTAGGTATTACTATTATCTCTATATGTAGAGATGGGGAAACTGAGGCACAGAGAGGTTAAAGTAACTTGCCTAAGTTCCCACAGCTAGTTCATTGCCAAACTGGAATTTGAACCCGGCACTCGGGCTCCCGGGTCTGCAGTCCTGCCTCTCAGAGGAAAGCATTTCTTGTTCTCACGTCTCTGGTACCATTCGGTTGGGTCATTAATTAACCCACAATGAACCTCGCAGTTGGCCATTGTCTCCGCAGCCCCCGCGGAGCCGAGTCTGTGAGCTGCACTACGGTGAGGACTGCCTCCTCCTTTCCTGCCCTCCTTTCCGGATCACCAGCAAGTCTCCCAAGGAGCGTGTGCTCCCTGAGTCCGCTCTGACTGATGGGCGTTGTCACCGGCCTCCGGAGAGAGTCTGTCTGAACGTTTCTGGAGGCATTTCTCACAAATTCCCCTTGTGTTTATTAATCTCACACCTTGGGGGGGCAGTCAGTGCCTCCCATGGCTGGTGTTGATGGAGCACCTGTGATGGGCCAGGTGCTGGGCCAAAGGCTTTTCAAACCCTCACACCTGTGCGTTGAGGGAGGCATTATTATCAGTCCCATTCTACGGATGGAGAAACTGAGGTTCAGAGAGGCAAAGAGAATTGCTCTGGGTCTCATAGCTGGCAAGGGGTGGCGTCAGGATTTGATCCCATGGGCTGCCTGGATCCCGAGCTGTCCATTCTTCATAAACTCTGTGGCTCCATCAGGATTATCTGTAATGAGAGGCTCAGAGGGCCCAGGCTCAGGGCCACACAGCTCGTGTCAGAAGGGTCCAGGCCGCAGGTCAACAGCAGTGGGAGAATATGCAGAGTCCTAGAAGGGCAGGTGTGGAGGGAACAAATCACTCAGCCCTCCCAAGTCCTTCAAGTCCATCTTGTGATGGATGGGAACCAAGACCTGGAGGTGGAAGTGACTAATTTCTCTTCTTTACAATACGTACGTTAATCTAGGCTTTCTGACCCTTGATGCTATTGTCATTTTAGGCAGATAACTCTTCGTTGTAGGGCTGTCCTGTGCACTGTAGGGTGTTCAGCAGCATCCCTGGCCTCTACCCACTGGATGCCAGTAGCACCCCCACCCCAGTTCTAACAACCAACAGTGTCTTCAGACATTGCCCAGTGTCCCCTGGATTGGGGGTGGGGAAGGGTACTGAGCCGCCCCAGTTGAAATCCTTTCGTTAATCTGATCAGAGCATTTACTTGCTTCAAATTCTCCATGTTTCCCCTAGTTTTTCCAGATAAAACCCAAACCCCTTTGCTGGGTCTATCAAGCTTTCGGTGGGATGGCCCTGCTAACACTCGGGCTCTGCAGTCCCCTCCCTGAGCGCAGTAACAAGTCACAGCTGACGGGTACTGGGCACTTCCTATGCACCGCGAAACTTCTTAGTCAAGGCTCCTCAGAGAGTCGCCATCCTTATGTCACAGCTTACAAGCTGGAGGTCTCTAGAGTCTAAGAAAGGTGTCTAGAGCCAGCCGGTTAGTGCCTGGCAGAACCTCAACTTAAATCCCAGCGTTCTGACCTTGACCCAGGAAATGTCTGCTTCACGCTTCGGGTTCTGGCCGGTGCGCAATACCAACAACCCACTTCTCAGATGCGCCCTGCTCACTCCCCTTCCGGGCTGTGCTTCTCTTAGCGCTCCCCCCCCACTCCCCCACCCCCCGGATGAAGCACCCTCCCTGTGCCTCCGCCCCGCTGACAGGACTGCGTCCGTCCTGTGGTCTTGTGTCATATCCTAGTGCTCGCACAGATCTGGGCCCAGCTGGTGTTTGATAACTCAGGAGAGCGTCAGGCCAGGCAGTTCCTCTGCCAGAAGGGCTGCCTTCATCAGGGATCATTTGCTTGGCAAAAACAAACGCACTGGAGCTAACGTAAATAAAGGGAAAGCCACTGTGAGGAGTGAGGGTATCTGGTGGGCCTCGAGGGCAAGAACTCGTTCAGGTCCCCTCTCACTTAAAACTAGAAATTCTTCACAAGACCTTGGTCCCGGGAATTGGAAAGCTGGCAGGAATCAGACTCACTCTTTATGCTCTTTGTCTCTGGGTCCTAGGGGAAGGCTTTTCTCTTTCTCTGCTGCATTCTCCTGCGGTTTGCTGCAGACAAGCTCTCCAGCTCTCTCTACATCAGAACATGGGGCCCCCAAATGGCTGCCCAGGATGGCTGGCCTAGTCCACTCGGGCTGCTCTAACAATGTACTGCAGACTGGGGAGCTTCTCAACAACACAAGTATATTGCTCACAGTTCTGGAGGCTGGAAGTCCAAGGTCAGGGTGCCGGCAAGGTGAGTTCTGGTAAAGACTCTCTTCCGGGTAGCAGGATGCCAGCTTCTCGCTACATCCCCACATGGCAGAAACAGCAAGCATCTCTCTGGGGCCTCCCTTATAAAAGCACTAATCCCACTCAGGAGGGCTCCACCTCGCAACCTAATCACTTCCCAGAGACCCCACCTCCTCCTGATACCATCACCTCGGGGGTTGGGTTTCAGCACATGAATCTGGGGGGAAACAAACATTCAGACCACAGCCGTGGCTGCTCCAACATGGGCGATCCCACCTCAAGTCCACGCTCCTTGAAAGTTTAGTGCATGTAGCTGCTTGATTCAAGTCCAAGCTCTAACACCAGGTAACCAGGAGGGAACTCCGATTGGCCCTGCTTGGGTCAGGAGGTCAATAAGCTATAGATGGGGGGGCAGGAGTCAAGGACCATGGACCCCTCAGTAGGGGCTCTGGGAACAAGCTCTCTCAGAAGAGGAAGTAGGCTGGGAGGAGGGAAGAAATGACTGACAGGGGAATCAGAAAGCAAGCAACATTCATGGTAGAGGAAGTGATCAGGTAGAAGGAAGACCTGCCGTCTCTCAGATTGTCCTGGGGGTCCCTTGGGTTGAGGACACATCTCCTCACCTCTGCAAGGAATGGTGGAGCTCAAAGGCCTGTGCCAAGCCTGAGGGAGGCCCACCCAATGAAGCCACCACATAGTCCCTTCACAGACTTTGCCCCCACAACTCCACACACTTTGAGGCACTTTAATGGGTCTGTTGATCAATGCTTAAGTGTCTACAAGTCTCAGAGAACAGGTGAAGATGCAGACAAGGTACAAAAGGGCTCCTGTGTGCTAGCCTGGAATGGGCTCCAATAGCCGTCGGCTGAGTCCTCCAGAATTATTTCCTCAGCCCATGCTCTGCTTCCGGCCCCTGGTTTCCAACTAACAGCAGCAGCTAGTGGGGTGGGGTGGGGGCGAGGAGACCTGACAGATAGTTAAGGCCAAACCAGAGCAGAACACTGTCACTGAAATGTGGTTCTTCCTCTTCTCCTGGAGGAGACAGGATGGGAAAGGAGGGTCTGATGGCTCTGTACGCCCCAGGTTATGGCTCTGGTGTGCTGCCTATATGGTACAACCAGGGCTTATATCCTCCCCTTAGAGGAGGGCACCCCCATTCCAATCACCATCTCAGATGGCCTGGAGAGCTGGCTGGAGGCACGCAGTATCTTCTATGTTCTTCAAATACTTCAACCCAAACAACACATCCCAATAGGTGTAATGCAGAACAGATAAGAGAATCTAGCTATTTTCGATTAAGACAGGCATTGAAAAGATTTGCAAAAGTATAAAACAATATATCTATTTTTTGCCTTAGAAATATAGTTAGTTTTCATAAAAATATGATAGATATGTGTTATGGACTGAATGTTTGTGTCCTCCCAAAATTCCTATGTTGAAATCCTAATTGTTTATCCTATGAAGAGAGAGGCCTCTGGGAGGTGATTAGCTCTTGAGGGTGGAGCCCTCACAAATGGGATTAGTGTCGTTATAACCGGCCCCCAGAGCTCTCGCTAGCCCTCTTTCTAGCATGTGAGGATACAATGAGAAGGCTGCAGTCTGCAACCTAGAAGCCGGCCTCATCAGAATCCAACCACGCAGGCACCATGATCTCAGACTTGCAGACTCCAGAACCGTGACAAATAAATTTCTGCCATTTATAAGCCACTTAGTCTGTGATACTTCATTATAGCTGCCCAAACTGACTCAGACAGTGTGTTAACATATACTAGGTTTATTGTTATTTGAATGAATTAATAAATATTTTAAACTCACATTAAAAAAAATGTCTTTGGAGTCCTGTAGTTTTAAGGGTATAAAGAGCTCTGAGATCAAAGTTTGAGAACATTTATTCAAACTATTTTATGCATAAACCCACTTTTTCACTTCAGTATGACAAATAAAACTGGCAAGCAATAGGATATATTGGAGAATATGAGGAAGCCATGTGGTATAAACCTAATTCGGCCTGACCTTGTCTTTCCAAAAGGGCCTGACCGAGCCGTTGAGCATGCATTGTGTATCTGCTTTAGAGATTCCCTATGGCAAGAGCAAAGGCCCTTGAGATAAAGGTGCAACCTCCCTCCCCCTCCCAACTTTGGCGTCTTCTTAAGGATTAAGCATCTTTCCTTAGGCTAGAAACTGATTGCTGCGCTCACCTGTGACCGCCCAGCTCCAGACAATAGACTTGCCTCCTGCTACGCCCACCAAGATGGCAGACCCACTACCTGCTGTGTCCATCAAGCGCTGTGCTGACAGGGCAATCTTGTGACTATTGTGGGAGGGACATTTCAATCATATGTAAAGCACCCTCTTTGCGGGTATATAACCACTCTGTACACCTCATTTCTTTGGTGCCCTTTCTTTCTTCGGGAAGAAAGGCCCCGGGCTATGGTCCTCAGATTTCAGCTCAGAATAAACTCACCCAAATTTTCATTTATAGATTGGTTATGGATTATTTTCGTCGACAAGTATCAAGGACATCCTTTCATGTCAAATATAACATCCACTAATGTAAATAATAGCTGCCTTTTGTGAAGTGCATAGATGTACCCAGAGATTGTGCTAAGCACTTTGCACACATGAACTTGTTTGCTTTTACTCTTCGCAAAAGAACCCATGTGAGGTAGGTACTATTTCCCCTACTCTACACGTGAAAACACTGAAACACAGAGAGGTTAAGCTACTTGCCCAAGGATGCACAGCTATTTAGGTGATCCAGCCGGTTTTGAACCCAGACACTCTGACTCTAGAGCCTGTAGGCCTCACAGCAGTCAAAGGTATGGAAGTCCCAGATCTCTGTGAATACATGCACAATGAGCAGTTATAAATGACGAGAGTAACTAGAGGGCTTGGGTTGGGAATAATTACAACATAATTTAGTGTAGATGATTTACGTACTTTGAGCTGTTAATCACGATGAGTAACCTGTGGTTTGGGTACCTGTTGTGTTTTGGCCCAGGCCTTCTATTACCTGAACAAACTCAAAGACAAAGGAGGACGAGCTGTTGGCCTGCATGCTATCTCAAGACCCTCGGTGAAAGCCAGGGGTTTCCCTGTCAAACTGTGAGGGGTGCCCTCCCCAACCACCCCCTCCCCAATCCAGCGTCCGTCTTCTTACACGTTCTCCTGTGACCCAGTACTTTTCCTGATGCCATTTGTCCCAATTTGTAATGCTCTGTTTGTGGTCTGGGGTGCTCAGACTCGCCCACTAGACTACGTGCTCTATGGGCATGGGGACCCGGCTGTCTGCGCTCACCCGCTGTCCTCTGACCCTAGGACAAGGCCTGGGACAGAACAGCTGCTCAGGAAACCCTGGTGGGATGAAAGCAGACTCAGAGCTTGGCACCTAAACCCCCAGGTCCCTTTCCAGCCTCAGACGCATCAGCCCCAGCGTCCTCTGACCCCAGCAGGCTGCACCTGCACCTCTCTGTTGGGGCTGCTGGAGCCAGCTTCACCTGTGCCAGCGGAGAGCTGGAAGTGCCTGAAAACATATGTGGTTCCCAGGACAGCCCTTAACCAATGACTGACGGGTGGGGTAGCAAGTTTAAATACTCCAGCCCTGTCTGGCTTCACCAAGACCCTCTGAGTGTCCCCCACTCTCTTTCCAGAGCCCCCCAACAGGACTGGGTCAAAGGCACCCTCCAGAGGGCTTGGCTTGACACCATACCCTGGCTGCTCCGCTCCCCTGCCCATCTCACTTCCCCGCCACCCTATTAGTTTTCAGTGACACTTCCTAAGAAGTCGTCCAATCCTTGCTCCAGGTCTGCTTCTGGGAAACTCGACCTCAGATAGACCGAGACTGTGCCTCAATAGACCGCTCGTGCCCCTTCGACACTTCATATTTTTTGAACGAATGAATGAATGCAGCATCTCATTTATAATCCCAGAGCTCCGGAGCAAGTTTTAAGGAGTGGAATGGTTAGGCAAGGAGCTATTCCAACAATATTCTCTGGAAATCTTGATAATTAAGACCTCTGGGAGTGTGGTATCAACAGTGGGGTGCTGGAGTTGGTTCCAACTGGCTTGTGAGATCCACTTGTTAACTATTCAGGAATTCCATAAACTGGTTGTTAAACCCTTGGTAGCTTGAAATTGACCATGGTGGGAGTATTTACACCCCAGAAATTGGCAGGTGCTACAAATCAGGGCCAGTCTCCGCTTCCATCCTCCCCTCCCCCACTTCCCCGAGCCAGTTTGCCGCCACACTCCTGGGAACAACAGGTCAGGGTTAAAAAGAAAGAGCCTGTACAACAAATAAAATATAGTACAGTGGTTAAAACGATGGGTCCTGAAGTTAGAGAGGCCTGGGTTCAACTGTATTGTCACTTATTTATTCTATGACCTTGGGCAAGTTACTTCTTTCTCTGTGCCTGAATTTCTTCATCCGGAAAGCAGCGATGCCACCATCTGACATCATAAATCTGAGAAGTGCGTAACTCAGGGCCCGGCATGGAAAGCAGCTCAACCAAGGAGAGCTATTGTTAAGTTAGAAAACCCAGGAAACCCAGACGGGCCTGGAACGTGGGCTTGGAGACCACCGTCACGGCATCGCCATGTCGGCTGACTTGGCCTCACTCGTTTACTCTCGGGTTGTCAGCCCAGCCCCATCAGGTCACTTTGACCAAAAGCTGTGGTTCTTGGTGAACTCTTAAGATTAACTGCTGGTCTCCGCTCGGTGCTTCTCATGTAGAAAGCCCAGGCACCAATGTTGCCTTGTTCTGTGGATCTCTCAAAGAGGGCCTCTGTAGCTCCCTTTAAGAAAAGACAGTCCATTCAAGGCTGATTTTTATTAGGTAGCTGTGCCGGGTAGCAGAAATCACATGCCCCCAGACCAAGGCACACGCAACCAGGGCATGACAGTGACACCAAATCAGCCCATCAAACTGGGCAATTGTCAAACATGCAATACACACCCTGAGTCCATGCAAAGGGCTATCTAAAGTTCAGGGGTCCTAGGACGGTGTAGCTGAGGCTGCCAGCGCCCTGCCCACGTCTCCTTGGGCCAAGCTTTCCCACACCTGCTGGCTTCCTACCACAGCCACAGTGACTCCGGCCGCAGGAGCCACCTGGGCCTGCATGCATGCCCTTGGGAGCAGCCCTCAGCCAATGATTGATGGGAGTTGGTGGCTACATCCCCAGCTTCCTCACCTCTCGGGTGAGACAACTCTGAGGCATGTTCCACAGCGCCCCGCAAAGGTTACCATGGGATTGGGCCAGTTGCCCACAGCAGTGACCTGCTCGTTAAGGGACCGTCCCTTCCCTTCTCTTCTCTGCTTCTGAGTTCAACACCTAAATATCAAGTAGGGCACTCACAGTTTGTCTCAGGCTCTGCCTCTGGGAGAATCTAACCAAAGACAAATAGATGCCAATTATTCGACACCTACTGTGTGCCAGACACAGTATTTGGTGCTTTCCTCTGTGGACTGGTGTTGTGGAGAGGGTAGGATAGGATAAGTGAAAGGAGGGGAGCTGAGCCGAGTTAAGAGCAGTAATGCAGGCCAGGATTTGATGAAGAGTCATTTGTCTTCTGCTCTCCCTCCATCCGTCTTGGATTGTGACATGCCACACGTATATCAAATTTGTAAGCATTGACTACAAGCACTTCAGCAAGACCCAGAGTTATGGGCTTGCCAGAGAAACCCGGCAGAAACTGGAGCAGACGTTTCACGTGGAGCTTCCAGACTGGCCTTTGCCATTCGTAATAATGGAAGATAGCATTTGTGAAGCCCTCGCTCTTTCTCAGGTTCTGTGATCAAAGGCGTGGTTGCATTCAGTTGCCACAACAGCAATGCTAGGTGGTACGTGCTATTAGATTTCATTTTATAGATGAGGAAACTGAGTCTCAGAGACGTTAAGTGATCTGTCTACAGATACACAGCACAGGTAAGTGGTGAAGCCAGGATTCGAACTCAGGGGCCATGCTCTTGACCCATGGCCACCAGTGTGCCAGGCCTTGAAGTGTGATGAAGATCTGTGGGCCTTCTCCTCCCACCAGACCACAGAGTCATGGTTCAGTTATCCTGGGGGACAGCCTCTCTCTGATTTGTTCTGTTTTCAACAAGGTCCGATACTCATTGCAGTATATTGCAGCCACACTCCCCCTTTGTCTACCGTTCTGCCTTTGAGAGCCCCCCCTTCCACCACCCCCACCCCCCATTCATTACAGGTGCATCAGGTAGAGGGGAATGGAAGCCACTGTGAACAATAGGACAAAGAAAGCTCACCATTGCCAGTTGCCTGGGACCCGAAAACAAGTCACTGTGTTTAGTTTTCCGTGGAAGAAAACTCAAGGCCGTGTGTGTCGGTCTGAACATTGGCTGTGAAATTAATACTTTAGCCAAATGACTTAGTCAAGACGGAAATATTATTTTGTTCGCACCGGTGTGGGCCAACATTCCCCCAGGAAAACACTGCTCAGGATCGATGGAATCTTTGAAAGAAACAGAATTTCATTCTGTCCTTCAGTTTATGCTCCTCCTCACCTGGCTACTTGGGTCTCTTGGTTCACTGCCCTGCAAAGACCTCCCAGAACTTGCCCATCTCCCCCTTTCCATGGGTGTCCGTGGTCAGCATGACGCTGAGCTACAGGAGGGAAGATGCACAAAGGGGGTCCTTGATCACTGATTAATTCAGAACTCCGCTTGGGAGGAAACTGGCTGCGCAAGCTCACAGCACACAGGCTCCTGAAGGAGCTGGAAAGGGACAGCTCTGGCACCGGCCGGATCGTCTGGGAGAGAGGGGTCAGAGTGGCTTGGTTTCAACACGCTGGCTTTGATTACTTGGCGTCCGGCTCTGCACTCTCGGTCCTCCAACGGGAGCCCGGCCAGGTCGGCCTGACCCAAGGTCATCACCCCAGAGGACTGTGGAATAACATGTGCTGTTCACTGGCCACTGCTGACCAGGCCTGGAAGACAAAAGTCCCGGTTGCTAGGGTTTTTGTTGGCCTGCTCTGGAAGGAGCTCTTTTGGCCTGCAAATTATTGTGGTTCCCGAGGGAAGCGTGCTGGTCCCCGGCCTTTGAGTCCTCACATACCTTCCTGGCTTTTTACCTTTTCTGCTGTGTCCCTGGGGGTGAGCAAATAGGGAGGGGGCAGCAGATGGAGGGGGCGAGGCTGCCCCTGCAGGTTGGGCTTCTCAGGCTCCTCCATCAGTGATGGCTAGCCCTGGCCATGGAAGGTAAGAGCAAGACGTTAGAGGGTGGAGGAGGAGAGAGAGCAGAGCGTCTTGCCAGCTCTCTCTGTCCACCTCAAGTGAGTCCGAATCTGACAGGATCAGGTGAATGAGGCTGATTTGTGCAAATTCAGGGTCAGATCCTGACCTTATTTAAAATTTTGATATTTTGTTCATCATGGACTTTTTGCATTAATTTTGATAACTGCTTGGAAATATTATTTATCGTGATTACCGAGTTTTTTGATGCCCCAATAGACTCTGCACCCGAAGCCAGGGTGCCTCTCTGCCTCAATGCAGTCCTGGCCTCGTCTTCCTGTACGTGTGAGACATTTACACACGGAAAAATAATCTATCCAAACGGTCTGATTCCGCTTGATGCTCTGTGAGCTGCTTTCGCTCGCTTAACGATACATAGCTGAGCACTTCTATGTGGATGAACGTAGTTCTCCACTACCCTTTGCTGGAAATCATGTGTTGCAAAATATCTCACTGACCCCTTCTTTATGGGTCTGGGAGCCTCTGCCAGTGCCCCACCCATGTCCCTAACATTTCCGTGTGCTCCAGCCAAATGGCACTGTTGGAAATTTGCATTTCCGGGTTTGAAGTCTTGTTCCAGAACCACAGAATGCCACACTGCCTATGAATGCAGCAGGAGAAATCGCTGGAGAACTAACAGCTGTCAGGAAAGCTCTAGGCCAAAGACTTGGAGGTGATGTAAAAAGACCCCAGCTCCCTTGCCCACTGGTAGGACAGCTCTGAGATGTGTGCTCCACACTGGGTCCCAGAGTTTTCCCCATGGAGATAAGCTCCAGGTGCCCACACTGGCACTTGGCTTCATAACACAGCTTTTATCGGCTGCCTGCTCTTCTCTGTGTCACTTCCCCATTCCCTTCCAGGGTTGTCCACCACCCACCTCACACAAAAAAAGAATTGCACTACAATACTCGTCTCAGGATCTGCTTCTGTTAAAATGGGCATTCAGATTATTTCAAATATTTCACTATACATATTTCACAACCTTTGCACTTTCTAGCATATTAATAGCCCCTGTACCTTCTTTTGGGGCTATGATCCCTTCCAAACAAGGATAGGAGAGGAGGGTCTTTGGTAAAGTCCAGAAAGGCAAGCATGACAGCATCTCAGAGTTATGTCATATGAAACGATCATTTCCACTATGTGCTGTGGCATCGACAACATGGGGAAGCATTGTTCCCGCCTCGTGGACTATGCATTCAGTTCTGCAGCTCCAGTGACTGGCACGTAGATGATAAATATCTATTGCACGAATAAAAGGAGTGACTGATTAATGCTCTGAACCTCTGCCACGCTGAGTACATGAGACCATGCAGCTTACCTGAGGCACTGAGCATCTGTGCCTAAAGATTCTCTAATTGTAAGGTCAAGACAGAGAACAGTGCAAGAGTAAGGTTAGCAAGGTGAGTTGGAGGCTGCTTGGAAGATGAAAAACAGGGACCCAGTCTTTGGGGGTGAAAACACGCTCTGGTCCTAAATGGCAGCAGGAGAAGAATCAGAACCTTCTCCAGGTGGGAGTCAGGCCTCAATACCTCCCTTAGGAGGACTTCTGTGCTTACGTATGTTGGTAGAAGAAGGAGCTTTTCCATCCCAAGTGAGTACAGAGATCGCATCCTCCACCCACTTCATCCTTTCTCTCTCTCTGTCTTGGCTGCAAAAGGCCAAGTGTGACTTCACACTGGGATCCGTGATCTCCATAAATCAGCTCTAGACCCCACGCTCAGGGCTGCAAGGAAAGCAGGATTTCGACAAAAACTGGATGCCTCTTCGATTTCCATTGCTATCAGTTGATTCTAGAAGCATTTTTCTAAGCTGATGAAGGAAATCTAGCTGTTCCAAGAGCTGATGAGGGAAGGGCTGTGACTTTTCCCGCAATCTCCTCCTAGGAGCCTGGCTTATGAATACATCACCGCTGCTCCCCCATCCCCACCCAGCCGCCGCCCCCAGACGGAGGTTGAATTTGTTGGTGTTGGTCTTAAATGGCTTCTCTCAGACAGTTACCCATCTGATCACTCCTAAGCTGCCCGCTCTCTTTTCTCTTGGCTCCTCTCCACACTGAGGATTCTTGTTCTGCCTTGGAGAACAGGCTCTCCCATTCCAGGGCCACCAATCCTGCTGGGAGCTTGCAGCCCAAGAGGCAGGAGGCCCTTCGGGAGGAGCCGAGACGATGGTTAGCCTTCCACCGTTGCGTTGAAAGCCCTCACATTTTATTTCTTGAGTTTCGTATGGCTTGGCTTGGCTGCTTTTCTCTACATTTCTGTCGGAGTGTTTACCTTCACTTCTGCCCACCCTTACATCTTTGCCCGCAAAGTGTCCACCCTGGAAATGAGGGTCTGACCCAGCCTCCCACTAAACAAACATCCTAAAGCATGTACAAACACAGCCAGTCCTTGTACCTAGGAACCCCCAGGGATCGATGAGAAAGGACAAGCTCAGGATTAGTGTCACAGGAAGGCTTGTTCCCCACAGCCTGGCTCCTCTCTTACTAAAAAAGCAACTTTTCAGCCTCCCATCAGTCACCCATCCATCTTCACCATATCACCTTTGCAGGACAATTGCATAGACGAGGCCTCCCAACCCAGCAGAGCAACCTGAGCAGGTCGAAGGACTTTCTACATAACCTCTTGATGGCCTCTTGCATCTGGGAATGCTAGAGGCCAAGTCCAATTGCTCAAACACATTAAAGGGTTCTGCTTATGTCATGGTTGCTCATGTTTCACTGATTAAAGCAAGGCCAAGTCTCAAGTCAATGGGGGAGTGTCCTCATCCCTAGACGGGCAGGGAGCAGAGTGAATCAATCAATCACACTACCCCTCCAGGCTCATCTTGAGCCCTCTACCTCTGACCTATTCAGCCATTCTGAATGCATCATGCTCTCTCCAGCCTCAGGACCTTTGCACATGATGTTCTGTCTGCCTGGAAGGCCCTTTCTCTTCCTAATCTTCTATTACTCCTTCTGATCCTTCAGGTTTGTTCCCCCCTTACTTCCTCAAGGATAGGCTGCCCTAATCCCCAGACCCCTAGTCCACTGGCTAAGTCTGCACTGTGTACCAGGCACTACCCTCAGTCACCACCTCACTTACAGGAAGCCGCTTCGTTATGAACACTCTGACACAGTTTCCCATCTCTGTGCTTTTGCTCTTGTCCTCCCCGTCTACCTGTGATCCCCTTCTGTCTTATCCATCTGGCTCCTTCTTGTAATTCACAGCTCAGCCTAAACATCACTTTCCTGAGCACATGATTTAAAGCGGCACATTACACTCAGCATACCACTTACAACCGACACGTGTCCTTTGTCATTCAGTTGTTGCACTAACACGTATGCCCCAGTGAAGGGAGCATCCTTGTCTAATTGGTCCATCCCCATATCATAAGAGCCTGGCACAGTGCTTGCCACATGGTAGGAACGCAAATATTTCTTGAATGACTTAGCAGATCCAGTAATAGTTTCAGCGGCCCTCATATCTGCTAGACTACACACCATGATTTTGGGGTCAGGCCTGTCTGTTGGCTGTCATCCCTCCATTGCTTAAGACAGGGCCACACGTAGTGGGTATTCCATGAATGTGAGTTAGCCATCAAAAGTCTGTCCTAAGTTGAGTTCCCACCAACAAGGATGTCACTGCAAGTAGTTAATTTGGGAGGTCACCCAGTCGGGAGGGAAAGTGAGAGGGGGAAGGGAAGGAAGCCATACAGGCTGTGCCCATGAGTGCTGTGCGGGACCCAGGCACCTGGTATAGAACACACCTCAAGGATACCCCAATAGAGGTGCAAGGCGCCTGCGGCGTTTATCCAGTAACTCCCACCAGGCACTGGCCGAGGGCTGCTGGGCGCTTAGGGACATTCAGACTCTGTAATTTCCGGCCTGTCCTGTACCAGGGGCGAAGCTGGCTTGGGCAGCTGGAGAAAGCCCTCAGGCTATGATGACAGGAGGAAACCATTCGGTCAGTTCTGCCTGCCCGGGAATGAGGGCAGGCGGACACAGGCAGGGCACCGTCAGTGTCTGCGACAGAGGCTAACTGAACCAATGAACTGAGATGCAGGGAGAGGGCTGACAGAGGACAGCAGGATGAGGAGTGGGATGGTCAGGGCAAGGGGGAAAAGATGAGAGAAAGGACGCTGCAAGCTTTTCTGGCTGCCTCTAAGCAGCTCAGTGGTCTGAGGAGGGAGGGTCCTTCCTATTGGCCGTGGCTCATCCCAGGGCTAGGCCTAGAGTCCAGGCTCAGAGCCACGAGCAGTTATTTGGCAATTTGCTCCTGCTTTCTCAGAGGTAATAGCCAAAGCAGAAACAGAGAGCATTGCTGCTTTTCAAAAGGCTTAGAATATTCCGGAAAGAGACTTAAATTTAATAGGGAGAGAGAGGGAGGAGGGGAAGTGGTTGGAAAGTCTGGAGGGAAACCAGGAATCCTGCAACCTCTTCCCAAGCCTGCAAGGATGTGTGGACATGTCCGGGCGAGTCTCCCCTGACCTGGGGCAGCCCCTGGTGACTTTTCAGGTTGAGGATAATCCCGGCTCTTTACTCATCCTTGGGTCTTGTTTTGGGCTATTCCACCACCTCTTCACACCCACAATCAAGAAGGAAAAGAAAAGAAACAAACAAGAGAAAATAAAGCAGCCAGCCTCTCTGATTAATGAGCAGCTGGACCAAGGATGGGTGGCTGAGCAATTTCTAACCAAGACTGATCTGCCCTGGCTCTGCCCTGTGGGACCAGTGACAGCTGGAAGCTGGGCCAAGGCTCCACACCTCCCACCACCTATATTTCTGTGGTCATCTCTGCTGTGTCCACATCTCCCGTCTTCCCATCTTCAATTCAGCTTGCGTGCTGAGTCCAGACTGATGTTGCTAACACCCCTTTAACCCAGACACGGCTCTGTCAATTGAGGATGCTGGAGGTCCTCTTGCCCTAGGGGCTGTGTAGCAGAGTGGTTAAGGACCCCAGCCTCTGGGACCAGGTGCCCTGGGTTCAAATCCTGGCCATGCCAGTCACTACGTGCTCCCAGATCCTCCACCCCTCCCTCAGCGAGAGCCTCCCCCATACTGAGGGTGAGCCTGGTGTCCACCTCCTTCATCTGGGGCTCCTGAGGACACAGCAAATTGTCCCACTCATGGAGACAGGGCTGTCCTCTCTAATGAGGTCCCTTCTCAAAGGATTTTCAAAGGCAGTTTTGACTATTAGCAATTTGTTTTGGGCACAACTTTAGCATCGTCCCCTCTGCGTATGAGGTGAATTGGATCAGTGGTGTTTCTCAAAGGGTGGTCCCAGGGACAGCTGCTCAGAATTACTGGGGGCAGGGCTTATAAAATGAAGGTCCTTAGGCCCCACCCCACATGAATACTCTGTTTTTCTCAAAGACCCTGTGTGGTCCTTGTATGACTGAACCCCTTTTCAATAGACAAAACTGAGGCTCAGAGGGGTGAAGGGACGTGCCCAAGATGAATTAAATAAGAACAGAGCACGTCTTCAGATGCTGCAGCCCATGCTCCACCACACGCTCTCCCTGTGGATCCCCGCTACTGAAAACACAACAAGCCTGCTATGCGGCAGCCCACAGCTCAAGTTTGGGGATCCTTTGTGGGGTGATTTTTGTCTTCCCTCTGCTCAAGCACATGAGAGTCTCATAAACAGTTTTGGCAAGGCTCCCTTTTGCAGCCAGCCTTTCTCACGGCAAGAAACTCTGACTTCAGAAACTGTGTCCCCAGGCCTCCTCATTTCCCCCCGTTCCTCAATTCTTTGACATTTTATCTGCAGGGGAACCTTGCTCAAACACCTCATGCATTCACTTAACACATATTTATTGAGCACCTTGTGTGTGCCAAGTGCTGTTCAAGGCTATGGAATGAACTGCTGTGAATAAGACAAAGTCCCTGCCTTCAGGAAGCTTCTGTTCAAAAATCAAAAAGGAACAATGTCAGGGAGAGATCAGTGCTAGTGAGTAACAGGGTAAGGTCAGGCAGGGTAAGAAGGACAGAATGTGAGGGCAGAGAGGTGTCAGCTATTTTAAGTCTAAAGAGAAAGACTTTTTATAAAACATAACCCCAAGGACATTCTTGCACTTAAATGTCAAGGAGAATTTCTTAACACGCTCTGATAGTCCATCAGTATTCACATCTTCCCATTGTTTTACATATTTTGCTTGCTTGCATGATATCAACCTAATTTAGATTCTGATTCAAACTAAAAGAGTTTGGTCTATAGGTTCCCCATCCATTCCCATTCTTTATTTCTCGCAGATTTTTGTTGAAATGACCGGACCATTTGTCTTACAGAATTTCCCACAGTCTGGATGTTGCTGATTGCATCTGTGTGTTGTCCTTTAACCTTTTTAAGAAGGTGGCCTCCACGACGACATCTGCACAGAGACCTGAAGGAGGGAAGCCAGCGAGCGAGCCCTGCAGAAATCTGAGGGTACGAGGCTCCAGCCCAGCTTCCGGTTTTTCTTAGCTTGACTGCTCCAAGCCTTGACCTCTGAAACCACGTGCTTTTTTCTTGGAAGCGCCCTCCCTGCCATGGCAAGTAATCCAGCTGCCTTCATCAATCTGCAGCAAAATATTTGTGTTAAAAGCACTTGGCCTTATAAACTGGAAACCACCCAAATCTCTATCAACAGAATGAATCAACAAAGTGAAGGATATTCAGGGGATGGAATACTACCCAGCAGTGAAAAATGAATCAACTACTGTTTCAAGCAGTATACACAAGTCAGTCTCAAAAATATTACTGAGTGAAAGAAGCCAGATACAAAATAGCACACATTGTATGATGCCATTTATCAAGTTCAAGAATGGGCAAAACCAGTCTATGGGGATAGAAATCAGAACAGTACTTTCTCTGGAGGTGATAGTAACTCAGAAGGGGCATGAGGGAACCTTCTGGAATGATGGGATTGTGCCATATCTTGATCTGGGTGGTGGTTGCATGGGTGTACACATGTGTAATAATTCACCAAGCACACTTAAGATGTGTGTGATTTCCTATATGTAAGTTATACTTTAATTTCAAAAATTGAAAAGCAGGTGGACTTTGGATTCAGACAGACCCACGCACTAGTTAACTGTCTAACCTTTATCAGTTCTCCTTACTGCTTAGAGCCTCAGTTTCTTCAGTATAAAATGGGACTAATCCAAACCCACTTCTTTGGTATCGTCTGCAAAGCGTTTGGCACAGAGTCTGGCACATAGGAAGCCCTCAGAAAGTTAGCTATTCTCCTTTGAGACCATTCTAATACCCCACCCCCAATCCTTGGCAAACAGGATGAAACCTCAAACAGACTCCACATTCATCAAATTCCCCGGGACACTTCTCTATCAGGCTAACCAGGAGACTCGCATTTGTAACTTGTTCATCAACGATATGCACATTACCTCCCACTGCTATTCTTTGAACATGTTGCTTTCATTTGATCTAATTGCAGACTCAGCGTGGTTAATCACAACATCTTGGGGCAAGTTGGAAGAAGCCGATGGGTCCCTCATATGTGTTGGGCTGCATCACTGCCAACCCCTGCCAGCTTTCCCCAGAACCTGGAGACAAGGGAGTTATTGGAAAAAGATTCTGCTCGTCTGGAATCCTTCTCAGAGGACGGTCTTGGCAGGGCTGTTGCCACACACTTGCAACTGGTTTATCGAGAAATAGCCGCTTGCTGGGAGGTATAATCTCTAAATTGACTTTTTCTTTTCCATTTCCTTTCTTTGTTTTTGATTCTTGAAGTTTCTGTTGAAGCAAACGCTCGTTTGTAGTGTCTGGATCCACAGTCTGGATTTTGCTGCCCTCGACTCTGCTCGGCTGAATTCCCACTTTCCTTTGGCTAATGGCTCCCTTGGTGACACCTTGGACCAATTCCAGAACTTTCTGCCACTTTTAGTTACTAGGAAAAGCTCATTCCAAGGTATAGACTTAGTATGTTTGTTTAAATACATTTACAAAAATAAAAAAAATTTTAAGTATAAAAGACATATAGCAAGTATACAGATCACAAATGCACAGTTCAGTGAATTTGCATCAAATGCATACATCTGTGTAAACTCTATTCAGATCAAGAAACGAAACAAGATCAAAATCCTAGGAAGCTCTTTGTGCCCTTTCTTGTCATCACTACCCCTCACCAGGGAGCCACTATCTTGACTTCTGACACCACAGATTCATTTTGCTTCTTTTGGAATTTCATGTGAATGGAATCAAACAATGTAAGTCCTCTTACGTATCTGACTTCACTCACTCAACATTTTTTTATGAGATTTTTCCACGTTATTATGGTTTGTATACTCATTGCCATATAATATTCCATTATACGGTCCCACCACATTTTATTTTTCTACTCTATTCATTCTAGGTTTTTAAAAATTTCAGTCTCAAACATAATTCAGAGATTTATGCTGTGGGCCTCAGCTGCTTAAAGGTGGGAATGGACTTGGGGTGACTTCTTTCAAGAAGACCTCAACCTCATAGAAGAGCATCAAAAACAATAAAGTCCTTAGCAATTAATTTAACCAAAGAGATAAAAGATCTCTACGTTGAAAACTATAAAGTATTGATCAAAGAAATTGAAGAAGACACTAATATAAATGGAAAGATCCCGTGTTCATGCATTAGAAGAACTACTATTGTTAAAATGTCCATTCTACCCAAAGACATCTATCCATTCAGTGCAGTCCTTATCAAGATTCCAATGGCATTTTTTACAGAAATAGGAAAAACAATTCTTAGATTTGTATGGAACCTTAAAAGACCTGAGAAATCCTGAGAAAGCTGGAGGCATCACATTTCCTGATTTCAAACTATGTTACAAAACTATAGTAATCAAAACAGTATGGTATTGGTGTAAAAATAGACACATTGATCAATGGAACAGAATCAAGAGCCCAAAAATAAACTCATGCATATGCAGTCAACTAATATTTGGCAAGGGATCCAAGAATACTCAGTAGAGAAAAGATAGTCTGTTTAATAAATGGTGCTGGGAAAATTAGATATTCACACGTGAAAGAATGAAACGACCCCTATCTTACACCACTCACAAAAACTAACTAGAAATGAATTAAAGATTTAAATGTGAAACCTGAAACCATAAAACTCCTAGAAGAAAACACAGGGAAAAAGCTTCTTGACATGGGTCTTGGCGATGATTTTTTCATTATGAAACCTAAAACATAAGCAAAAATATTAAAAATAAACAAGCAGGACTACATCAAACTAAAAAGCTTCTGCACAGCAAAGGAAACGATCAAGAAAATGAAAAGGCAACCTGCAAAATGTGTGAAAATATTTGCAAACCACGCATCTGATAAGGAGTTGATAGACAAAATATATAAGGAATTCATACAACTCAATAGCAAAAATACAAATAATCCAATTTAAAAAGTGGGCAAAGGACCTGAATAGACATTTTTCCAAAGATATTCAAATGGCTAACAGGTACATGAGAAGGCACTCAACATCACTAATTATCAAGAAAATGAAAATCAAAAACACAATGAGATATCACCTCACATCTGTTAGGATGGCATCTTCAAAAAGGCAAGAGACAATAAATGCTGGCAGGACATGGAGAAAGAGAACCCTCATGCACCATTGGTGGGAGCATAAATTGGTACAGCCACTATGGAAAACAGTATGGAGGATCCTCAAAAACTAAAAAATAGAACTACCATGTGATCCAGCAATTCCACTTCTGGGTATACATCAGAAGGAAACAAAATCACTATTCGGAAGAGCTATCTACACCCCCATGTTCATTGCAACATTATTCATCATAGCCAAGACATGAAAACAACCTAAGCATCCGTGAAAGATGAATAGAGAAAATGTAGCATATATGTACAATGTAGTACTATTCAGCTTAAAAAGAAAAAAAAAAGGAATCCTTCCATTTGCCACGATATGGATGGACCTTGAGGGCATTATGCTAAGAGAAATAAGTCAGACAAAGAAAGACAAATACTGTATGACCTCACTTACATGTGGAATCTAAAACCACTAAACTCATAGAAACTGATCAGATTTGTGGTTGCTAGAAGCAGGGGGTGGGGTGGGGCTGGAGCAATTGGGTGAAGGTGGTCAACCTTCCTGTTGGGAGATAAATAAGTCCTGGGGATGTATAGACATGATGTCTATGGCTAACAATACTGTTTTGTATATTTGAAAGTTGCTAAGAGGGTTGATCTTAAAAGTTCTCATCAAAAGGAAAAAAAACCTGTAACTATGTGAGAGGATGGATGTTAACTTATTGTGGTGATCATTTCACAATATATTCATATATCAAATCATTATGTTGTGCACATTAAATTGATACAATGTTAAATGACATATCTCAATAAAATTGAAAAGAAAATAAAAGGAGACCTCATTGCTGCCCCCTTTCCCCAGTCCCTCTCCAATGAGGATGCTTTGTCCCAGAGGGGCAGCCATGTCTCCTTTTGGTACCAACAGCCATTCAAGCTGACAAGTCGCTTTTCCATATTGGACATCCCACTGTGTGGCCCAGTGACCTCCTAGGCAAGCCCCACAGCTCCTTCCTAGACTCTGACCGCCACGCTTCTTCACGCGGAGCTACAGGAACTGCTAGGGTATGTACCTTCCAGCTGCAGCAGAGAATGGGGCTTGTCCTGGGGTGACCCCGTCTTCTTCCAACTGCAATACACCATGGCCCCTTCAAGCCCTGCTATCACCATTTCTAGACCAGAAGCATGCACAGGGCTCTTTGTCCAAGTTCACCCTCCAATTTCTGAGCTCTTCCAGTAATTCTCAGCATGCTCCTCTCCAGTGGCGACACCAGGGCTGCCTGTTAGCTTTGGCAGCTCAGTAAGCAAGCCACTGGGGACCATGTGGCCAACCTCTGCTCCTTGGAGGCACCGCTGATATTCACAAATAGGGTAGATGCTCTGGTGCCCTGCGGATCTCTTCAGCTGTTACAGTTTTAGTTCACACAAGCCTGACTTCCAATTGCCAGCACCTGAATCTCTTTGCCTGCAGGCTTTCTCTGACTGCTGGAGCCCATCCTGCCCCAGCACACAGCAGGCTGAAACTGCCAGGGCGTTAACACCCTCCAGGACCAACCCCGTAATCAACGGCTCTGCAGAGTTGGTGGCTAAATTCCCCAGCCTCGTATGTGGAGCATCTCTGAGGGCGTGTTCTGTACTGATGCTCAGAGATCTCGTTGCTTGCAGTGATATCTTGCTCTGCAATATATCCTTTTAGAGGCTGCCTTCCCTTTCCTGACTCACTTCCCCACCCCTACCAATGTCTGCTGGGGACCCCTCCCAAATAAGCTACTTGCAGTAACATTCTCATCTTGGGGCCTGCTTCTAGGGGAACTCAAACTAAGACAACCCATGATTCTCTGGCAATCCGTGTCACTTGGCTTCAGAAAGGAGAATGGTCCCCCCCTCTCCCCAGTGAGAGGAGGAGGATGAGAAGGAAGGAAAGGAACTAGACATCCACAGCACTCCTCTCTCATTCTGTTCTTGTAAAATATTGGAGTCTGGAAAGGCAGTATTGATGATTAGGGTTGGTTCTGGCTCCTCAGTGAGCCCCGAGGACAGACCCGCCTCCCCACTCTCATGATCCCTGCGCTGGGCTGCAGAAGTCAGAATACAGGGCATATTAATGCCTCTTCTCCTAACTATGGGCCATTGTCAGCTCTTCCGGGACAATGGGGGAACCCCCACTCATAGAGTCCTGTTACATCATTTCAAGGCTGCTCCTAACCTCCAGTCTTTCAGGCTTCTCCCGGACACCAAGGATTTACATCCTCATTTTTCTTCATTTTCTACCAGGGACCCCTCAGCGGGGCTTAGAATATTCTTGTCTGCTCCTTCCCAGGCCTGGATGGCTGCCTCCTAAAAACAGAACAGCTCTTGGCACACCTAGCAAAGCAAGGGGCTGGAAATCACTCCACTAATGGTCTCCACTGGGATTTCACAGACAAACTCCCATTGTAAGATTTTTGGGTCAGAAACTTCTGCCAAACTCCAAATATTCCGCTTGTTGTCAAGCTGGAGAGACCAAGCTCCAAAATCCTCAGGTTTCAGGTTCGTATCCGCCTCCACCAGGTCCTCTTGGAGACTGTGCGGCTCACTGATTTGGCAAATTTTCAACATGATTTGATTTGCAGGTGGCTGGGACTGCAGCATTAGGCAGAACCCTCCCCAGCATCCTTGACAGAGCGCCCTAAGTTGGGCCTCTGGGGTTCGAGGATCCCCTGAATACTGCCGGCAAAATTGTGTGTGTATTTATCCCCCTGCATTGTCCTGAGTTCATAGCTTCCCCAAACTTCTCAAAGTGGTCTACGAGCCCCTATCTTTATTACTCCCTGTTAGTAGGAGAGCTGACTGGTTGAAAAACGAGTAACTTTCCCAGGCCCCAGTGATCCCACATCAACTTTACCAAAGTGATATGTGGAACCAATTATGACCATTTGGCCTTGGGACCAGGCTCTAGGCCACGATGTACCCCAAAACAACCCAGAACCCCTGGAGGAGTCGTGTGAGGTACTCCCAAGAGGACTTGGAGGGATAGCAAAGATTGAATCACACTTTGTCGCATGTGCTGAATTTCCTCTGTCGACATTTCTTTTCCAAAATTCTCACTTCCGGAGGCAGCTGCTCTCCTCCAATCCCCCATTTCTGCCTCTTCCTTAAGACCCTCTCTTGCCCCTTTCTCTTGTTTCTTCCATCCTTTCTTCCTAAGTAGCTTTGGGCCTTTTCTGATGTAAATCTACTTTGCCTCTCTGGCTTCTTACCATTCTTCTCTCCACTCACGAACACGGACAGCTCAAAGAAGGGGCTGAGGAGTGAAGCAACACCCATAGAAGTTTCTAGAAGGCAGTGAAGGCAAGCCGTCTCCAGAAGTTATGCACAAATAGTTTTGTTTCTGTCATTTACTCACTGGGTAGCTAGAAATGAAATTGAGGAACTGGTTACTTTTTCAACTTAAACTGCACTATGAAAACAGTGAGGTAGAACTATTTGAACTGACACAGGAAGATATCTGAGATCTAATAGGCAGGGAGGAGAAGAGGGTGCGGCCAGCCTGGGATGCTCACAGGGCCCTGACAGGGAGTGTTTCTTTAAGAGTGAGGCAGCTGGGGTGCAAAATTTAAGGAGGGGCTCACTCTCAGGGTTGTACCAGTGCCGACCCTGCACTAGCGTGCACCTGAGAGTGAGCGCCTCCTTAAATTTTGCGCCCCAGCTGCCTCACTCATCTCACCCTCCTCCTGGGTCTGATATTAAATGAAAACAATAAAGCAGAATCATCCTCCGCCTTTATAGAGTGATCTCATGTGTAAACACTCTACGTGTGCCTTAAATATACAGCAAGATCTAGCCAGATCACGCCAGGACTGTCTCTGTGGTTCATCCTGAGGAGTGGGGTTGGAGGGAGAAGAGCGGACCCTCCCTGGTAGCTTTACCCATCTCTGTACTGTTGGAAGTTTCGGAATAACAATCGTATGTGGCTTTAGTAATTTTAGACAAACCAGAAAAATAAATAGAATAAGAAGCGGTATGACATGTCAAAGGGCCTGCAAAAAAATATTAAAGGAAAACAGATTGTGGGGGTTTCTTCTTGTGGTCAGATGCAAATGCTGAAAATTGAGCCATGTTGGCGATTCTCTTCCCCACCCCCAATTCCAAAGCACCCTCCTGGTGCTGTTTCCCTCTGAGCACGCACCCGGGCCACCCACCTCTCGTTCCTCTCGTTTGAGGTTTGTTCTGGGAGCAGAGTGACAACAGCAACCCCCTGGGACGTGCAGCAAGGGGCAGGATTGTGTTTTTCTCTGCTCTGCACGTGTGGTGGGGGAAGGAGTTGGGCAGACGGGGCCGGGATGATCGAACTTCAAATGTCTGGTGGCAGATACACCTGGCAAGGCTTTTAGCCACCCATGAATAAGCCCACAAATTAGACTTGCTTTTTTTTAACTCTAAACTTTGTCATCAGTCAAATTTATCCACCTATCTTAGCCAGGTTTTTCAGTGGAACATTTTTAAAACCCGTATTACTCTAAGCCAAGCAGAAAAGTGTAACTTTGCCCTTTTCCTTCCGGGCATCCTCTGCATTTTGCTAGTACCTTGTCTATCCTGCCTGAGAAGGGCTCTCCAGCTTCTGAACCTTTTCTGACTTTCTTGGGACCAGACAGGCAGGAGCTTTACTAATCCTGCTGCCCAAGAGCTGGTTATCAAGACCCCAGAGGACTGGGA
Source organism: Equus asinus (assembly GCF_041296235.1). Classification (NCBI taxonomy): domain Eukaryota; kingdom Metazoa; phylum Chordata; class Mammalia; order Perissodactyla; family Equidae; genus Equus; species Equus asinus. Next base: position 29,750,336 of record NC_091810.1, on the reverse strand, counting down.
GCCTGCTGGACGCAGCCTAGAGCAGCGGTTCTCAGCGAGGGCTGATTCGCGCCCCCCCAGGGGACATTTGTCTGGAGACAGTTTGGATGTCACATCTTAGGGGGAAATATTGGCATCTAGTGAATGTAGGCCAGGGATGATGCTAATGCACAGGAAAGCCCCCCACAACCCAGAATTATCCAGCCCAAGATATTAATAGTGCCAAGGTTGAGAAACGTTGCCCTAGAGGCTTGCTATTCAAAGGATGGTCCATGGACCAGTGGCATCGACATCCCTTGGGAGAGTATTCTAAATACAACATCTCAGGCCCCACACAGCCCCCACGTTGAGACAGCAGAAGTTGAATAACCCCCTTGTCAGTCAAGACAGGCTAGTGTGGGATCGGCCGACTCTCTCTGTAAAGGGCTGGACGATCTCTGACACAATTGCTCACTAGGCCTCTGTCACGGGAAAGCAGCCCTACTCCATGTGTGAAGGCACAGGCATGGCCGTGTTCCAATCATGTGGCTGGCATTAGTTTGCTGAGCCCTAGGGGAGGTCATGTTATGCAAAGAACCCCTAAAATAGCAGATTATTTCTCACACACACTGTGCATCCATCCCAGGTTGGCTGAAAGCCAGTCCCAGGGTCCCAGCCTCCACCATGACAACCTTCGCAGGTCATCACGGAGAGGAAAATACACAGCATGCATTGCGCATGCAGCGCACAGCCAGGCATATGTTGGCTCCTAAAGCTTCCACCTCGAACCCGTCCGTCTCCCTCACGTTTTCTTGGCCAATGCAAGTCATGTGGCCGTGCCTAACTTCAAGTGGGAGGGGATGTGTGCCCAGAAGGGTAATTCCTGATAACTACCCAGACCCCCCTCGCCAGAAATCCCAGCCCTGTGCTTACTCATCCCATTTATGAATTCCCTCAAGCATTTGAATAGACCTGAGCACAGTGGCATCCCAGGCTAGGAGTGGACCATTTAGTGATGAACTCATCTCCTCCTCATGCCTTCTGTAAGGAATATCCGTACAAACACACATGGATCTCATTGCTGCTCTGTGCCAGGCCCTGAGCACTTAACACACTTCATACCTTTCTCCTCTCATCGGAGTCCTAGGAGGTGGGTATCATCTGCCTTTTCCAGAAAAGGAAACTGAGACAGAGAGGTGATGTGGCTCATCGAAGGCCACCAGCTGGTAGATAGTAAAGTTAGGTACCATTAGCCCCAATTTACTGGTAAGGAGAAGAGGCCAAGAAGTTAAGCAATATGTATAAAGTCACATATCCAGTGATAGAACCAAAATTCCAACCCAGATCTATTGACTCCAAGGACTGTGCTTCTAATAGTTTCTAGTCCCAGGACATCCGTTCTGTGACCGAGGCTCTAAGGCACTGTGGGTGCCCTGCTCGTCTCGCTTGGGCCTTACCACTTCAGTGGACATCAGCCAACTTCCAGCTATTAGGACCTGCATCTCTCTGCCTGAGAGCTCTCTCGGAAGCCACACAAGGGAGGCTGCCCTGTCTATGCTCATGGAAGTCAGCAGAGCCAGGAGATCACCACCACGGGAGCAGCACCCCACCGAAGGCTACTGCAAATACCCCAGCTGCCCTGGCTCCCGAGTGTGATGACTCTAGGGTGGGCGTTCCACGCTGGTTCCCAGAGCCCCCAACAGGTTAAGGCTCCAACATCCCCAGCAGCAGTCGATTTGATGATGTGTCCATTATTGACTGCCACCTCAGATTGTCAGATTTAACAAATAAAAGTTACAAGACCTCCAGTTGAATTTGAATTTCAGATAAAACTGCTCTTTTAGTATAAGTATGCCCCAGGCAGTATTTGGGACATATACTAAAAAAATTCTTATTTATCTGAAAAATATTGCATAGGACATACTTATATTAAAAAGTTACTCATTGTTTATCTGAAGTTCAGACTTAACTGGGGTCCTGGATTTTATCTGGCAGCCCTCCTGCCATCCCTTTCCTGTGACACAGCCCCTCTTGCCTACCTCTGTCTCCCATACAAACGGCTTGTACTTGAATCCTTGTCTCAAAGTCTGTATTAGGGGGACATAATGAAGAGCAAAACATGTCTGCACACAGCAGAGATGGTCCTGATGTTTTAAGGGTCATGTGGACTCCTTGGGAGCCAGGACAATGAGGCCACTAGCCAACCTCCACAAGAACCAGTTGGAATGCAGCTGACATGGGGAAGAGAAACCTTTGCTCCCCTCTTGCCACTGCAACCATAGCTTGATGCTTACATGGGAGGTAGCTCTTTATCTTCTTGTATTCTCTGCCCATAAGCACTGAAAGATGCAGACATTTCTAGACACCTTTTATCTGAGATATCGTCTACTGTGCTCAGCATCAATAGGTCAGACAAATATTCAGGATTACATGGACCATATCCTGTTCCCACTGAATAGCCATCCCACCCTCCGTTTTCCTTGCTAACATATCCAGATTTCATTCACCTTCTTCAGAGCAGCTGCATCCTTCAGGAGAGACCCAAGCTAACCCTAGAGTGTCTCTTTTTCAGCCAAAGCCAACCATAATAACTCCATTGCCTCTACCAATAAGTGGTTTAGAATGGATGTGAGATGCGACACCTGCCAGGGGGACATGAGGGGGCATACTGGAAAAATGTCTTTGCTCATAAAAAGAGACATGTATAGTGGATGCTGGGTGCACTATCCAGATCCTCCTTCAGGATAGAGGCACTCATTCTCGTACCTTCCAGGAGGGCCTTGCCCAAAGTTATGCTCCATCCTCAGGGTCAGCCTGCATCCAATGCATGGTCAACCCAAAGGTACAAAGTATGGCCTCTTGCCTCAACCTGGGAAACTCTGAAGATCCAGCCAGCTCCAGATTGCCCTCACAGGGTGAGCTGAGACCTCAGCTGCAACTACTTCTTGGCTGACTCCTGCCTCTGGCCAACCCTGCCTTCCTCACTCCCCAACAGTTCCTGTTCTTGAGAGTACTCACCAATAACCTCTCTGGATGAAAATTTCCATCTCAGGGAGTCACTCAAATCAACACGTGAGGAGCAAGTTCTCTTTTTCACTGGAAGATGTTGCTTTCTGCACACGGAGCTGCAGCAGCCATGAGGGGACCATGAGGGGAGCCAACCTAAGAAGACAAGTCAACACTCTGAGGATAATGGAGCAAAAAGAGAAAGAACCTGGGTCTTATAATGTCATTGAGCCACTCAGTTAACAAGCTCTAGGACTATAGGACTGTCCTACTTCCAGGTGTCTGGTTATGCCAGCTAACAAATATTCTTTGTCATAAAACCTCTTTTAGTTAGGTTTATGTTACTTGCAGCCAAAATCATTTAAAATTATATACTACATTTCAGTAGGAGGCAAAGGGAAATACTCCAAGACACGAAAGAAATGCTGCCCAGAGCAGCATGGGCTCCAAAAACCCAACACTGAGGTGGCTAGCCAGGATACTCCTCCAATTCCAGGTGAAGGCTCCCATCCTAAGTACAGTGTGACTTTCCCTCTTCCTTCATGTCACTGTTGCCCAGTAAAAGCAGAGACTAAGAAAAAGTGGGCAATTCTTCACATGCTTCTGAGAAAGAAGGAACCTCCAGCTAATTCTTTGACACCTTGTAATTCATGGACCAGCCATGCTTATATTTTACTTTCTTCTTTTCTTGTTACTTAGAGAAAAGGAGCAGAGAAATGTGTCAGGCCAGGAAAGGCTAAATCATCTCAAGTGATGCCTGCTTCGTAAATACTATGAAATACTATGGGATGCTCAAAAAATATTTATACAGTTTTGCCCCTCTTGTGATGAAATAAACCACTCAGTTGCGTCCCCAGGCCATGAGACATTTTAATAGCTCTTTCTATTGAAAGTGAGTGATGCCTTTGACACACAAGCTATTGTCATGAGCTAAAGATCAGAAGATTTGCACATTAGGTAGCGGTTATGAACTGCATGTTTGTGTCACCATCAAATTCATATCTTGAAGCCTAAATTCCCAAGGTGATGGTATTTAGAGGTTGGGCCTTTGGGAGGTTATTAGATGGTAGGTTGGAGCCCTCATGAGAGGATTAGTGCCCTTATAAGAAAAGAAATGGAACAGCTTGCTTTTCTCCCTGCCCCCCCGTCCCCCACATCCATCTGAGGACAAGCAAGAAGGTGTCTGTCAACAAGCCGGGAAGTGAGTCCTCACCAGACACCAGATCTGCCAGCACCTTGATCTTGGCCTTCTCAGCCTCGAGACCTGTCAGGACCAAGAGTCTATTGTTTAAGCCACTGAGTCTCTGGGATTTTTGTTATCACAGCCCAGACTGACTACAGCAGTAGCCAGACACACAACACTAGCATGTGGTCTCTCTTACCTGAGCTATTTTCACCAGTTGTATAGAAGAGTGGGAGTTACGATTAAGGAATCTAGAATCAAACAGCATGGGTTAAGTCCTAGACCTTGGGGAAGTTGCTTCACTATTCTCTACTTGTTTCAACATCTATAAAATGGGAAAACTAACAGTCCCGGGCAGCTCTGGCTAGGTTACGATGCTGCAGTAAGGAACAACCCCCAAATCACAGTGGATTGCAACAACAAGGGTTTATTGTGAGTCACATGTCCATTGTGGGTTGGCTGTGGGTCAGTTCCATGTGACCTTCATTCCATGTTGCAGGCTGACATGGCAGCCTGTATTTGGGATACTGCCAATTTTGTGGCAGAGGAAAGGAGATCCCGGCAGAACCACATCATGATTGTGAAAGCTTCTGCTTGGAAGTGGCATGCATCACTTCTGCTCGTGCTTCATAGCCCCAAACTTGTCACACGGCCAAGACTGAAGCCATAGGGTGGGAAATATAATCCTCCTACTAGGAGGATGGGCCAAAGTTTTGAACAGTAATACAATGTATTACGCTAACTCCATGACTGTTACAAGGATCGAAGCTAAGAGGCACATAGTAAGTACTTGAAAAGTTAGTTGTTATAAATATTAGTGCCATCATTTCAAGTTCTAAGTTTCTTCGCAAGATAGGGAACTTTTTATAAATGGGCCCTTCTATTCAGTAGTCATGAAGATTAACTTTTGAAAGCAATAACTCTATTTAGCTAGTATGTGGATTATTAGGTACTGTGAATCCATGACCAAGTAAATAAAGTTTATTCAACTGTAAAATGGGAATAAAAGTAATGTCTACCTCCTAGAGATGCTGTGAAGATTAAGGCAGAGAATCCACACAGTGGCAGATGAAAGATGGCTGCAAATCCTTTATTACTTTCCCCATTGAAAGTGGAGTCGAATTCCTTTCTCCTTGAATCTAGGCTGGCTTTAGAGACCTGCTTGACCAACGAATGTGGCAAAGCAGTGTTTCAGGACTTCTGAGGCTGGGTCATGAGCAGCCTTGTGGCTTCTGCCCAGCTCTCTAGATCACTTGTTCTTGGAGCCCTAAGTTGCCACATACGTGAGAGAGGGGTCTGACCGAGCCCAGTCTCATAGCTGTCTGTGCCAAAGTGCCAGACATTTGAGTAAAGCCATCTTGAAGCCATCAGACCAGCCTAACCATCAGCTCAGTGCCACTAAGTGACTTCAGTTGATGTCTTAAAGACCAGAAGACTCACTCAGCTGAGCCCTGCCTGAATTCCTGGCCCACAAAATCATAAGATAATAAAGTGGTTGTTTTAGTCACCTAGTTTTAGGGTAGTTTGCTCTTCAGTAATTGACAACCGGAAGACACGCAAGCCCCCAGCACTCCGCCTGATTCATATTTGGTTCAGAAAATATTGCTCGTACCGTTAGATCTAGGGTAAGCTCCCAGCTCATTTTCCCCATTGAATTTGGAATGCCCCTGACTTAGAACTGAGGAAAGGATGGTACAGACACATCTTTAATCAAATGTTCCACAGACACTTTCCTCGACTTCCCCTAAATGTAAAGAAAAAAGGAGGAATAGCCCTCGGGTCCATAAGGGGAGCCTTAAACATCTAAGACTGTTAACCCAGGGAACAACAGAAACTCCTGACTTTTCTTAGGTCTACTTGTGCCTAAACCTTTTAAGAAAGTCAAAATTCAATATTTTTAATTCTCTTAAAACTTTAGGCAAAATTGCTGTACCTACATGACTCCCTCTGTCGCCCTGATGGGTACCTGTGCCCTTTGGCACTCAGCATATAACTTCAAGAGACCGTGTGTTTACCTTGTTCCAAGAAGCAATGGCCTAGACTCTAGAGTTGGAAAATTCCCCTATTCAAGAGTAAATAACAGTGTGTCTGGGCTGGGGCTATCCCTTTTGTTGTTGATTTGTTTGTTTTCTTGACACAGGGATTTGGCCATTTAAGATGGAAGTTGACACAGCTATGCTATGAGTGCACCAAGTTCCATCTCCTTTTCCTCCTGGGGCCACGGCTGGACCATATTTCCCAGTATCCCTTGCAAAGAGATGGAGCCACATGACTGAGATCTGGCCAATGACATGTGGGCAGCAGTGAGCGACGCTCCTTCCAGGCCTGGCCCCTGGCAGATCCCCTTTCTTCTCTCATCTGCCAGAGAGTTCAGGGAAGGACTCAGAGACTCTAAGGGATGGTGGAACCAAGGGTAGAAGGAGCGTGGGTCCCCAAATGACTGAAGGGGAGCAGATCCCCGCTTCCCAGCTCCACCGCACGGAGCAGCATCAGACTGTGACCTGACGTGCCGCTGAGGTGGGGGCTGTTGCTATAGTCAGACTGTCCTAAGCGACACGAGGGTGTGGGGTGGGAGCAGCCTGTGCTGTCCCCTCTCCAACAAGAGCAGACCGAGGCGTCACAGGGCCTTTGTTGGAGAGTGTGCTGACAGCAGTTAGACTCCATGTCACAACTCCCAGAAGAAAGGAGAGAGTGGCCGCGCTGCCCCCGCCTCCCCGGTCTCCTAAGGCTAAGAAGCAAGAGTCTTCTATTCTGCTTTCTCTCGGCAGGGGAACTGCGGGAAGTCATCTAGCACATGGTGCTCTGCCGGCTCCGGTGACGAGCAGATGAAATGCTATCGCTCGTCCAACAAGAGACCTCAGAAGTGACTCACTGAATCCCTGAGGCCTCTTTAGAAGAAGAATCTCCTACTTCCTCGGCAGCTCCTCCCTTTGCTCAGCCTGGTTTCCAGGAAGCAAGACAGTCAGGCTCCCTCAGATCAGCTTTGCAGGGAGCAGATGCTCTTGGAGTGGTTCTTCCCCAGTCTGGCTGGCTGAGTTGAATGGCTGTTTATGAGTTCTAAAATGGTGCCTTTTCCAAACATGGCCTTGGTACCGTATCCTGGAAATCTCTCCATTCCGGATGCAGCAAGGGAGGCAGACGTACCTATCCTGAGAGAGGCAGGCTGGACCAGTGCCTGGGCAGAACCAGGTTCTGCGGGTGCGGGGATGGAGGGCTTTGGGAGGCGAAGAAATCAGCATCTGCTATTGATGTCTTCAGCCTCTGGGCTTTGGATGTCTTTGACCGCTATCCCCCAGAGTCTAGGAGTTTAATGTAGTGGTGGGTGACTTGTAAAGGAGAAAGCCCAGATCTGGAACTCACATAGACCCAGTTTGACTCCCAGCTCCAGCACATACTACTAACTGTGTGACCTAGGGATGTAACTCAGCCTCTCTGAGCTCCTGGTTCTATACCTGGAAAATGGGGAAGTGTACTGAAACCCAACTCGTAGAGTCCTTGAAAAGTGTAAATGAAATTATGAGTAAAATGCCTGACATCCTAGTAGCTCTTACTCCCAACCCCCTTTGGTATCTGGAGCCACACTTTTTGGGATCTTCTAAGTTACTATTCTCTCAATCCTTGAAATCGACCTCATCATCTTACTGCTCCTCACTGGCCACTGTCAAAAATTTGCAATGGAGGCAAGCTGGGAAGACAAGCTTGAGCTTTCAGAACAGGAGCCACTCCAGACCTAGTAGCTGGAGCTGCACAGTATCTTAGAGGAGAATGGGGGAGAGCACCCCCATGTGACACTTCAAAGGGCTCTCATATAACCCCAAGCCCCCCAACTCCCCAGTCTCTACCCTGTACTAGCGGAACAGGAAAAAAAACATCAAAGACTGGCTGTCACACCATTCCACACCCTCCTGTCATATCTGAAACACATTGCCAGATTATCTAGGAGGCCAGGATTGCAAATCGATGGCATGCACCCCACCACTCTCCCGTCCTATAGCTGTGGCAGACATCATTAATCAATCACAGCACTCTTCCCCGCTGAGCCCAGAGGAGGCAGCAGACTCCTTCTCCACATAGCACTCTGACAGACACCACCAATCGATCAGAGATGTCACGCAAGAGGAAACCTATTTACCAAACCATAGACATTTGCCCTCTGGAGTGGCCTAGCCATGGAGGGCAAACAGCAAACTAGAGAGGCACAGTAAGAAGGAAACCAAGGTGGATCATTGAGCTGCCAAGTGCTTACAAGAACCCACTGCACGAGGGCTAAGAAAATCCCGATAAAACAATACATTAGCCATGGAATCCCAGTTTGAAGGGCTATTTCCAAAGTACAATTTCTGCGTTTTCCATGTACTGCTTTGTTGGGCACTTTTTTCCCCACAGCAAGGAGGTTTTCTCAGGAGATTGAGGGAAGCACACAGAGAGGGGGGTCATCTTCACACAGTTCCGGGCATCGTTAGCCAAGCCTCTAACTAAACACAGGTGTCAGCAAGGCCAGTTAACCAAAGCTGATCCCACCTCCAGGACGGTTAACAAGACAGTGACATATAGCCCAGGCTGTTAAATCTTCCGAGGCAGGAATCCTTGTCTTCAGTGAATGGCCATGAATCAACTAAACGGGATATGCCAGGATGTTTAAGACGGCCGTATATTTATTTATGAGTGAATGACCAGTTCAGTATTTCTGCCAGTTACCTTTATGGTTTTTATGAGATTTGGATAACGTTTATTTATCGCCCGCACAGTTTCCCATTCACAGTGGAGCTTTGTTCGACATTTAGAAATGTTCCTAATGTTTTTGCTGGTCTCTCTGGCATGAATAAAGGGATCTTTTTTCTTTGAGTTTCTGCAAGGAACTCATGCAAAGCTAATTTGGATGATAAAATGATACCATTTCAAACATCTTCATGCACGGATTATATTATTTGAACCTTTTCATAGGAAGAGATTAATCGTGTGGTTTGCATCACCAACCTTATAATTTTAATAACAAGGCTGGTCAGATGAAGAGCCAAAATACATCTTTTACAACAGAGCGTGCTACATCATGAAAGTATCTTCTATTCCTCCTGTTGGACTGTGCTGATGTCACGGACAATTTGAGAGGTGAATTTGCTTCCAGGATGGGCAATATATACCCAAGATGAAACTATATCATTTACCACTATTGTTAACTGCAATAGTAATAGCTCCCATTTATCGAAAGTTCATTAGGTACCACTGCGTGCACAATCTCTCAAGCCGGGGAAGGAAGAACAGTGTTCTCTATTTTCCAGATGAGAAAACTGAGGCTCCACACCGGTAAGTAGCATCTGCAAGCCCCCCAGCTGGGACTAATCGGGCTGCAGGGACTCGCAGGCATGTTGGTGTCATGCCAAGGTTCGTCCCTCTCCAACTATGCTTTGCTGTCCTTGTGGCCAAAATGCGCTCCCCCCTCAAATTATTTTATGTGGCCAAATCCACGAGAAAAAATCAAACTGGCTGCCAAATACCGTGCAGACATAACAAAAAGTTAATTGACTGCAACTCTTATTTTCCAGCCTACTCCTGTGGTTTTAGGGAAAATCATCTCAGCTGTAGAGATGATGACCCGTTGGTTTGAAGGGGCCCCAGGGGCTGTGTTGTGCAGCTCAGAGGAGCCTCGCCTCCTTGCTCCCCTCGGCCAAGTGCTCTAATGTCCCCGATGACATCTCCCACGCCAGGCTCTCTACCAAACAATCAGGACAGCATCACTACCACCATCAAAATAATCCTCCTAATCATCGCAAACCACAGTGGCAGCCTCGCACCAGCTCACTTTATGGCACATGCTAGGTGCCAGGCAGTACAGTGCTTTATGATATATGATACAGTGCCATATACTAGACATGCACAATCTCGCTCCGTTCTCCCACCACGTCTGGATGCAAGGAGAGTGTTCCACCCATTTTACACACTGGGAAACTGAGGGTTAACCGGGGTCTGTCCAAAGTCACACAACAAGAAGGCAGAAGAGCTGAGGACTGGAGTCCAGGCTGCTGATCCCAGGGTCCGGGCACCTAACCTCTTATTTTTAGAGGCAGAGGACCTTTTCCCAAAGAGGCAAAGCAACAAACCCATAGGTAGTCTCAGAGTTGGGATGATAACCAGGGCTCTCTCCTCATTCTAGAACTTTCTCCACCATGCCACACTGCACCATTCTTTCTCCCTGTTTGTTTCCCAGCAACTAGGCACAGACTGTTGGCCTGCTATAGATGAGGAACTGGGCTATATGCTGACAGGAAACAACAACAATAAGACAAAAATAAACTAGAAAGAAGGTGTGGTTCCTGTTCTCAGCAGCCCCAGCGTCAGACCGCCCTGTGTTAGACTCCTGGCTTTGCTACCAACCAGCTTCGTGAACTTGGGCAGATCAATTCCTCTCTCCGGGATTCAGTTTCCTCGTTTGCAAAGTGGGATAACGTTAGTACCTGCTTTGTAACGTTACTGTGAAGATTGAAAAGAAAGATAACTAATGCAAGTTTAAATGGGGTAAGGTATGTAAAATGCCTGGTACGTTTTCTGGATATTTTTAGGCTCTCGGAAAATGGTGGCAGCTATTTTGTTTTTGCCAGCACATTAAAATATACATATAATTAGGCCCCAAAGTTGGCACCCAAGTGCCAATCTAAATTTTCAAAGCAAAATTCTTTTTTCTTTCTTTCTTTCTTTTTTTTTTTTTTTTTTGGTGAGAAAGATTGGCCCTGAGCTAACATCTGTTGCCAATCTTCCTCTTTCCTACGCCCCGCCCCCCACCAAAGCCCCAGTACACAGCTGTAAGTCCTTCTAGTTCTTCTATGTTGGATGCCTCCACAGCATGGCTTGATGAGTGGTGTGTAGGTCCATGCTCAGGATCCAAACCAGCAAACCCCTGTGCCACCAAAGCAGAGCATGCGAACTTAACCACTACACCACCGGGTTGGCCCCTCAAAGGGAAATTCTAAAGAAGGGAACTGAGATATGAGCTGGAATGGTCTGGATTGCTCTCACAGAGGAAATACGTATTAATTTGGTTCTTGAAAATTGGATGCATAGAACTCAGATGATGTGTAATAATAAAAAAAATTGTAACTCACCATTTCCTATGTACCAGGATCTTGACATAAGGCATTCTATTCCTTACAACTCTATATGTCTACATATCCATATTTAACAGGTATGAAAAAACTGAAGCTCAGAGAGGTGAAGTGACTTTCCCAAGGCCACACAGCCACAAAGCAATTGAACCAAGTCTCAGTCTACACCTGTCTGACTCCCTGGCCTGCTCTTCCCTTCTCTGTATAGGTCACTGGGGATATCCCAGAGAGTGGTTGAGTGAGAAAAGCTACCCATGTGTTGGTGGAGAGGGGAGAGCTCTGAGTGCTGTGCATGGTACCCATGGTCTGCGGGCGGAATTCAAGAGGTCTGCGAACTTGGATGGGAACAAAAATTGCATCTCGTTTTTCATTACCGCTTACCTGAAATTTAGCATCACCTTACATTTTGAATCTAGGCAGCAAACAACAGTGTTATCAGCAGCACCTGTGGCTTCTTCTCCACTAGATCTGTTGGCCAACATCCTCTCATGACAAAGGGGATAATCTGGCTCCAGAGCCAGCATCCTCCCGCTAGGCTCCACTGCAAACTTCTGTCAGTCAACTCACCACCCTGTGTTAACCGCTTGCTCAGCTGATCAGCTCTTCACCAAAATGGAACACCCCTGAGGCCAGAAACTCTCTCTTGCTCATCTTTGAAGGATGAATCTTAGCATTTGATCCGGAACCCAGCATACAGTAGGGGCTTAATAAATGTGTGTTGCCTGTGGTAGGCAGCCTTCCACACTGGCTCCCAGCAACCCGCTTCCTACTCTTCGTGCCCCCGCGTAATCTCCGTCCCTTGGGTGCAGACCTAGGGACTTGCTTCTAACAAGTAGAATGAGGCAAAAGTGTAGAGGTCACTTCTGAGAGGTTACAGAAGGCTGTGACTTCTACCTGGCACGCTGGCTGTCCTCACGTGCTCGCTCTGATGGAGAGGAACTGAAGGCAGCTTCTCCCAACAGCCCGTGAGGACCTGGGGCTCTCAGTCCAATAGCACAAGGGATCCTTCTAAAAACCACTGGGAGACTTGGAGGTGGATCCTGACCCGGCTGAGCCTTCAGGAGAGACCACAGACCCTGGGCCGACACCTTTTTTGCAGTAAGAGACCCTGAGCTGGAGGGTCCCGCTAAGCGGTGCCCAGATTCCTAACCTGCAGAAACTGTGGCATAATAAGTGTGTGTTGTTTCTAAGCTGCTAATATGGGTGCAGTTTGGTGTACAGGAGCATGTAACCAACACATTGCCTATCAGAATAAAGTGGAAAGGGAGAAAAGGTGGGAGGGAGAGAAAGCACAAAGGGGCAGATGGCAGAGCTCTCTGCTGCCATCCCCCCTGAGGCCATAGTCTGGGGGTCACTCCTTAACACCCCAACCCCATAATCTAGACTCTTTCTTATCCCCCTCCGACCAGTAACTGCGCACAGGCTCGTCCGTGCTGGGGCCTGCCTTCGGGACCATTTGAACTTTCCTGCCATGGTCACATGATGCTCAGTGACGCATGCCAGAATTTTATTATAACCAAATGCCTCACTTCATCAGGACAGAGGCCAAAATTGGCTAGCATTCTTTTAATGCTCTTGTAATGACTCCAAGCCCATCGGGGGGACTGCACAGAGCCCATTTTGTTATCACCCATTTGACTCCCAAAGAATTTCCAAGAGTCTTGGCAGTGAAGACATCTGGTCCACAAAACCTCACGGACGTGGGCAGTTGCCTCAGCCAGCTGTCCGCCCCCAAGCTCTCAGGCCCCCACTCCATCCACCTGCTGGGAACGTGGATTTACACCCACCCACCCGCATCCCTGCTTGGCTTCTGCAGGGTACTAGTCTAGACCCATGGACCCTAAAGTTATTGTCAGAGGCTCCTGCCCAGCTTGCAGCAAGTGCTTGAATTGGGGTGGAAGTGCCAGCTAAGAGCCCCCCAGAAAGAACTCTCAGAGCCCCCTGCTTTCTCTGGCCCAGCCACGCCTTCTCCCCATTGAACACAACACTCCCCCTCCAGGCTGTGGTGGTTTTATTTGCTTTACCTTATTTCCTCCATTCTAACACACCAGCCGTGGGAAAGCATGCTGTGGATTTAATCACAGCTCTTCATGCAGGAAAACCACTATCATATTGAAGGTACACACTGACTTTTTTAGAATATCACACTGTTTGAGGTGTCGTTTACAAACTATAAGATGCTCCCCTTCTGAATGCACATTTCAATGAATTTGACTAATTTATACCCCTGTGTAACCAGGACCACAATTAAGACAGGGAACATTTCCATTAGCCCACAAAGTTCCCTTGTGTCTCATCCCAAATAATTCCCCTGCTCCTGTCCCCAGGCAGCCACTGATCTGCTTTCTGTCACTATAGATTCGATTTGTGTTGTCTAGAGTTTCCTGGACTTGGAATGACATAACATGTCATGTCTGCTGCGGTGTCTGGCTTCTGTCACTCAGCATAATGGTCTGAGATTCATCTGCAGAGGCAAGTGGGAAGCAGCCAGCAGGATGGGAGTTCATTCCTTTTTATTGCTGAATAGTATTCCTGTCTGTTTGTTTTTATGTGCTTTTCCCCCTCATTTTCAACTTTGTTGAAGAATAACAGACTAAATTGCACATAAAGGATTCAAGTTGATTAGTTTTAACATCTACATCCATGATGTATAGGTTTTTACACATCAGAATTGTAAAACAAAACAGTGCAGCCCAGAATGGTGAAATGAGTCCTTGGTTCAAGTCCTCTCTGGGATCTCTAGGTGAATATTTGCCTCACCTTTGGCTAAGTAAAGAATCTTTGATGATTTTCCCCAAAAAAATATCTGCTCTAGAGTGATTTGCTAACTCTGAAGAAGGACATTTTAAAAGCAGTCCTTTTGCTGAAAACAAAACCAAAATAAAACAAAAAACAATGCTTAATGGGCATCTCGCTACATTCAGTATTGCTATGACAGGCTTCTCAGCTGCAGCTACATGAACCCAACTCAAAGTGATTCAAGAAAAAAAAAAGTGGGGACAGAGTAGGATTTGTTGGCTAACATAAATGAAAAGTCCAGAGGCTTCAGGCATAGCTGTATCCAGGCACTCAAACATCATCAGGACTCAGTCTCTCTTCCTCTTTTTCTTTCTCTCTCAATTCTGCTTTCCTCCTTGTGAGCTTCATTCTCAGTCTAACTCTCCCCACGTGGTGGCCTGCTGTAGTTCCAGACTACTTTTTTTGTGTATCACTCATGAAAACAGAAACCACGTTTGGTATTTACATCAGAGGAAATTTAATGCAGGGAATTGGTTACAGAGGTGCTGGAGTTGCTTAGAAGACAACCCAGGGATGTTGAGTAATCCAGAGATTGGCCACAGTAGGAAGGCACTGCCTCCCTTATATCAGAGAGACAAAGAGAACAAGATGGTGTAAATGAAGTGCAGGGCCTGGGGAAGCCTGACAGAAACTGGAGCCAGGACAGACCAGCTTGGTTGAGGCTGGAGCCACAGAGGAGCTGCAGCTGCTGCTGGAGACACTGCCCAGGACAGAGGGGGAGAGGAACGACCACAGCTTCTCCCTACTTCCGCCCTCAGACTCCCCCAGTGCCTTCCATTGGCTCAACCCAGCTGGAAGCCAGCTGGCAAGAGGGCCCGGGGAATGCAGCCTGCAGGGGCCAGCTCCCTGGGATCCAGGCAGGAGTAGAGGAAGAATAAGGAAATAGGAGATGGGTTCTGAAGGCAACAGACCCAGGACAGCACAATCCCCACGGAAAGTGAGCTTTTTAAACGTGCCAACAGAAGTTCTGGAAAGGCATCTGATTTGTCCAGATGTGGGTGTGGGTCCCATCCCTGGGGGCGGGGGGAGGGCGGAGGGCTGGCAGGGGATGCGGCGTCAGCAACACAGACACTAAATGAAGCAGGAGGACCTCTAAGGCAGAGTCGGGGTGCTCTTACCCGCCATGGAGGCGGAGTTGGCAAACCCGGCTGTCCACCGCATGTGGCTCCAGGAAGTGGGTACTGGAGGCCGTGCAATCGCAAGTGGCCCCACGCGGGTCATTTCCACACTGCGGAATTCTAGGTTTGCTATGATGCCAAGCTATGGCCAAGGTCAGGACTTGCTAACATGTTCTCAGGCCCTGGGAAGGTGGGAAAGGGAACAAATAGATGAAGAAACGCTATCTTGGACCCTTGTCACGACTCTCGCTCACTCCCAAGCCTGGATTTTGCAGCACGAGGCTCAGGGCCTGGGTGGGAAGTGGCTTAGGACCCAAACCCCAGAAAACACAAAAACCAAGTGTCTAACCAGTCTTCGGTGGCATATTGCCTTCTAAAGGAGACACTTTGCAACCCAAATGCCGAGGCCAAAGGATTTCCTACGAGTCTTTTATGATCTCTATAAATTTCAAGAGAGAGAATTGGTGAGCAACTGGGCTGTGTCACTGTCAGATTGCTGATTGAACGTGCCTTTAATGGAGTCTCCAGCAGCCATAAAAATGCATGAAAACAGCCTTCTGGATACAGGCAAGCCTGATAGATGGGGCAGTGACACCCAGTAAAAGCCAGACGGGCTGGGCTTGTCCTCATGCCTGTTGAAGAGAATACGTCTTGGTGTTTCAGGATAGGACGTGCGCACAGAGAAGCATTAAACATTCTACATGGAATCTGTCCCCAGGCGGAGACAAACACACACACACGCACACGCACAGGCACAGGCACAGTCAAATCTCAACATCGTACGGGGATGGCTTTTCCATAAGACATTCATAAGTATAGCCCCACAGTTAAAAACTTGGGCCCTCGTGGGTTGAATAGCATCTCCCACAAATTCATGTCCACCCAGGATCTCAGAATGTGACCTTATTTGGAAATAGAGTCTTTGCAGATGTCATTTTGCATAATATTTTGAAGTCTTGGTTTGCACCTCTACAAATTGGGAATATTAATAATGGCACCTACAGATAAAATGAATGGAGGATATAGAGCGTGTGTTATCATATAACAAATACACAATAAATGTTGACTGTTGCTACTACTTCTGAAGGGAGGTTGGAAGGGAGGGTGCGGTGGGCGGAGGAAGGGAAACTCTTAAGAGCTGGCTGCTACTCATCGTAACCCTGAACGGGGCAATGTCCTAAGGGAGCGCAGGGTGGCCATCTCCCTTAGCAGACACGTGGCGCTTCTTCTCCATAAGTCTCCACTCATAGTGCTTCAGAGCCCCCTGAACGTAAATCTCCTGAAAGTGGGGCAAACGCCTCTCTGAGTACAGATACTGCAAGGTTCTCCCGCGGTGAAGAGGTGCAGGGGCTTGCCCTAGGCTCCTCTGTGCCATCAGATGCCACCTGATGGAGCGCTCTGGCCAGGAAGTTTAGGAGCCCAATTCAACACTCAGATAAGAGAATGCACTGAATCCCCTTATTCCTGACATGGGCATATGGTACAAATCATTCGGCATGCATTAAATTACTAAAGTGCTCATTTATTTTGGAATGTATATGAAGGAAGCAGAACAAAACATGTACCATTTTCAAAAGAACTCATTCCCTCTGCTGGGGGCGAAATACCTCTTGTGGGAAGGTAGTCATTGAAAATAAATTATCTTCAGGGGAGAGCACATGATCTTCTAAAGGGGAGCATTGTTCTTTACCAATTTTCTAATTCTGGGGAGTCTGTGTTGTGCGCGTACACACGTGTATTGAATGTAAAGTTGGAAAATCACTAACCATATTTATTAAAAACTGAAAAGGCGTATGTACCCAAAATAACAGTCTAAACAAGTTTGAATTTTTTTCTGACACGTAAATAAGAGAAATCCAGGACCAGAATTCTTAGTGATACTATGGTGGCTTCATGGTGTTATCAGACATACGTGCTCCTATCTTTCTGCTTTGCTAAACTCAAAGTGAGTGGCTTCCTTCCTTAGAGTCACCTAATGGCCCAAGATGGCTGCTGGAGCCCCAGGTACCATGTGTGCATTCCCCGTCAGCAGAGGATGAAGGAGGGAGAGACAAAGCAGTGCACCTGCCAGTGTATCAGCTATTTTCACAGCCTGTCCCAAAGTCCCATACATTTCCATAGTCATCTACACTCCCTAATTGTAAGCAAAACTGAAATGTTGTCTTTTTGTTGGGTGCATTGCCACCTCAAAGAGAACTGGGGTTCTGTTACTTAGAAACAAGGGAGAACGGAGGAGGGTTGCGACCAGCAGCCTCTGCCACACATGGAAAACTAGAAGTAAACTTGACCAAGATATTCTCTGCGTCTAGTAAGGTCTAGAACAGAGATTGGTTGTCACTTGGAGGATAAAATTAATCATTCTCTTTGCTTCTATTCGTACACTGATTAGACCTATTCAAGAGTTGAAATGCAAATTTGGAAACAATCACATATCCAGAGAAATACGTGCCTTTGTGGACTTCACCTGAAGATAGAGTTTCCTCAACTTTTAAAATCATAACTCCAATGACATCGCTATCAGCGTCTTAGCCTACTAGGTCTGCCGTAACAAAATACACGCACTGCGTGGCTTAAACGACAGGCATTTGTTTCCTTGCAGTTCTGGAGGCTAGAAATCCAAGAGCAAGTGCCGGAAGGGTTGTGTTCTGGTGAGGCTTTTCTTCCTGGCTTGTGGATGGCCTGTCCTCACGCGGCCTCTCCTCCGTGCACGTGCGCAGAGACAGAATCTCTGGAGTCTCTCTCTTCTCATCAGGATACCAACCCTACGGGATTAGGGTCTCATCCTCATGACCCCGTTGAACTTTAATTACCGCCTTAGAGGCTGTCTCTCCAAATACAGGCTCATTGGGGGTTACGGCTTCAACATATGAATTTTGAGGCAACTCCGTTTCGTCCACAACAATTGGTAATTAAAACCTGTGGATAATGGGAGAAGAGAACACCTTTGCTGTTAAAAGCATCTTGTTGGTGCCACATCTGTCCTCTAGACATTTGTATGAAATAGAGACAGAGTCAGTGACAACCAGATCTACTGGGCATCTGCCATAAGGAATTCAGGGATGTCCCTCCAAATCTCTTCCTTCTGTTTCCTGGAGACCACAAGCCAGACTTATTAAATTTGATAGAAAGCAGACATGCGTATCCTTCTAGATCAGAGGCCAGTTCAGGATTTCACAAAGTATTTCACAGAGAAAGCGTTCCAGAGGAAGCGTCATTTGGAATACCCTTAGTTAACTCAAAGTTTGTTTAGGTTTTTGTTGTTTGACTGTGGGCCTTCTCAGGGCCTTTAATATATCTGAGTGTGTTGTCAATCCCCAAGGTTGAGCCACACTACGCAACATCTTCCAAATAACTTCAGGTCCTTTTTGAGTGTGCCCTTTTGGGGAGCAGGGTTCTACAAAGCACACTTGGCAAATCATGGGCCCTTTCCTCTGGACCAGGGGTCATCATGTTGGCACTGCTGCCATTTTAGGTAGGAGAATTCTTGGTTGTGGGGCTGTGCTGTGCATTGTAGGATGTTTAGCAGCATCTCTGGTCTCTAACCACTAGCAACCCCTCCCCAATCCTGTTGCCAGTAACAAACCCTCCACCATGCTGTTGTGACAACCAAAAATGTCCCCAGACATTGTCAAATGTCCCTTGGGGACAAAATCGCCCTCAGATGAGAACTTCTGCCCTAGAGAAAGTTCTGGAGTCAAGAAAATATACAGCGACTAATCAAAAGCCTAGTCTCTCTGAGTAAGAACACAGCCCATTTTTAGGGCCCGTTTTAACAACACTGTTATTTGTTCAAAGAGACAGTATTACTGGTAAGGCTCATTTCAAAAACTGAAATGACAATCAAAGTTGCTGTTTCTATGAGAACTCAGTTAAACTCTCATGAAAAGAGTCCATAAATGAAACTTGCTTTAAAAATGTTACGGAGTTAGGTGTAGACAAGACAACTGTATTATTTCAAACAGAATTTTAAATCTCCCCAAACTCCACTTTGCACGCAGTTTCAGGAAAACAGCTGTTACTGAAAGTGAAGTGTGGCACTTCTATATGTTCTGAAAATCTGGTGGGGATCGTCCTACCAATGTCGTTCACGAAAATTCTCCTTGTTCAATCAGTTCGGTGTTAAACTGTGAAAGCCGTCCCAGGAAGTGTCCGCCCCAACATATTTCAATGGGCCTGAAGAAAGAGCTGAGCCAGGAATATATCCTATTGTCCCAGAAAATAAGAAAGTGTTCAAAGATCGATGGGGACATGTCCAAAGCACACAGGAGCCAGGTTGATGGGGCTCCCACCGGCCAAATCTGGGATAATTTGAACATTAAATAGTAAACATGTGTAACACATGAAATAAAAGAAGAATCCATGAACTTATTTAAGTAAATAAACAAATACAGAAAAGGGAAAGCTCTTCCTTATGGTTAAAAAAAAAGACAATAATAGCAAAGGAATGATAAAATTAGAAAATGATCATTTGGCAACTGTCATAATAATAACTGCTCCTGTCGAGAATCATCAACAGGTATTCAAACCAGTGGGCAAAAGTTTGAGGAGTAACAGAATATTCACGAAGTCCCAAAGCATCTTATCATAATATAATTAATTGCAAAAGGTAAAATGGAACTTTACAGTGGAGAGACCTGGCAGAGAGCATCCAAACCGAGGGATCCAGGTTAACATCACAGTAATGGGACAGAGCAACACTGCGACATCTGGATGTGAGGTGCCGAGGACACAGGATCGCTTTGGTGGCATTCCTGCCAAAGGGGCTTAACCCAAGCCATTCCTGAGGAGACACCAGACAAACCCAAACTGGAGAATTCTTTATAAAATAACTGTCCTGTGTACCTCAAAACTGTCATGAAACACGGAGGAAGACTGAGGAACTCTTCCAGACTCAGGAAGACCAAACAGACATGAGAACTGAATGCAACACATGATCTGGGGTTTTCTTTATTATAAAGGGCAGTATTGGTACAATTGACAAGATCTGAAAAAGGTCTGTAGATTAGATGATAGTGTTGTATCAATGTTAATTGCCTGATTTTGATCATTGTACTGTGATTATATAAGAGAACGTCTTTATTTTCAGAAAATACATGCTAAAGGGGCCGGCCCAGTGGCGCAGTGGTTAAGTTCACGCACTCCATTTCAGCGGCCCGGGGTTCTCAGGTTTGGATCCTGGGTGCAAATCTAATACCACTCGTCAAGCCATCCTATGGTGGCATCTCACGTAAAATAGAGGGAGATTGGCACAGATGTTAGCTCAGCAACAATCTTCCTCAAGCCAAAAGAGGAAGATTGGCAACAGATGTTAGCTCAGGGCCAATCTTCCTCACAAAAGAAAGAAAAGAAAATGCATGCTAAAGTAAAAGGGAATCGTGTTTGCAACTTACTCTCAATGGTTTGGAAGAGGGGGAATATATATGTGTGTATACATATTATATAATATGTGTACGTCATATGTCTATGTGTATACAAACACACATATATGTACTGAAAGAGAGAGAGATTGAGAGAAACTGTGATAATTTGCCTTGAGTGGTCTGGGTGAAGCGTGTTAGGTAGTTTGTGTGATTCTCACAACTTTTCTCTAAGTCAGAAATGATGTCAATATTAAAAGTTAAAAAAGGAAAGCTCTGAGATTTAGGACTCCCCGACCCTTCCGGACTGAATTCTCCTTTCTGCTTCATCCCGCCTCCTCCTTCCACCACACCCAAGACCTTTCCCATCTCCTTCCTCCAGGGGTCCTGCACCCTAGCTTTTGTCTGCTCAGCTTGCTCCAGATTCCTGGATCCCGCCCCGGGAACTCTGACTCAGGCCCTCTAGAGCAGCGGTTTTCTGCAGCTGCCTGAGTGCCACCTCAGAAGTTCTGATCTGATTGGCTCCGAGGGCCCTCTGGGCCTCAGAAGAGTTTTAAGCTCCCCAGATGATTCTAGTGGGTAGCCAAGGGTGAACGAGAATATGAATCACCTGAGGATCTTATTAAAATGCAAATTCTGACTCATCAGGCCTGGGGAGCAAGTGCCTGAGATCCTGTGCTTCTGTCAGTCTGCCAAGGATGCTACAGGGACCACACCTCGAGCAGTGTCGGCCTCACCCAGAACAGATTGCAAGTGTTCTTTGCCAACGGACCTTCACTGTCTTAAGTTCCGACAGCTCCACGAGGGCAGACACACCATCTTTTTTATTCTCTGTGAATATCCAGCAGGGGGTCTTTCAGAAATAGTTGTTGAATGCGTGCATGAATGAATGAAAGCTTTCCTAATACCACGCTTATCGCTGCAAGTAACTCCCAGCCGCTTAAGATTTAAAAAATGGTCATATTTTGCATTAGAATCGCCCCCATCAGATTTCATGAAATCAATGGCTTTTGAAACTAAAAACCACTTCGGGGTGAAAAGAATTGGCAAGCTCCCACTCCCCTTCAGGACTCGCCTGACGCAGGTGCAGGGGACCAAAGCGGCCTCCGAGGCAGCTGCCGCCCCTTCTTCTGCACTTCTGAAATCATTTTCGTATTAGCATATCTCTAAGTGCATATAATTTTCACATCAAAGAGTGTAATTTTTTGCAGAAGTGGAGTAGAGAATAATTTATCCGCTGAAGTATCTCAAGCAGTAGTCTCGATAGCATGACATAAAAATTACACAGAAGACAGACATTTAGAAAAATTCGGCGGCAGAATTTGTATTATTTAAGTGGATGTGGAGAAAATTCACCCATTGAAATTAAAAGATATGGTTTTTTGGAGCTAAAAGCAGGCTCCTAGTGGCGAGAAGGCAGTCTGAGCTAATTACCCTCCTCCTGGCTCTCTGAACAGGGAGAGAATCCATGGTGTGTCTTTCCCTCTGGGAGGAGTGGGCGACTAGAAGCACAGGCTTCGCCGGACCCGTCTGACCCTCCAGCAGCATTCCAGCTCCTGATGGGTGCAGCCACTCAAGTCCCTCTGAGAGGAGCCTCTGTTAGGGAAACAGTCTGGCCTGAGGTGAAGGCACATAAACAACTTCACCCCTAACTCTGACTCCTCAGTGTCAGTCCTCTCGTGCAGCCAGCCGGCTCTGAACTCACGCCCCTGTTCTAAAAACCACCTTCTCTGGTCCCCTGCCCTTGGCCCCAGTGATTGCATCTTTGCATTCCAGCCTCCTTCCTTCCTCTGGGCCTGAAACTCTCTCCTGGCAACCTGGGCAGAACTTCCACACAACACAATGCACACCCCCCTTAATGCACACGCATACTTAATACACACACAGCGAAAACAAACATACCTAATATGCACACACCCTACAACACATAGACACTTAGTAGGTACACACACCTGTACATACACACCTACCCACACCTAACATGTATACACACCTACACACACACACCTAACACACACACACTCCTATATATACACATATATACCTAACAGACGTTCATACGCACACATTTTGTTTGAGAGAGAGAAAGAGAAAGAGAGGATCTTCTTGTCCTGGCCCCTAGACGATCCATCAGCCAGCTCTAGAGTTTTTGGTCACTTTCAGGTATAAAACACTCAAAGTCTGAAATATTTTTAACGTCCAGTCCGGGACACTGCAATGCAGTCAGGAAAGAAAGCTCTTTTCAATGGATGCTGGAAGGTCCATTGGCTATTTCTATGGGGAAAAAAACGTTATCTTACCCTTCCCGTGATTCCTAGCGGATGACAGAACTAAACGGGACAGGTAAAGCGATGAAGCGCTTAGACGAGAAAGTAGGAGAACATCTTTGGAATCTTGGAGAAGGCAAAGAATACTTAAGCAGAATTTGAATGGGGGCTAACGATAAAAATGGCAAGCAGTACCGTTCATAATAGTCCTGATGTGGAAAACACCCCAACGCTCATCAACCACAGTAGAAGAGAGAAATAAACGGTGGCATATTCACACAACAGAATGGTCCGGAGGTGGGAGTGACCCTCTCTAACTGCACACACACGAAAATAAGACTTAGTCCTACAAACGTAAACTTGTCTGAAAGAAACCAGACACCCAAGAGTAGATACTACGCGATTCCATTTATGTTAGGTACGAAAACAAGCAAAACTAATTTCTGCTGTTGTGGTTTGGGAGAGAGTTGATTCTCGGGGACCGTCTATCCAGGGCAGTGGGATCTTCTAGTTGCTGGTGTGTTCTGTTTCTCCCTCGGAGTGCTGGGCACACAGGTGTGTTTATTTTGGAAAAATTCGTTAGGTTGCACACACAGAATACACATGATTTTCTGTAACCACATTAGACTTGAGTAAAAAGCTTTCTTAAGTGCTATCCAAGTTAAACAATGATTGACATTCAGCACAATACTTGCGTTGGCTTTGAAGAGGTGCTTTGTAAATATTTTAATTCTTGTTATTTAATAGAAAAAAAGTACATGCACGTGGTTCAAACTCAAAGATTCAAACAGTACAGGAAGTGTACAATGAAACATGAGCCTTTCTGCCACCCTAGATCCACAGTCTCCTTCTTTAGAGGAGCCCCTGGAAAAATTTCTTGTGTGTCCTTCCAGAAATTGTATATGCATGTACATGCTTCTTATATGCGTGCGTGAATCTACATCTGTCTCTCTATATATTTACACAATTGGAAATAAACACAGTCTCCTGCACATTTCTTTTTCTGCTTAATAATGTCTTGGAGATAGGTCCATATTAATACATAAAACCCCACCTCTTTCTTTAGTATTCTGGGGTAGAGATCCTATACTCCAGCTGATGGCAAACTATGGGCAGCATGCCCAATGAAGCCACCACCTGTGTTTGTCAATAAAGTTTTATTGGAACACAGCGGCACCCATTCGTTTACACGTTGTCTGTGGCTGCCTGCACACTTCCACAGCAGAGCTGAGCAGTTGCAACAAAAGCTGTATGTAGAGAGAGTTGTCTATTGCTGCTATAACAAAGTGCCACAAACTAAGTGGCTTAAAACAACTCACAATTGTCATCTTACAGTCCTGCAGGTCAGAAATCGGAAATGGGTCTCACTGGGCTCACAACAAGGTGTTGGCAGGGCTGCATGCATTTTTCAATGCTCTGGGGGAGGATCTGTCACCTTGTCTTTTGCAGCTTCTAGAAGGTGCTTGCATTCCTTGCCTCATGGCCCCATTTCCATCTCTCAAGCCAGCGATGGCTGGTTGTGGCTTCCTCACATTAGGTGTTCTGATGGCACATGCTTGAGTTGTGGGTTTGGCTATTGTCATAGTCAGCTCCGGCTGCTATTCCCAAAATACCATAGACTGAGTGACTTAAACATTAGGAATGCATCTTCTCACAGTTCTGGAGGCTGGAAGTCCCAGATCAAGGCATCAGGAGGTTTGATGTATCATGAGGCTCCTCTCCCTGGCTTACAGATGGCCGCCTTCTCTCTGTGTCCTCGCATGGCCTTTTCTCTGTGTGAGCACAGCCCTGGTGTCTCTCTGTGTGTCCAGATTCCCTCTTCTTGTAAGGACACCAGTCGGATTAGACTAGAACCCATCCTAACGACCTCATTTTAACTTACTTACTTCTTAAAAGTCCCTCTCTCCAAATACAGACACGTGCTGAGGTCCTGGGGGATGGGGCTTCTACATGGGAATTTGGGGGAGACACAGTTCAGCCCATAACACTCTCCCATCGCTTAGCTCTCCCGATTGTACTGCCCATACAGGGAAAATTCCATCCTAGGGAAGAAAGCGCCTGGGCACACAGTCAGCGCTCTGCAGGTGCTGGAGGCGGGGAGCTGCCCACAGAGCCAAAATTCTCCCAGTGGTGAATCTGAGGTGGACAGAGGGGAGATGGGAGGATGTCAACAACATCTTCTATATCTTCCCTAACCATTCTGTTGAACGCAACGCCCCTCTGTCACTCACTCTCTGGCTCTTCGCCTTGCTCTACTTTCCTTCTAATCTCTTATTACCACTTGATGTATCATATTATTTTTATTGAGACACAATTCACCACAAAATTCCATGAAATTTTTGTACCATAAAATGCATCCATTTAAAGTGTGCAATTCAGCGGGTTTCAGTATATTCTCAAGGTTGTGCAACCATCACCACTATCTAATTCCAGAACATTTTCATCACCCCAGAAAGAATCCTGGACCCATCAGCAGTCACTGACGTACCATATTTCCCTTGATTTTCTCAGTGACTATTCCACTCTGCTGCTAGACATGTTTCTTGAGAGCAGAGATCTTGATTTGGTCACTGGTCTGTCTCTATCTGCCAAGAAATGGCCTGGTACATGGCTGTAACTCAAGCAAATATCTACTGATTTAATACAGAAACTTGAAGCCACCTTCATGAAACAACCCGAGATTTTGAGACAAAGGAGAAGACCGGGAATGGTGTGTAACGGAGACATTCCAGCCGCCGTGAATCTTGTGCTGGCAATACGGCCGGGTCCTCAGTGGCCGGTCTTCAGGCTCCAACCCAGAATGGAATGAGGCCCCTCTTAGGGTGCTGGCTCCATAAACTGGGTTAGGAGATGTGAAGATTTATGGACCTGTGGTTGGAAAGTTTTCTTTTGCTGTGTTACATGGGCTGTAATTTAATTCTTTTCCTGTGTCTTGTGAATTTTGAAAATTCTGAGCTTCAGAGTGAGCTGAAGAGGTGGGGGTTTTCAGCTTAGCTGTGGAAAGAACAGGCTCCAGTCTCAGCCTGGCCACTCAGGGGTATTGTGACCTTAAAGCAAGTTAAGTCACCTTTTGTGGGCTCAGACTTCCCATCTGTAAAGTGGGATGGGAGAGGGGAGACAACAGTTGCCATTTTATAGGGTTGTGGTGAGGATAAAATGAGCAAAAACACGTGGTTCATGGTTGAAACCTACTATGTGCTGCTCAACCGTTAGCTGTGAGCACAGAGTAGGGCGATGTTTGTGATGCTGGGGATGTGACATAAGATAAAGTACCAGTAACAAAGAATTTGGATGAATCTGTCTCCTCTCTGCTGGACATTCCGAATAGTCCCTAAATTCTGTGTATCTGGCCAGGAAAACTCAATGTCATCATAACACCTTATCTGTCCACAAGAACGTTCAGTTGATGAACACGTTAGCGCGTGTCCTTGGGCAAGCCGCTTATCTGAACCTCAGTTTTCTCGTCTGTTGAATGAGAATAATCTATGAAATGAGAAACCATGAAGATAAAAAGAGACAATTCACGTGAAGTGCCGGGGACACTGTGAGGGTTCAATAAATGATACTTGTTAATATGATCTTTATTCCAAGGTCACAGCTCCTGGGCTAAAATCCTGGGGCCCAGAAGTGTTTAGGGAATCAGACCCTTATGATTTTAGAAAGGGTGGACACGGTGTACCCTGTGAGACCCCTAGTGTGTCCAGGGCAGCAGGTGACAATCAAACACATTAATTCTTCTGCAGTTGGACGTATGAATACTCACAGAAGTGGGATCAACGATGTGGAGGAAGCAACAGCATCAGTCGAGACAGATCAGGTTTAGCCAAAATGATCAGAGGGCAGGGCAGGTTTCAAAGCCAAGTGAGTAATGAAAAAAGTTGCAGTTTTCAGAACTTTTCAGACTTATCGAGAAGGACAGGTGGATTTGTACTTCCGTTTTAGATGCCTAAATCTTCTGTTTTCCGCTCTCCCCTAAGAAGAGGCAATGGAGACAAACATCGACATGCGTATATATTTAAAGAGGAAAACATCATTACAGGATCCCAATAAGAACGATATATGCAAACGAAGAAGGAGAAAAGGAGGGCCAAAATGGAAACTAATTTTAGTAACAGCAATGGATTAAAAAAAAATTCCTCACTCACAAATTCAAAAACAAAAACTGTCGCACTGACGTATCTTCCCAAATTTGGTTGAAACATCTCTCCTGGTTTTGGAGATGTCTTCTCTTGAGTCGCAGCCAAGGACATATTCCCATGGCCAAGTTAAAGACTTAAAATTGCAAACGCAAACGCAAAGACCGAGAGATCCTTCCAGTAACAACCAGAGCGTGACTCTGGTGGTACAGACACCTCCTGAGCTACTGAACAATTAGCTCATAGGGTGAAGCACCTTCCTCGGTGAGGCCACCTTTCGTCAGGCCCAGAAAACATTTCAATTGCTCAAAGTGTGTAAATGCGACCCATTTCATCGAATTGTTCTGAGTTCCTTGTCAAAGTGGTTAATGTGCCTCCAAAACATAAACACAGTTTCCCTCCACTGCAAGTTGAGCAGTCACAGACAGGGAAGGATTCTGAGCTGGGGACAACAGCTGACAGACAGGCCACCTCTGCAATCCTGGGCACAGAGCTGGTGTCACAGAAGATGCCGTTCCTGCTTACGGCTCCACGTAGCTGAATTCTGCGACATAAATTATTAAAGAACGCGCAGAACATTGCACAGTTCATGTACTTAATGATTATAGTTCACAGTCTAGGTCAGATATAATTAGATGTTACATTAAAATAGCTTCACAGAGCCATTTATTCTGATTTAATTACTTAAAATGATAGCATAATGAGCAATGCTTTCAAGGAAAAAAGTACTCTTTAAATGGGCTCATTTTAAGTTAATACGAAGAAAATTAATCATTTAACTAAATGTAGGAGGACAAGTCCACGTCTTAAGCGACACTGTTTCCACGTTGCAAAGGTTAACGTGTTGCAAGTGAGAGGGAAATAGAGATTCTTTTTCCCTATGGGAATGTAGACTCTCATTTTCACCGTTCCCTCCAAATCTTACTCTCTTCCACTTGAGCCTAGCCCCAGGCCAGGATGACTTTAAAAGCCAATGCTGAGAAGCAACCATCCAAACGAGACCATCTTCATGAATAGCAAGGAGTTATGGATGACCCGTCCCAGCTTCACGGGAGGCATGAGAAACTGGTCCAAAGATGTGACATGGCACGGTGGTTACGTGTACACACTCTGGAATCGGACACGGATGGGGTTCAAGTCCCAGCTTCGCCATTTACGTCCATGAGACTGTTCACAGGCTGTTTTGCTCATCTGGGTCTCTGTTTCCTCATCTTGAAACCAGGGTAAAAACACCTATCTCACATGGTGGCTTTGAAAACCAAATGAGATCCAGCATGCAAAGCACTTCACCTGGTGCCTGCATGTAGAAGCTGATGAAGAGTCTGCTCTTGTTATTACAAACAGAGAGGACCAATATTTCGCTGGCTCTTGGCCCCCACCCTGCACACCGTCCTCGGGGTATTTAGGCTCCTGCTGTATTTTTCCAGCAGAAATTAGAAAAGCCTTGAAAGGACGGGATGAGGTCTCCCCCAACCCAATTGCTTCCTTCTCTTTTTAATAACTGTAAATGATAAGAGATCCTCATCTGAAGCTTTTAGACTAATATCAGTTCACTCAAAAAAAAAATCCTGCATGGTTTAAAAAAACATATGGCAATGTTTATCCACTATTTTTTCTGAGTCAGGCTTTGTAGTGAAAATATTCAATGCTGGGCTCGGGGGAAATGGGGAGAAACTTTTAAATCAGGAACCTTCCGCTGAATACCTTCTTAAGACAGCTGTAATACTACTCAGGGGACACGGTATTTATTTGGATCCTGGGACGCTTAGCAAAGGTGATGACAGAAACACTGGCTTATAGATACAGGGGGCTGTGGCAGCCAAAATAATGTGTCAAACTTGGCCTTGCAGAAGCAAACTCCATCCAAGAGTGAGCTGACACAATCTCCAAACCTATAACATTCCGGACGAGAAAACCCAAGAAGCCACGGGGTTTTGAGAGTGTGGGCTGTCATGGCAGTTGCTTGTGTTTGAAATGAGTTTTATTCCCTTGGGCTGGGGTGCAGCACGCCGTGCTGAGTCAAGGAAGGGAGTGGTGTAGAGGGTATCTTAGTTTGGGTTCCTCTAAGAGCTGACCCTAAAGCAAAATTTAGGCACAAGGAGTTTATTTGGGAAGTGTCACAGTCAGTTTGTGTGTCGCCTTGGCTAGGCTATAGTCCCCAGCTATTCAATTAAACACTGATCTAGGTGTGGCTGTGAAGGTGCTTTGTAGATATGATTAACATCTATAATCAGTTGACTTCAAGTAAAGGAAATTGTCCCCCCAATCTGGTGGGCCTGATCTAATCAGTTGAAAGGCCTAAAGAGCAAAACTGAGATTTCCCTGAGAAAGAAGAAATTCCAGGGGCAACTTCCACCCAAGAGTTTCCAGCCTGTCCTCCCTGACGATTTGCTTTACAGATTTTGAACCTACCACAATCCTAGGAGCCACCACAACTGCATAAGCCAATTCCTTTCAATAAATCTCTTAATATAGATAGGAAGCATTTTAATTTCCTTAGTGGTTTTTTTCAATATGTATTTTTTCCTATTATGTTATTGACATTCTATTGGTTTATAAGATTGTGTAATGTCAGGTGAAGATTATTATATATTAGTTTCTGTATAGACTGCATTGTGTTCACCACCAATAGTCTACTTTTTATCTGTCACCATATACATGTGTCCCTTTACCCCTTTCATCCACCCTCCACCCTCTTCCCCTCTGGTAACCACTAATCTGTTCTCTTTGCCCCTGTGTTTGTTTATCTTGCACATATGAGCAAAATCATACTGTGTTTGTCTTTCTCTGTCTGGCTTATTTCACTTCGCATAATACCCTCCAGATCCATCCATGTTGCTGCGAATGGGACAATTTTGTCTTTTTTATGGCTGAGTAGTATTCCACTGTGTATATATACCACATCTTCTTTATCCAGCCATCAGTCAATGGGTATTTAGGTTGCTTCCACTTCTTGACTACTGTGAATAGTGCTGCAATGAGCATAGGGGTGCCTGGGTCTCTTTGAATTGTTGATTTCATGTTCTTTGGATAAATACCCACTAGTGGGATAGCTGGATCATACGGTAGATCTATTTTTAATTTTTTGAGGAATCTCCATACTGTTTTCCATAGTGGCTGCACGAGTTTGCATTCCCACCAACAGTGGATGAGAGTTCCCTTTTCTCCACATCCTCTCCAACATTTGTTATTTTTTGTCTTGGTAATTATAGCCATTCTAACAGGTGTAAGGTGATATCTTAGTGTAGTTTTGATTTGCCTTTCTCTAATAAT
Source organism: Equus asinus (assembly GCF_041296235.1). NCBI lineage: Eukaryota > Metazoa > Chordata > Mammalia > Perissodactyla > Equidae > Equus > Equus asinus. Next base: position 29,720,142 of record NC_091810.1, on the reverse strand, counting down.
TAGTGATGTTGAACATCTTTTCATTTGCCTGTTAGCCATCTACATATCTTCTTTGGAAAAATGTCTGTTCATATCCTCTGCTCCTTTTCTTTTTTTTTTTTTTTAAGCCCTGAGCTAACACCTATGTCCATATTCCTCCATTTTTTGTATGTGCAATGCCACCATAGCATGGTTTGATGAGCAGCGTGTAGGTCTGCACCCAGGATCTGAACCTGTGAATCCCAGGCTGCTGAAGCATAGCACATGAACGCAACCACTATGCCACGGGGCTGGCCCCCCCTGCCTATTTTTTGATGGGGTTGTTTGTTCTGTTGTTGTTGAGTTGTGTGAGTTCTTTATATATTTTGGAAATTAATCCCTTGTCAGATATATGATTTGCAAATATTTTCTCCCAGTTGGCGGGTTGTCTTTTCATTATATGGATCATTGCCTTTGCCTTGCAGAAGGCTTTTAGTCTGATGTAGTCACATTCGTTTATCTTTTCTTTTGTTTCCTTTTCCTGAGTAGACGTGGTATTTGAAAAGATGCTGCTAAGACCGAGGTCAGAGAGTGTACTGCCTACGTTTTCTTCTACAAGTCTTATGGGTTCAGGTTTTAGATTCAGACCTTTGATCCATTTTGAGTTGGTTTTTGTGCATGGTATGAGATAATGGTCTACTTTCATTCTTTTGCATGTGGCTGTCCAGTTTTCCCAACATCATTTATTGAAGAGATTTTCCTTTCTCTGTTGTATGTTCTTGGCTCCTTTGTTGAAGATTAGCTGTCCGTAGATGTATGGCTTTATTTCTGGGCTTTCAATTCTGTTCCATTGATCTGTGTGTCTGTTTTTTTGCTGGTACCATGCGGTTTTGATTACTATGCTGTAGTATATTTTGAAGTCAGGGATTGTGATGCCTTCAGCTTTGTTCTTTTTTCTCAGGGTTCCTTTGGCTATTTGTTCCATATAAATCTTAGGATTCTTTGTTCTATTTCCATGAAGAATGTCATTGGAAGTCTGTTTGGGATTGCACTGAACCTGTAGATTGCTTTAGGTTATATGGACATTTTAACAATATTTATTCTTCCAATCCATGAGCATGGAACATCTTTCCATTTCCTTATGTCTTCTTCAATTTCTTTCAATAATGTCTTCTAGTTTCCATTGTATAGGTTTTTCACCTCCTTGGTTAAATTTGTTCCTAGATATTTTCTTTTTGTTGCAATTGTAAATAGGATTATATTCTTGACTTCTCTTTCTGCTAGTTTGTTATTAGTGTATAGAAATGCAACTGATTTTTATAAGGTGATTTTTACCCTGTAACTTTGCTGTAGTTGTTGATTATTGCTAATAGCTTCCTGGTGGATTTTTTAGGGTTTTCTATATATAGGATCATGTCATCTTCAAATAGCACAAGTTTCACTTCTTCCTTTCCAATTTGGATACCTTTTATTTCTTTTTCCTGCCTAATTGCTCTGGCCAAAACCTCCAGTACTGTGTTGAGTAAGAGTGGTGAGAGTGGGCACCCTTGTCTTGTTCCTGCTCTCCAAGGGACGGTGTTCTGTTTTTCCTCATTGAGTATGATGTTGGCTGTGGGTTTGTCATATATGGTCTTTATCAGGTTGAGGCACTTTCCTTCTATACCCATTTTATTGAGAGTTTTTATCATAAATGGATGTTGGATCTTGTCAAATGCTGTCTCTGCATCTATTGAGATGATCATGTGGTTTTTATTCCTCATTTTGTTAATGTGGTGTATCATATTGATTGATTTGCAGATGTTGAACCATCCCTGTGTCCCTGGTATAAATCCCACTTTATCATGGTGTATGATTGTTTTAATGTATTGCTGTGTTCGGTTTGCCAAAATTTTGTTGAGGATTTTTGCATCTACATTCATCAGCAATTTGGGCCTGTAATTTTCTTTCTTTGTGTTGTCCTCATCTGGCTTTGGTATCAGGGTGATGTTGGCCTCATAGAATGTGTTAGGAAGTGTTCTGTCTTCTTCAATTTTTTGGAATAGGTTGAGAAGGATAAATATTAAATCTTCTTTGAATGTTTGGTAGAATTTTACAGAGAAGCCATTTGATCCTGGACTTTTGTTTTTTGGGAGGTTTTTGGTTACTCTTTCAATTTCTTTACTTGCATTTGGTCTATTCAGATTCTCTATTTCTTCTTGATTCAGTTTTGGGAGGTTGTATGAATCAAAGAATTTATCCATTTCTTCTAGGTTATCCAATTTGTTGACATATAGTTTTTCATAGTATTCTCTTATAATCCTTTGTATTTGTGCAGTATCCATTGTAATATCTCCTCTTTCTTTTGTAATTTTATTTGAGGCTTCTTCTTTTCTTAGTGAGTCTGGCTAAGGGTTTGTCAATTTTGTTCACCTTCTCAAAGAACCATTTCTTATTTTCATTGATCCTTTCTACTGTGTTTTCTGTCTCTGTTTCATTTATTTCTGCTCTAGTTTTTATTATTTTCCTCCTTCTCCTGACTTTGGGCTTTGTTTGTTCTTCTTCTTCTAGTTCTTTAGGTGTAGTTTAAGATTACTTATTCAAGATGGATTTTTTTTGTGTATTGAGATGTGTATTCCTATGAAATTCCCTCTTAGAACCTCTTTTGCTGCATCTCATAAGAGTTGGTATTTTGTATTTTCATTTTCATTTGTCTCCAGGTATTTTTTAATTTCTCTTTTGATTTCTTAATTGATCCATTGGTTGTTCAGTTGCATGTTGTTTAGTCTCCACATTCTCATGGCTTTCCCGGCTTTTTTCTTGTAGTTGATTTCTAGTTTCATAGCATTGTGATTAGAAAAGATGCTTGATATGATTTCAATCTTCTTAAATTTATTGAGGCTTGCCTTGTTTACCAATATATGGTCTATCTTTGGAATGTTCCATGTGCATTTGAGAAGAATATGTATTCTGCTGATTTTGGATGGAGTGTTCTATATATACATATATATCAAGTCCATCTGGTCTAGTGTTTCATTTAAGGCCACTGTTTCCTTGTTGACTTTCTGTCTGGATGATCTATGCATTGATATAAGTGGGGTGTTGAGGTCTCTGACTATTATGTTGCTGTCAATTTCTCCCTTTAGGTCTGTTAGTAGTTGCTTTATATATTTTGGTGCCCCTGTGTTAGGTGCATATATGTTTGTAAGTATTATTTCCTCCTTTTGGAACGTCCCTTTTATTATTATATACTGCCCTGCTTTGTCTCTCATTGTCTTTTTTATCTTGAAGTCTGCTTAGTCTTACATAAGTATGGCAACATCTGCTTTCCTTTGCTTGCCATTTGCTTGGAGTATTGTCTTTCATCCCTTCACTTTGAGCCTATGTTTGTCTTTAGAGCTGAGATGTGTATCCTGGAAGCAGCATATTGTTGGGTCTTATTTTTTAATCCATCCAGCCACTTTGTGTCTTTTGATTGGAGAATTCAATCCATTTACATTTAGAGTGATTATTGATATATGCGGGCTTAATACTGTCATTTTATCTCTTGCTTTCTGGTTGTTCTATTGTTTCTCTTCCCTTGTATTTCTGAATTCCCTTGTATTCATACCATTTCAGTATGTTGGTTTTCTGTGATGGTTTTCTAAGTTTTCTCTTTATTTATGATTTTTGACTCTATTCTGATTCTTTGTTCAGTGGTTACCATGAGGTTTGTATAAAAGATCTCATAGACAAGATAGTCCATCTTCTGATAGCCTCTTATCTCCATTAGCCTAAGCAGGTTCTAGCCCTTTCCTTTTCCCCTTCTGAGTTATTGTTGTAACAAATTATTCTTTTTGTGTATTGTCAGATTGTGACTAAATTGAAGTGTTTGTAGGTATTTTTGATGCTTTCCTTCTCTTTATCTTTTGTGTTATATTTAAGTGTTTGCTAACTTGTTCTGATAGAGAGCTGCAATTTTCTGATTTTGTCTGTATATTATTTCCTTGCTCAAAGCTTTGTAAGACTTTGCCTCTTTTTTTTCAGCTAGGAGGGCTTCCTTCATCATTTCTTGTAAGGGAGGTATAGTGGTGATGAACTCCCTCAGCTTTTGTTTATTTGGGAAATATTTTATTTCTCCATTGTATCTGAACTATAGTTTCACTGGATAGAGTACTCTTGGCTGAAAGTTTTTGTCTTTCAGTATGTTGAATATATCATTGCATTCTCTTGTAGCCTATAAGTATTCTGCTGAGAAGTCTGCTGAACTCCTGACAGGGGTTCCTCCGTAGGTTATTTTCTTCTGCCTTGCTGCCCTTAATATTTTCTCCTTGTCATTGACTTTTGCCAGTTATACTATTATAAGCCTTGGAGGTTTTTTTGTGTTGATATAATTAGGAGTTCTATTGACTTCATGTACTTTTAAGTCCAGTTCCTGAGCCAGGTTTGGGAAGTTCTCAGCTATTATTTCTTTGAAAAACCTCTCTTCTCTTTTCTCCCTTTTTTTGAGGAAGATTAGCCCTGAGCTAACATCAGCCACCAATCCTCCTCTTTTTTGCTGAGCAAGAAGGGCAATGAGCTAACATCTATGCCCACCTTCCTGTTTTTTTTTTTTTATATGTGAGACACCTGCCACAGCATAGCTTCATAAGCAGTGTGTAGGGCCACACCCAGGATCCGAACTGGTGAACCCCAGGCTGCCAAAGCACAATGCACAAACTTAACTGCTACACCACTGGGCCAGCCCCTGGTAATGGTTTTGTCAGATTCTCTTTGATTTTCTCTTTCCCTGACCACACCCAGCTGTTAAGTGCCACTAATTGCCAACTGATTGCTCTATTGTTCTCAGCAATGCTGTAGGGCATAAATTGCTTCACAGAGTGATCCAATCCTATTTCGTTTCCTTTGAAGGGATAATTGCTAAGGTCAGTGCTGTAGATTTTTTTCTGATCCCGTGAGGGCTCTTCCCAGGTATCTCCTTCCTTGTTTCCCTTCAGAAAACTAGTTGCTCAGAGGTTTGCCTATATCTCCAATGAATCCATCCATCTTCAAAATGTCTTTCACCATGGCCACCACTGTCTTTGAGAAGGCCTTTTGACTTGAACTTCTCCACACTTTGTGGTAAAAGAAGTCAGTTTCTTTGGAGTGATATTTAGAGCTCTCTATTCTATGTCCTGCTTTTCCCCCCAGGCAAAATCTCTCAGGCAATTCTCTGGGGCTGGGGGCAAAGACAACAGCATGAAGTAGACTTTGGTGGAGGGTGGGGCAGCAGTCTCAAGTCCCCTTAGCTTGTCTTTCTCAGCATGAACCACCCCCCACCACCACCACCACCACCATGAGCCAGATTAAGAGTTCTTTGGGCCCCAGTATTCCCAGTGGTCCTGTGTCTCACGTAGAGCTTCCATTCTATGAGCTGAGCAGAAGAAAGGGACTCCTTCCTCTCAGCCTCCTTTGCCCAAAACTTAGCCCCAGCAACGGGTAGGGGGAGGCAGGACGGAAGATGCTGATGCTGATATCCTGTCCCCCTGGGAAGATTGCCCTCTGACCAGGAGCGGGGGGGGGGGGGGGGCCAGGAAGCCCTGTGTTCTCGGCTCTACCAGTCTGGATGGAGTAGGGTTTCTGTTTTGCTGAGCTGAGAGGGAGCAGGTCTTGGTTCAAATATGACAAATGCTCACTGTTCTTACCAAAGATTTGTAGGCTTTCTTCAATAAACATTTCTTCATTTGCTGTGTGCCCTTGGGATCATTTCCAGAAGTGTAATTTTTATTTTATAGTTTTCACCAGTTTCGTTGGGGAGGGGTCAGCAGAGGCCCTCACAGTGTTATGCCAGAAGCAGAACACAGCTGAGTATTTAAATATTAATTTGACTCAAAATCTCCCTGGAAGAATGACAAGAAAAGGGGATTTATTCTGAGCCTTATTTGAAAATATATCGCATACCCTGTTTCCACTGGTTCTGTGATCTCGGGCACATTATTTTACCTCTTTATGTCTGTTTCCTTATCTATTGTGATGAGGAAATTTGATCCCTACATGGCAGAGCTGTGGTGAGGAACTGAAATAACATATCCAAAGTGTTTAGCACACAGTAGGTTTTCAGGAAAGTAAACTGGGTCTCATTATCATTAGAGGGAGCTCAGAAAGGAAATTGACCCATAGAAGAAATGGATCTCAGGATCAGAATACACAATAGTGGCTCCAACTCACAATTGTTCTCCGACCACAAATCAACACCACCCCCCCCCCCCCCCCGCCCCGGCATGTTGGGTCATTCTCCCAGGCCCCATGCCTCTACTCTCATCCTCTATGCACACAGTGTACGATTCATTCAAGCAGACAAAGAAAAACAACAGCTGACCAATTTTTCTCTTTAAGAATCTAGTTTATCAATATAACATGCCCATGGAAAACCCTCCCACACTCCATGGAAACTTGCAAAGCAGAGAATGGCAATGACTGAGTTCTAGCCATAGTTTATCAACAAAGCGAGAATTTGGAGGTGAGAGGTCCCCCAAACCAGTGGTCACGTGATCAGGACCTTTTAGCAGTGGTTCTCTAACTGCAGAATGTAGAAGGACCACTGGCAATTTAGTTGATTCCTGCTCCTTGCCTTCCTCCCTTGGACATTCTGATTCTAGGTCTCTGGGTGGGACTCTGGAACCGGCATGAGTAACAGTCTCCAGGGAATTCTGATGCAAGTGATCTAGCTACTCTAAGCAACAACTCTCCATTGAAAGCTGACTCAAGCATCTGTAATACCTTCCAGGGTTTTCCTGAATACAAATATATAGAAGATTCATACATTGGGTCCTCACTGAGATGCCTTTGGGAACTCTTAGACGACTCAAGTTCCCTCTCTCAGGAAAGTCTGAAGGCAGCCCAGGTACCTGTGTATAACCAGAATTCTTCCATTTCTTCCTTCTAGCAAGAGAAGTAGGTAGGCCATTCCTTGGCCTGTTCTCAGATCCATTTCTCACTCTTCCCCACTTCTGCTTTGAATACCAAAAGAGCTAACTCCGGGAGCTGCATTTCCCAGGTTCCTGGGTCATCTGACTTTTAGCTGAGCAGTTTTTCCCAATGCTACTGGGAGTATTTCTTCCTCTCCATCCTGTCTATTCCAGCAGCAACATCTCTTTCATGCTCCAGTTCCCACTGGACAGGCCCAATAGGTCCCCACTTTCTAGAAGACCCTTACCACTGGGATCTCGTAACCACACCTCCTTCCTTTGTCTCCACAGCCTAAGGGTGGTAGTGGCCCATCTGCTTGTCTTCTCAGCTCTTTCAATTTCCCATATTCAGCTCCCTCTGTTGCGAATAGTTGAATGGGCTCCTGTCTTTCTCGTTAGACCCTGATTAATAGAGCAGGTCTGGCAAATAGGGGTGAGGTTTAGGGTGGGGAGGGGAAGGTACATTTTTCATAGAACAGCAAAGAGGAGGGAACAACTAGAGGTCCTCACCCTGAAGAACCTTCACTAGTCACCTCCCCACCTCCCACGTGCAATAAAATGGGGAACACTGGGTGTAATAGCAAGGGGACTGGAACCAAAGCAGAGGAGCAAGTAGGTCCACAGCAGACCTTTTCTCTTGCTGCTTTACCATAGCCCAGAGTTTCTCCACTGTGGCTCTACTGACATTCTTGGTTAACTAATTCTTTGTTGTGAGAGTTGTCCCTTGCACTGTAGGATGTTGAGTTGCATCCCTGCTATATATCCACCAGATGCCAGTCACACCTCCCCCAAATTGTGACGACTTAACAGGTCTCCAGACATTGCCCATTGTCCCCTGGGGGCAAAATGACCCCCTCCTCCCAACTGGAACCACTGACCTAGACTCAACGGCAGAGTTCATGGGGCCCATAGCCATTCTGCTGCTGCCTTAGCTTGGGTGAAGCCAGAGAAGTCAACTTAGATGAGGAATGTGTTGTTACTGCCACATGCTCTTAAAAAGAAGCCACAACTAGGCCAAGTGCTCAGAGCTGTCACCAGGAAGCATGGCACCCCAACAAATCTCCCTGCCATGCTCCTCATCCTCTGCTTCTCTTCCCCCATTAATCCAGGTGAAATCGGCTCCAAGCGACAGAGCAGCCTGGATTCAGAGATAGAGGAGTGGGAGGGGAGTCAAGGAAGGTCTTTCTCTTGTGCCTAAATTCCATGAGGTTGCTGAGAGCACTGGCTCTTTATTCCCCGAGCCTCAAGTCTTGGGTACAATGAGGCTGAGTCAGATAGACCTAGATTCCAAACCCAGCTGCTCACTTGCCACCTGTATAACCTTGGGCAGGTCATTTACTCCCTCTGAGCCTCAGTTTCCATATCTGTCAAATGGGGATACTAACTCCTTCCTTACTAATGTTTTCTAAGAATTAGGGGAATGCTTGTAAAGTGCAAAAATTAGGCACTCACTAGATTAGAAGCTGGGAAACTGTGGCTCACAGTCAAATCTGGCTCACCTAAGGTTGCCAGATTTAGCAAATAAAATATTTTGTCTGGCAACCCTCCCTGCTGGCCGCATGCTTTCATAAATGCAGTTTTGTTGGACACAGCCTCGCCTGTTCATTCATGGCATCTTGTCTGTGGCTGCTTTCGCCGTACAAGGCAAGGTGGAGTAGCTCAACAGACCTGTGGCCCACACAGGTCGGTGTTGTTTACACTAGCGGGTGTCACAGTGTTGTCTGTCACCTAGTGCCAATGAAGCGCAGATGACAGAGTGGTTATGACGGGGACTCTGAAGTCAGACTTCCCAGGTTTAAACCCTGGTCCTACCATGGAGCCCTGGACAAGTTAGTGGACCGCTTAGTGCCTCAGCCTCCTCCTCTCTAAAGCGCCACGACGTTGCAGCTGTCACAGGAAAGGAGTGCGCTTATGTCGGTTGGTTGTTCTGGTTTATTCAGAAAGCCCAGAGAAACCGCTCATGGTGTCCTTGTGAAGACTGAGTGAGATAAAGCACGTGAAGGCAAGCAGCACAGTGCTGGGAATGTGGGAAGCACTTGAGACATCTTAATTGTTACTGTGGAAGCGCGAGAGCTACAATTTCTATCACTACCATTGCTTCTACTCCCACCACCACCACCACCACCACTAGTGATACTACCGCTACTACTGCTACGCCCACCACCACCACCACCACTACTCCCACTACTGCTCCACCATTACCACTGCTACTCCCATCTCTACCACAACCACCACTACTACCACCACCACCACCACTACTACTACTCCCACTACTACTACATCATTGCTACTACTACTCCCATCTCTACCACTGCCACCACTACTACCACCACCACCACCACTACCACTACCACCACCACTGCAACCACTCCTGCTAATATTTCCCAGCACAGTTGCAATGGTTAAATGAGCGATGAATGGGAGAGGTCTGGCCACAGTAAATGCTCAATAAACACCAGTTTTGCTCCCTCCCCGTCTCTCTGTTCTCCTGGGTCCCTGCCCATCTGCCCACAGCAGGGTCTGCAGCACCGACCAGACCCGGCAGCTCGGCTTGAAGAAAAGCAAAATCCAGCGTGTCCTCCCACTCCGGTGCCACTGTGACTTCCGGGGCCAGCCCCCCGGTCCTTCCCTCCCCAGAGCTTTCTTGTCGCCTCACTCCCAGGACAGCAGCTCTGCTTGGTTCAGCCGTCGTGTCTCCTTCACTCTCCCAAAGGTCTCTCAGTTCCCCAGTCACACACTCTCAAAACCACGGAAAGCAGGGGAGGGGAAGAGTTATTAATTCCTCCATCTTGGCCCACTTCCTGGGATCTGACTGGGGATCTCAGGCATATGAGGGCCTGGCAGAGCCCCACAGAAGATTAGTGTGCTAATGGCCCCATAAAAATGAAACATTTATGGGGAGGGCTTTATTTCACTTTACCTTAGTTCCCCTCCTTTTAACGAGGCTGGCTCCATCGTTGGAAGCTTCAGAGGAGGGGGTCTGACAAACCACAGTCTCAAATTCCAGACTGTGGCCGTGAGGAGCTGGAAAGGAGTTCTGTACCTCGTGGGGGTGACTGCAGGGCAAGGGGCTGGAGCTGAGGAGGACATGGGGCAGAGCGTGGGGACTCTGTGAGGACTCCAAGGATCCCCCCTCCTCCCCCAAGTCCCAAAAGCTCTTCTCAGAGAAGGTACTGAAAAGCGAATGTGTTCCTTACTAACAACAGGCCCTCTGACCCGCGGAGCAGTCTCGGCCAGTGACCAGCATGGCTCTCACCAGCCTCGGCTCCTAATCCCTGGATGAGACGAGCTGACAGCTTAACGGGGAAACTGGACCAAGCTGTGGACACACAGAGCTCTTGATAGAAGCAGCTTTGTTGCTCCCACACACACGCTTCCTCCTCCACTCCTCACTCCCACCCCACCTGCGAGCTTCTTCCTCTTCTCCTACCTGCCTTTCTCCAAATGCAGCCTAAGGGCTGGATCCCTGGCTTTGATACCAGGTAGACCTGGGTTCAAAACCTATCACTCTCACTTCTAGCTGCCCAGCCTTGGGCAAGTTCACCATTCTCTCCGGGCCTCATTTTCCCCATCTTTAAAATAGGGACGATGCTGCTCATAATACGGATGTCATCGGGTGACAGAATTCAGGGAGAGAATGGCATGTTTGAAATCCGTGGTAAGCAGTCGATAAGCAGAGACTATTTCATTAGCACAGAACGAGATGGCTTGAATGCTGCCTTGACTTTGGGCTCAGACTCACTGGAGTTTAGCCGAAGGAGCTGGATGAAGCCCTAGTAACCAGTGATGCTTGAAGGTTGTGATCGGTACCGTACACCCCCCTTCACCCTCCTCTTTGCCTCTTCTTTAGAATTCCTGACAGCCACACACAAGAACCAAACACACGCCATGTGCCAGGACCGGGGATTGCAGAGCCAACAAGACTCCACGCAGGCCGCCAGGCTCGCCCGGGCTCCTGTCTCTGAAGAAGACAGTTATTCCTAAGCACCAACAGCCACAGGGGATGGTTGGCTGAGGCAAGCAAGGATTCCGCCCCTCAAAGCAGAGAATGCTGATAACCCGGGCTGTATCACACAGAGAACTGCTTATTCCTAAGTGACTGGGCCTAACTGTCTTCAGGGCTGAGCAGCGCGCCACCCAGAGGTCCCTGGAGGCAGAGTCCTGAGGCTTCCCCCCTCCGCCTCAGGCCTTCTCTGGTGCAGGGCGCCCAACTGGGAGTGGGACTTGGTGGATGCATCCCTCAGCTTCCTTGCCCTTCAGTGCTGCATCCTGTGCAGTGTCCCAGAGGTCCCCAGGTGGACTGAGCCCCGGTGCCCCCAGCAGTAACCTGCTCACTATCTCACCTGTGCAGACTTTCCTCCCTTCCGTGTCTCACTCCCCACTCCCTCATCGTGCCCCCTGAGATCACCTCCCAAGTAATTTCCTTACACCCAAATCCCTATCTCAGGGTCTACAGGAGACTTATACTCCTCGATGAAAGGACTTGTGGGAGCGTGGTCAGCAGCGACACCCCTGCAGAAAGGCCGGTCCTCCCCCAGCCCAGCCGGTGTAGCCACCCTGACAGCCACGCTCACTCGGAACCTCCCAGCCAGCAGCTTGGCCGACCCTGAGGCTCTGTGAGGCCTGCGTTGCCGGCTTGCCTTCTTCCTTTGCCCAGTCCGGCTTCCTCCCCCTTCCTCTCCCAGGACTCCATCCCTAATAAACATCTTGCACCTCTAACTCCATCTCAGAGTCTGCTTTTGGAGAAGCCTGCTTGCAACACTCCCCAAGGGCAAATCTACTCCTCAGATCTCACCTCACAGTGGGGGGAGGGAGGGGCAGGAGCAAATGCAACTCCTCAGCCAGTGAGATGGCAAAGAGCGAGAGAGAGAGAGAGAGAGAGAGAGAGAGAGAGAGAGAGAGAGAGAGAGCGAGAGAGAGAGAGAGAGAGAGAGAGAGAGAGAGAGAGAGAGAGAGAGGGAGAGAATGAGAGAAAGAGAGAGCATGTGTGTGAGAGAGAGCAAATGCAGGGTCACTTCCCCATGCCCAGGACTGAGCTGGCCTGGGCTGCACACCCTGCCAAGCTGCCAAGTGGAGGGAGGGAGGAAGTAGGATTGAGGAGGGAGAGAGAGATGAGTGAGTCTCTTCCCCTGGGGTCACACTATTGCTCCCATCGCGCTCCCCAAACTCACCCTGGCTTTTCAATACGATGCCCCCCCACCTGAGAAATGCTGGCCCAGCGCTCGTCCTGAGGGTGAGTGGAAAGGGTGGAGGTGCGTGGAAATCCTCCCTCAGAGGCCACCAGTTCCACGCTTCCCTCCTTTTTCCCTGATCGGTGTTCTCCCCACTTGTGAGCAGCTCTCGGAGGTTCTGCCAAACCCCACAAACCAGGGTCCAGAGAACCGAACTCCGCCCTGGCAGCACTCAGCCAAATCCCCTCGAGAAGCAACAGTGTGGTCAGCAGAGAAACCTGCTTCCCCAGAATTTCCTCGGTCAACGGTCATCGCCTTGTTCAGAGAGCTACCGGCCCGTGTTGGGGAGAGAGCCAGACAGCGCCTGTCCTTGAGGAACCATGGAATCTAGTTAGAGAACCAACATGGACCCAATAAGTATACAGCAAAGCAACGATGACAAGTGACACGTACACGGTTTTTAAAAAAGAGTGCCTATGGAAAACATCTCCAGCTGGAGTGGTCAAGAAGCTTCTGGAAGGAGGAAGTATTTGAGCCAAGGCATCAGGTCTTCAGTCTTAAGCAGTGCTGTCCGAAGACACATAACATAGACCATCAGGCGAGCCACATATGCACCTTTAAATTTTTTAGTCGCCACACTGAAAGGGATAAAAAGGAACACATGGAATTAATTTTAATCATACATTTTATTTGACCCCTACACAATTCAAAATATGATTAATTCAACATTAAATTGAATGATTTAAATTAAATTAATAAATCATTTAAATTAATGATTAAAAAATCATTAATTTGATGTTTTACCATCTTTTCTCCATACTGAGTCTTTGAAACCTGGTGTGTCCTTTACACTTCTGGCACATCTCAGTTTGGACCAGCCACATTCCAAGTGCTTAATAGTCACAGGTGGTTAGTAATTCCCAAACTGGACAGTGAATGTCTAAGTTCTCGCCGCTCAAAGTGCGTTCATGCTCCAGGTTCAAGGGCATCACCTGCGCTGCACGCTGGTAAGAAATGCAGAGCCTCAGCCCGCCCCACACCCCCTGAGTCAGAATCTGCATTTCAACGAGATCCCAAGTGATCTCCTATTGGAACTTGAGAAGCATAGTTCTAAGCCTTTTCCTGCTCCCTCACTCCTCACATCGAGTCAACTGCCTGGTCGGTCCTGTTGTGTTGAACTCTAAAATATCTCCTGGATCCATCCCATTGGCTCCCTGGCCCCTGCCACCGCCCTGATGCAGGCAACACTCTCCCACCCTGTTGTGGGCTGGACTGTGTTCCCGAAATAGGTGTTGAAGTCCCAGCCCAGTCCAATAGCTAACCCAGAAGTCTTGTACCTGTGAATGGGACTTATTTAGAAAGAGGATCTTTGTAGATTATCAAGTTAGGATGGGGTCATTAGAGTGGGTCCTAATCTGATATGACTGGTGTCGTAATAAAAAAGGGAAATTTGGACACAATGACAGACACACACAGGCAGAACACCACGGGAGGAGGAAGGCAGAGGTCAGGGTGATGCGGCAGAAGCCAGGAAACATCAAAGATGGCCAGCAAACCACCAGAAGCTAGGCGTGGGAAAGATTCTCCCTCGTGGCTCCCAGAACGAACCAAACCTACGGGCACGTTTGGACTTCCAGCCTCCAGAACTGTGACAGAATAAAGTTCTATTGTTTTAATCCATCCAGTCTGAGGTATAGCAGCCCCAGCAAACTAATCCAGACCCACATCACTGTAAGAGCTCCCCACGCCTCTTCCCTCTTTGGTTAGTGTCATCCTTCACCGGGAAACCCCGACTACAAAGGGTGCTGCAGCCACAACCAGAGGGACTTTCTTAAAATGAAAATGGGAGCAGATCACTCCCCCCAGGCCCACCCCTTCCATCGCTCTGCATTCCATTTCTGACCAACCCCCAGTTCTTAATACACTCCTCCCTCCCTCTCTCTCTCTCTTCCTCTCTCCCTCTCTCTCTCTCTCTCTCTCTCTCTCTCTCTCTCTCTCTCGTGTACACACACACACACACACACACACACACTCTGGCAGTCTTTCCATTCCTTGACAAGCTAAGCTCTTTCCCTCTTGCGAGCTTTGGCACATGCTGTTCCTTTTCCAGAAACACTGATCCTTCCACTTCCCCCCTTGGCTGTCTCTACTCATCTTTTGGGTCTCCCTCAAGGGCCCTTTGCTGGTCACTCAGCCTAAATAAGGCCCCTGTTATTCTCTCTCCTCACACCCTCTCTTGTCCTTACTACAGACCAGTGCTGGGCCACAGCAGGTCATTATGCATTCACATCAACATACAGAATTTGAGCGTTTAGAAACTTTTATTGCACTTTGACATCACTGGGACATCAATGCAACTGATCAGTGGACTCATCTCATTGAACAGGGTTTAGACAGGCCTAAGTATTGCCCAACTCACGTGGTACAAACTACGCACAAATCACACACAGCAGGACCACGTACCGGTCTGTGATGGAGGAGAAATGGAAAAGAACAAGTCCTCACCCACAAATATCAGAGAAGCACCGGATGGCAGAAACCACCACTAATAACCCTATTTGAAGTGGTGAGAGGATGTGTGTTTATGACCCGCCTCCCTACACAAGGTGAATTTCATGCTGGTGGCCACTGTCCATCCTGCTGGACACTGATCCCCGCGGCCCACCACTGGCTGACAGAGAAGCACTGTGATAAATCTCAGACATGTGAATGAACTGGTTGGGTCATGACAAACTAGGGTGGGGCGAGTGCAGCTGGAAGCCATGGAGCAGAAGGCCCGAGGCCAACATTTGAAGGTGAGAAACCACTGGCAAGCCAAAGACTGCATGCAAAACTTTTTCGAGTCTGATGACTTCACATTAAGGCATTCCTCAAATCGTAATATGGGGCCCAGCCGGACAGATGGAGAATTCCAGAGGAATGGATAGATTCCTTCAGTCTTGGGCTGCACTCTGTTTTCACAATTGTTTCTGGCAGAGCCCTAAAGAAAAACACAAACCAGATGTACAGAGAAGTATTTTCTTTGTCGGGAAAAAAAGATAAAACTGCTTATCCTATTCTCACACTGCCGCCCCTCAAACGCGGGCCAGATTCCCAACCCTCACCTTGGAAGCTTGAAGACACTCCAGGACCTTCTCCAGCCGCATGTGCTCGGGGTAACTGGGAGGCCAGCACTGTAGTGGCTGCTGTCCTCTCCCTTGGGACTCCCCAGGCTGGAGAAGCAGATGGAAATGTGATTTCTGCTTCTCCCCATAGAAGAGTGAGCACTGGGGCTGCATAATGAGCCTGTAGCTTAATTGAAATAAATAAGAAAGCTGTGCAAGCAGTTTGGGTGGGCTGCGGGGAATTCATCTTTCCCTTGGATTCTTCAGAAGACACTGCCTCCTGCTAGGGCCTCACAGGTCCTCTTCGGGGCCTCAGACTCCCTGCCCTGGTTGTTGGTGACGTCGACCCAGAAGAAGCAGCTTTTGCAAAAAGCTAGAAAACAAGCCAAGTGTGCCTCTGCAGCTCTGACAAACCCTGATGTGTCCCCAGTCCTCAAAGCAACTCCTGGCGTCAAAATGCATCCGTCCTACAGGCCATTCCCAGCTCAGAGGAGAGCCTCGTCTGCAAGCATGTGGGAAGGGTGCTATGGGGAGAGTGGGCTCCTTCATTCCTTCTCACATTGTGGTCCCCAGACGAACAGCATCAGCAGCATCTGAGGGCTTAGAAGGATTGCAGATTCTCAGGCCCCACCCTGGACCTCCTGAACCTGAACCTCTGCAGGTGGGCCCAGCGAGCTGTTTTGACAAGTCCTCTGGGTGATTCTTTTGAGCACTCAAGTTTAAGAACCCTTGTGCGACCTGTTACCCACCCCCAGGTTCTCCCATCAAATCCCTAAGGGGCCAGGCGGGTGGCCTAAATGAGGAAACAGAGCTCCTGCCATCTCAGGAGGAGCCGCCGGCCAGCTCTGATCGATGGCAGCCAGGTAGAAGGGGGACCCAATTTGAGCAGACCTTTCCATTTTTCAAGAGTGGCTGGAAAGGCGATTTTTTTTAAAATGTGAAATCTCCCAATGTTTAAACATGGGCGTAATTTTTTTCTGGATACAGTGCAGACCTAGCCATCTCCATCATGACAACTTCATCCTTCCAGTCCCATGGACCAAAAGGTATCCTTGATTCAACTCTCTCACTCCCCACTTCCTACCTACCAGAACATCCTGCTGGCCTCACCTTCAAAACGCATCCAGCCTTCAGCTCCTGCTCCCGGCCTCCACTCATCTCCGGTCCTGGGCCAAGCATCTCTTCCCAGGCGAATTGCAAAGCCCCCCTCCCTTGGTCTCCTGGCTTTCACCCTTGGCCCCTGCACTGGAGTTTCAACAAAGCAGCCAGAGCGACCCTTTACGAACGTGAGACAGACCACAGCCCCCTCTGTGCGCACCCGGCAACAGTTGCTCATTCCGCTCCACTTGAGAGCTAAGGTCGTCCAGGGCTCCTCACTGCCTGGCCCCCCAGATCCCACCCGCAACATCACCTCCTCTCTCCCTTGCTCACCCTGTGCAGCTGCACTGAATACCTCGCTGTTCCTCCAGCAGGCCAGGCACGCTCCCACCGCAGGCCCTCACACTGGTCTTGCCACTGCCTGGAACATTCCTCAAAGCTCACGGCTCACCTCCTTCAAGCATCTCTTTCTCCATGAAGCCCAGCCCTATTTAACATCCTCTCCCAGGCCCTCCCAATTCCCCTCAGCCAGCCCTATTTGTTTCAGGACTTAACCACAGAACACACTATCTATTTATTTATTTATTTGACTGTCTGCCTCCGTCTGCCAGAATTTCAGCTCCACAGACAGGAATTTCTGTCTGACTGACTGATGGATCTCTAGCACTAGAACAGTGCCTGGCACACAGTAGGTATTCAGTAAATAGGTGTTGAATGAATAAATGAATGAATGCAGACTAGCTAGTGCCCCCAACAGCTCTGCAATTATGGTTCAACGGGAAGTTTTTGAAAATGTGCTCCAGGCCCAAATCTTGCCTCTACTCATAGGCCTTGCAGTCCTGTTGCTGGTCAGAGGGCGATTTAGGGACAGAAAGTATTCCTGGGGTCCTTGAATCCACAGCTACCTCCCTCTCCTGCATGTAGCCCCAGTCCTGCCCACATCTAGACGAGCACTCCTGCCTTCGCCAACTTTTCTCCTTCTGGAAAGTGGCTTCTCTGAAGCCGGCACAGTAACTGTCCTCTAACCCAATGTTTTCCAAAAGGTATTCTTTGCCACACTGGCCCCATGAAATGCTCCAAGAAAAATAAGTTCTGGAGACACACACACACTCTCTGCCTCTCCTAGGAGCTCACAGTACATGTTAGCATTGAAAAGGCTTCAAGAACTCTGGTCGTGAATTCTTTATCTCTTTGTTTGTTCCCTGGTTTCTCAAATCTATTGGACCACACAACCCATTCGCCAGTGAAACACCTATTAATGCTCCAGGACACTCATGCTCTGGGCAAGCGGTTTCATATTCTTCAGCATTTTGTGGGGTGGAGGAGGGAGACTCTAAGACAGTACAGCCTAGCCATTTTTCCAGCTGACGCACATCATGTACTTGCTGAGATCCTGAGACTTCCTCATGCCCACACTTTCAAGCTAATGATGTTTCTCTCTGTACTGCTCTCCCCAACTTGTACTACTTGGCCACCCACATAAGCTACGGCTCTTACCATTGCAAGTAATAGAAAAACTGACTCAAACAGGCTTAAGCAAACAAAAAAGGATTTTATTGGTCATATCGTTGAGAAGTTTAAAGATAAGTCCAGCTTCAGGCATGGCTGGATCAAGGATCAAACCATAACATTAGAACTCAATTTCTATCTGTCTTCCAGTTGAGCCTTCTACTCCAGACTCTCCCCTCATGCTCACAATATGGCTGCACAGCACCAGCCTCACCTCCTCTCAGGTTTAAATGCAGCTAGACAGAGCCAAAAATTTTTCAGATAGCCCCCTCAAAAGTCTTCAGCTGCATTCTGATTGGACCTGTCACTGATAGGACATGTCACCATTCTTGAACTGTGATCAGAAGGATGGGATGCACTGACTGGCTTAGGCTCAGGCCCTGTGTTCCACTCCTGGAGCTAGGCTTACAATTTACCCAGACAGACAAGGACTCAGAATTGGTGGAGAGTGGATCCCCCCTAAGTCAGACATCATTTCTGGAAGTAGGAGGGATGGATGCTGAGAAGGTGATGCTCAAATGTACACTGCCCAGCCCTTTGCACATGCAGCCGTACTCTGCACCTCCTCCAGGAAGCGGTCCCAGATACACAAGACAGAACAAAGCAAACCTCTTAGGGAACTGACATATACAAACAAATTCCATGGAACAGAGCAGGAAGGTTTTCGGGTACACACGAGGAAGCAGTAGGCAGTAGGAATACAAAAGACTTGGAGTCAGCTAGACTTGAGTTCACAGTCTGGATCTACGACCTTGAATGAGCTACTTAACCTCCCTGAGTTTCAGTTTCCTCAGCTATAAAGATTTGAGATTTTGAATAATTCCCACGCGTGGTGGGAAACGTTGATAATAAAGTTATAAAGAGCAAACTCAAGCCAGCCATTATCCCGGCTCCGTGTGGCTGGTGGCTGGACCTTGCCCATCCCTGCCTCCAGACCCCACTCTGTTCAAATCGGCTCCAAACAACAGGGTCATCTCTCGCCAAAACTTCTCCAGGGACAACTGCTCCCTGGCAGCTTGGGGAACCATGACCCTGTCTCACCACTCTGTCGACAGGGGGCTGTTCCTTGCACCGTCCTGCCCATTACAATTGAAGTCGGCTCCTGGGTCTCCAGCCTACGCTTCCCCCACCGAGCTGAGACGGAAGACCAGACCCAGAGTCTTTCCGGCAGCTGCCAGGACTCACAGGAACCAGGCAAGCTCTGGGGATAAAACAAAAGTAAATACTAGTATTCAGCTTCATGCCGTACAAAAGCCCTACTGACTCATGATTAAAATGGGAGCGAGGATGCCCAGGCACCAAGCACGCGTCTTTTTCCCCCACCGGGAGACAACCAATCACACTGAGAGGAGAGCAGCAGAGCTCATTCTCCTGCGGCAGAGAGAAACCATGGAGGTGGGGAGGAGAGAGGAAAAGGGGAAGAGAAGGTGAAGGAAAGCAGGGACCCGTGTGTCGGCCAGGGGGCTCCTGCTTTACGAGAGGGGCTCAGGGACCCGCGCTCCAGGAGACAGTGATAAACCCTGAGCTGCAGCCTCAGAGCACTGAGGAAAGTGGACACACTCCGGAATTCTCCTCCTGGCGGCTTACATGTATATCTACTCGTTTATTCATTACCCCCTGATCAAATATGTGTTAAGCACATAACGTGTGCTGAGCACACGGGGCATGGGAGGACACAAAACGCCCCTGGCCCTGCTCTTGCTGAACTCAATCCAGAGCAAAAGACAGGTGATAAGCAAGCAAAGCCTTCAAATAAATATGTAGCTACAAACTGCAATAAACACTAAAAGGAAATGCACCGGAGCATAACAAAGAATCACAGGGGAGCCATGCTGGCTCTGGGCAGTCAGGGAAGGCCCCCGAGAAGGTGCCTTTCAACCCAAGTGGAGAGAATGAAGAGGAGGCCCCCGCGGATGCTGAGGCAGGAAAGACCCACATTTAAGGGCAGAAAGAAGCCAGTGGGACCGGAACTTACTTAGCATGTGATGGGGAGAAAAGAGCAAGGTGGGACCGGAGGAGGAGGGAGAGGCCAGATCGTGTAGGGCACACCTGCGTCCTGAGAGAGTTTAGATTTGAGCCAAAAGGCAAAGCCTCTTTTCTGAACCACCACCCTCCACTGGCGTCCTAGTCATGGCACCTGCATACATCTGAGAAACGCAGTGTGCATGAGGTCTCCCTTATCTGGGTAACAGATAGCACCCACAGGGTAAGGGGACCTTAGAGTAACTCCCCAGCTCTCTCAGGGGGCTGTAGCCCAATCGAGGAAACCCCCTGACTTGGAACAGCTCAAAAGACACCCGAGGGACCTCAACTAATCTATGCATAGAGAGGAACAAGGGGACAGAGACCAAACAGGGCAATGAGAAGCTTCCATGGAAGCCACTGAACAGCTCTCTCCCCACTCCAGGTCCTCACCCTGCCCAGGGATGAGCAGCACACTTGGGCCGCCTCCAGCCTCAGCATCCCCTGGGAGCCTGTCAGAACTGCAGTCTGTACCGATATCCTATGGCCGCTGTAACAAATGACCACAAACTGAGTTGCTCAGAACAACACAAAGGTGTTACCCCACAGTCCTGTAGGTCAGACGTCTGAGATGGGTCTCACTGTGCTAAATTCAAGGTGTGGGCAGGACCGCTTTCCTTCTGGAGGCGCTGGGGAGAATCCACCTCCTTGCTCTCTCCGGCTTCTAGAGGCTGCCCACATTCCTTGGCTCCCGGCTCCCTCCTCCCTTGTCAAGGCCAGCAAGAGCAGGTCAATTCCTTCTCACATTACATTGCCTTGACCTCCTCTTCTGCCTCCCTCTTTCACACTTAAGGGCTCTCATGGTTCTACCACGTGGATAATCCAGGATAGTCGCCCCATCTCAAGGTCAGCTGATCAGCATCCTTAATTCCATCCACGACCTTGATTCTCCTCTGCCATGTAACCAGACATATTCACACCTTCCAGGCATTAGGACATGGACCTCTTTGAGGGGCCATTATTCTGCCCACCCCGTAGACTCTAGGGGCCCACTCTAGATGGACTGAATCAGAATCTGCATTGTGACAAGATCTGCACGTGGCACAGGCACACATCCGTTTCAGAAGCCCTGGCCTCGCTGCCCAGCCAGGGCGTTCATCTCTCCGGCCGGGCTGAGGACCACCAGACCAGTGGGTTCAAGCAGGCCACGAGGACCCCTCCTGAAGTTGGGTTTTCTTGGCTCAGTTGCCACAATTGCAGACATTTCCTCTTTCTCCACAGGAGCCCCGGCCCTTCAGGGGGTTTGGGGTCTTTTGTCCAGAAACCTGGCCTTGGAGGCAGCCTCTTTAGGTGGTTTGAGCATTCTGAAATGTTCCTCAAGGTGAGAAAATGGGATTCACATACCGGTGTGCGACTTGCATGCATCGCGGTGGGAGAACGGTTTGCTCATCCCCCTCTGCAGGTCAGAGAATGGTCCTGGGAAAAGGTCAGCCAAGCTTGGCGAAAACTGTGATTCCCGACAGCTGATTGGAAACACAGCTTCCCAGAGCTGGGGGAAGGGGCCTCGGAGGTTTCACACATGAGGTAACTGAGGCTCAGAGAGGTTGTGACTTGCTCAAGGTCACACAGGTGAGGAGTGGAGAAGTTCGGAGAACAGGGAACCCGGGTCAGCCAGGCTAGGCGCACCCCCTGCTGTTTCTGATTGGCTATTGTTTGTGGTCCGTGCCTCAACTGAGGGTCAACCTCTCGTGGAAAGGAAAGAACAGGGATTAAGACGGCCAGACCTCTGGCTAAGTCTGTTCTGAGGGGAAGCTGATCCTAACAACTCAGCCTGGACGCAGCCTGATCTGGCCAGCTCCTCGGGCAGCCAGCCAAAGCTGGAATTTTCCAAGCGGCCGGTTTAGCCAGGCAAGGGAAGGCCCCCAGGCGTCACTACCTGGGCCCCAGCAGGAGGATAAAGCGCATGCGCTCCGTGGAAGGCTGACCCAGGGCACTGCCTCCCTGCAGCAGGCCCATCACAGCCCGGGCACGTGCCTGTAGCTGGCAGCCGGTGCAGAGCACGTGGCCGGAGCCCCAGACAGGTGCCAGCAACTGGAAACATCTTGGGGGTGTCCACTTCCAGGCAGAGCTTTTCCCTCCATTGTCCCAGAGCCCCCCAGGGAGCTGACACTTGGAAGCTTCCCTCCACACCCCAGCAGTGCCCAGCTTCCATGCGCCTTGGAAAAACATCTGGCTGCCTTGGCACCTAAGCTGGGTAAAAATAGCATGCCATCTTGTGAGCGGGCACCACGCCATCCCGGCAGATGGAGACCAGCTCTGGCAGCCAAGAGACCGCCAAACAGTATGGAAGACATTTGCAAAGGGCAGGATTCGCAGCTGGAGGGGTCACAGGGCTGAGCGCCAGGACCCTAGGTGAGAGGGGTGAAAGGTAAAACAAGAGAGCCAGAGAGAGGGGCAGGACCCCTCTGCCCTTCCCAGGCAGGACAGGGCAGGGGAAGAGAGAAAACGTGCTCGGACACTGGAAGGCAGCAGGGCACACAGGTGAAGGCCTGGTCTTGAAGCCAGGTGGGCCTGCATTTGAATCCTACCTCTGCTTTGACTAGCTGTGTGGCCCTGAGCTAGTGTTTAACCTCTCTGAGCCTTGGTGGAAAGACCATGCTGCAGGGCTCTGGGAAGGGTCTTCAATCATTCTTTCACCCAATAAGCGTTTTATTGAGTGTCTACTATGTGCCAGGCACTGTGCACAGTGTGGGATATGGCAGTGAGCATGCAGCATCTAGTTCTCTTCCAGTGTGGGAGACGGATGTTAATCAAAAGGGACACAAATCAGAGTCA
Organism: Equus asinus; assembly: GCF_041296235.1. Lineage (NCBI taxonomy): Eukaryota > Metazoa > Chordata > Mammalia > Perissodactyla > Equidae > Equus > Equus asinus. Next base: position 29,697,603 of record NC_091810.1, on the reverse strand, counting down.
AGTGTCCACTGAGCTAAGTGCCTCAAAGGGGAGGTTTGCGGTGCAATTAGAACATCTAATGGAGGGGTGGGAGCAAAGGCCACTGGGCAGAGGAGGATGTCCCCGAGGGAGGGATGGCTAAGATATGAAATGTGTGTGGGGATAAACAGAAACACGGGAGAAGGTGTGTCAAGTTCTTACCATGGAGCCTGGGACTGACAAACACTGGTGAGTGGAACGGATCGTGGATGAGTGCTTACAGGAAATAAAATTGTGACGAGAGCAGCCTCTTTCTTCCAGGCTTAGGCGCAGAGCTTCGGCCCTCAGGACCCTGCGCGGTCGTGTCCAAGAGAAAGTCTGACCTCTTGTCTCTACTCGAGGAGAGCCAGAGGCTAGCGGACTTTAAAAATAAAAACTCATAAAAATATCCCAAGCCTCTGGGGAGGTCCCTTTGGAGGCCCCAGGAACTGCCGAGTTCAAGCCACAGAGCTCCCGGGACCCTCCTCTCCTACAACCTCTGGACAGGTTGGCTGGGGTCCACAGCAGGTGCAAAGGTCAGCTCTCTCCTCCTTTCTCTAGGAGCATGAGCGAAAGCCGGGAACCCGGCCTGCTCCAGCCTCCACTGACCTGGCCGTGCCCGCACAGGCCCACCTTGGTCCCCGCGACGGCAGGCCCTGGCTGAGAGCCTTGAGCCTCACCCTTGGGGCCAAGCCTGCTTGTGGGCGATCAGGATGCCAATTTCCTCCTCTGAGCATGTTCTGCAAAAGTGGGGTCTTTTGACAAATGTCAAAACTCTAAGGACACTTTATTCTTCCAATCCGTGAGCACGGCATATCTTTTTATTTCTTTATGTCTTCTTCAATTTCTTCCAATAATGTCTTATAGTTTTCAGTGGAAGGTAAACAAACACACACAAAGATAGGAGAACAGATTACCAGAGAGGAAGGGGGTGGGGGGAGGGCGAAAAGGGGTAAAGGGGCACATGTGTATGGTGACGAATAAAAAGTAGACTATTGGTGGTGAACGCAATGCAGTCTGTACAGAAGCTGAAATATAATAAATACACGTGAAATTTACAGTTATAAACCAATGGGACCTTGATAAAACATAGTTGAAAAAATAAAGACTCTAAGGAAAAGATGTTGGGAAGGGAGTGTGAGGTCCCTAAAGGAACATCAGTGTCAAACTGTGAGACACGCTGCGCTGTGCAGACAGTCAAAGGCGGAACCTTTCTCATGGGCTGGAGTCCCCACCAACCAACGTGCAAACCCCACTGGGCCTCGGCTACCCTGACATCAGGCACGTCATGTGCACATCCGTCGAAGAGGGATGGGGCAGGGGCACGTGGCAAAGGGGATGTTGTATGGGACACTTCCGGAGCCTAGCCGCGAATCCTCACCACCCACCTTCACCACCAGCTGATGCTGCAGCGATGGCATGTGTCCCGGTGGGCTCGACTGCACCTGGCCTCAGCTGCACCCACGTCTCTCACTTTCCCCAGAGCAAACTCCTTGCATGCCAGCCTTCATTCTCCAGTTCTGCCATCTTGGGGGAACCCAAGCCAAGACAGTTGCCTTCCTGCCCTCTCCCCACCAGCTGTCAGGAGAAATGGGGCTTTCAGTGGCACGTGTAGCAGTTCTGTGGTCAAGAAACCAGAGAGTCGCTGCTCTCTCCTCTCCCAGCTGGAACCCAGACAGCTGGATGGGGTGAGCGTCTCTGATTGCTGTGCACGCAGGCCCTTAGCCCAGGGCCTCTCCACAGTGTTAGAATGGAACTCGTCTGCAAACAAAATTACACGCGTAGTGGAGCATCCCCTCGTTTCTCCTAGAGAACTTGGTTTACCTCCTGGAAAATACTCTGTGCTGCCTATTTGTGAGGCTGTGGTTGGAAGGACCTTTTGGCAACCACTGCACTTTGGAATTCCAAAGAGCCGTGTCCCCCTTCCTGCCCCAGAGGCAAACTCAGGCAACTGAATGCCTTCTTCCTGGACTCAATCTGGAACAAGAAACCAGCGGCCAGAGGACTGGTCGGAAGGCAGTCTTCATGATGGCGGTATGCTCCCCAGAGCAGCCTTCCGTAACTTTCTCAGTGTCGTTCCCCGGACCCCAAGCCTGGTCCAACCTCTTATTGAATCTTTGAATAATTAACTGTCCTTGGTTTGAATATCCTTCTAATAAGTTTCCTTTCTCTTTGGCTGGGAGAGTCAGTTTCCATAGCTTGCAACCAGTAATGCTTTCAGATATGCGTGGCATCCCGATATTGAACACGGATGAGAGTGAAGATGCTCCGTTGAAATGGAGAAGGGCGGCTGGAGCTCTGCTCTCCCATGCCTTCCAACAGTGGCCCCTTTGTTATCTCCGAAGTGCTCCTGGGGCCCAAAAGAGCTTAGCTTGAAAACGCTTGATCTCGTCCCATCCCTTTTGTACAAATGAGGAAAGCAAAGCAAGAGAAGTTCACAGATTTGCCAGGACCCCAGCACTGCTTAGTGATGGTCTCAAACTCGGGCCTCCGACCTCCTGGGGCAGTGGCCTTTCTCCCACACCACAGCAGCGGGCTCACGAGAATTTGAGAGATGAACAGACAACAGAATTAAGCTGAGGGGCCATGCAGGGGTCAGGCGCATGCTGGGCTCTCTCCTATGCTTCTCATCACAATCAATAGCAGCAGCAGCCAAGTCCTGGAGGGCTCTGTCAGGGCAGCAGTCCTCGACTCTGCTCTTCCTGTCCACAGACGAGAGCTGGTCCAAGCAGGCACACCTGCGCCCCGACACCTTCAATTCCTGATAACAGATATGCATCGCAAAGCACTCTGCCAGCGTTTCCCAAGGCACAGCTCCCTGAATGCTAGTCCTACAAGATGCTTTCGAAAAAATGAGTCCCATGATCAAACATCTCATTTTCTAGATCCTACGATGCATTTTCTTTTTTCAATGTTTTTTAAAGAGTGGCACCTGAACTAACAACTGTTGCCGATCTTTTTTTTTTTCCTGATTTTTCTCCCCAAATCCCCCCAGTACACAGTTGTATATATTTTTGTTGTGGGTGCTTCTAGTTGTGGCATGTGGGACGCCACCTCAGTGTGGCCTGATGAGTGGTGCCATGTCCGCACCCATGATCCAAACCAGCGAAACCCAGGCCTGCCGAAGTGGAGCACGTGAGCTTAACCACTCAGCCATGGGGCCCGGCCCCGGGTTTTCTTATCTTTTCACATAATATTGTTAAATGAAAGGTAGTGTAGTGAAGTGGTCATAAGCATGTCCTCTGAGGTCTGACTACCTGGGTTCAAGTACCAGTTCTGCCTTTCCTAGCTGTGTGACCTTGGGCAAGTTACTTAACCATTCTGGGCCTCAGCTGCCCCATCCACAAATTGAGAATGAAATAGAAGATCCAACTGTGTTAGTTCCGGTTCTGCAAGAAGCAGATGCCAAGATGGGACGAGATGTGTGAGATGTGTATTGAGGGAGACACCTGTGGAGACAGCAGCCGGAGGAGGCTGGAAAAACTGTGAAACTTTCATTCAGACCCAAGTCCTCCAAAAAAGAGAGGAAAGGCAGAAAAAGCCTTAGATTGCAGTGCAGTTCTAAGAAAGTTTTGGCAACGTTTGGAGGAGCACTTGAGTCAAAGTCGGACATGAGAGGGCTCCTGCATCTCCCAGGAAGGGGCCAGCCTCAGTATCCCAGACGTACTCGTCACGGGCCGGGCCGGGAGCAGCTGTAGGAAGCGGGCCTCCACCCAGGCGCGGGTGGAGTCAGAGCACAGCCACTGGGGCCCTCAGTCACTCGTGCTCCCAGAAGCAATAGGGCTGAGAAGCAAAGCTCAGGCCCCTCCCAGCCCCACACCAATCTCAAAAGGTAAGATTGAGTCGATTTACATAAAAGCTCTTAAAATAGTACCTGGCACACAGTGAGTACTCTGCGTGTGTTGGCCTTAAAACAAACAAGGTTATGAAATCAGGATGCTTCTGAAAATCAATTGTACCCCTCTTGGGATAGTTTTCCTTTTTTTGTTTTGAATCCTGGAAAGCTGTTATTAAACTACCGATTCATCCTATCATCAACGCATCCTGGCAGTGAAGAAACAGGTTTGGGAAACTTTGCAAACTCTGCAACGGAGACTTTCCTTGGCATCTAGAAGATTCTGGGAAGTCCTGCCGTGGACAGACCCACTTCACTCTGTTCAACCCTCTGTTTTCAAAACTGCTATGCCCACGGATCTCTCGTTTGTGTACACTTCCACTAAATTCCTTTTCTCTTTAGTTAGAGAATTTCTGTTGCTTGCACCCAAATCCCACCTGGCACATACCTGATCTCAATATAGCAGAGAGGGAAGGGTGGACCTGCTGTGGTTGAAGGGGAGGTGGACATGGGACCACAATTCCTTGGAATACGTTTTGGCAGACACCATGCTTTGCAAGTGCTGGTTGCTGCTGTTTCAGATGACTCTCAGGAGTTCAGTTCAGAGTAAACGGAGCACAGCGCCGGATGGAAGGATGGGAGAGGAAGAAGGAACGTTTCCTGACGGGCCCAGGCCACCCCACCCTCCCTGCACCTTTCCCACGGGTCCCTGGTTGACACAACTGGAAACCCCTCGTGTAACCCGGTCCCTTCCTGGAGGTTAGCTCACCAGCCTCACTCAGTGAGCAGAGCCCCTCCTCCATCCAACCTCCAGAAGGGAATAAAACACCCCGGAGTAAGAGCCTTTGGCCGCGGTGACCAGAGGCTGAGGGCCATGAACAAATTCAGCAGGAATTTTCCCTCCTTTGCTCATTTACCCTTGGTTTCATGTCCGCCCTGTGCCAGGCGCCACGCCCAGAAGCAGAGATTCAGAGATGGCAAATGCACCCTGTGCTCCCGGGTCGGAACCCTTTCCGGGCCATCTCTGACCCTCGCCAGCCACGTTTTCTTCCTGTCCAGAGTTGTGGCAACTGAGGGCAACTCGCCTCAGCTGCCCTGGGTGTCTCTTGCTTTCTGCAGGGCTTCCCCGCTGTGATGGAGATGCCCCAGGAGCCTGCTTGGCCACGTGGCCCCCAGCAAATATGTAAGTGCAAGCCCCAGGGCAACCTTAACCTGCGTGGGAACAAATACTGCCCTTCCGTGTGTTTTGGTGGACCGTGCTGATGTGTGCTTTGCACGGCCCCTGGGAGGGTCCCAGGCCCACAGCAACGACCCTCTTCATTAGTGTGCCCTGAATTGACCCACCTGCCTTCCCTGTCGGTCTCCCCAGAGCCCACACCCCCTTTCCCAAGAATTACTTCTTCAAAATGAACTATCTGCACACAAGCTCTTGTCTCATCTCTGCTTTTTAGGGGAACCCAAGGTGGAACAATTTTTTTTTTTAATAACAGCATTGCTTTGCATTTGTAGCCATGGATATGGCATGCACTTCATCAGAGCAACTGGGAATAGTATATAAACCTGACATCAACCTCAGTTTAGAGAAGAGAAAAACTGGAGCCCAGAGAGGTCAATTGACTTGCCAAATGTCACACAGCTAGGAAACAGCAAGAACCAGAGCTTTCCCATCTCAGCCCAAGCTGCTGTCATTAGAGGTTTCAGTTCAGGACCTGAATTCAACTTTTTTATTTCTTTTATGCCGGTTTTGAAGGTTGCTCATGAGTAAGCAAGATGAAGAATGAGATGGACAGAGTGTGGAGATGGGATCTGACAGAGGAAGCAACAGAAGCAGAAGTCCAGAAGTGAGAGCCATTCACCAGAGTTTCTTCTGGAAACTAAGGAAAATGGTTTGGCAGAAACGTAGGGTCAAGGAGGCGTGTGGGGCATTGCTAAGACATGAAGCCAAAAATCCCACGAGGCCCTGTGGACTAGGCAGTTTGCTGACTGATGAACCCTGGGAGGCCGCGAGGTGGCAGGGTGGGGAGCGGAGGCAAGGCGGGCAGGAGATGGCTTCAGATTCGTGGGCTTTGCCACCAGTCAGCTGGTCCATACTCAGAGCCTCACCACCTGGCAGCCAGGGACGGCCCGTTTCCCCAAGGACCCAGGACTGCATTCCTGACTGGGTCACCCGTGCCGCTGTTCTCGATCGACTAAAAAACCCATTCTTTTCCTCTTGGGAAGAGGCACATCTTGACCCTCTAATGAGTAACTAATGAAGGCCGGTGAGGGGCTAGAAGGACAGCAGCTCACCCTCCTCCTCGGCATCTCTTCCAGCTGTGGCCACTTCTGCGGAGGGCGGAAGACTGAGAGCGGCTCTCTGCTCAGCCACGTTCATTACTGACGACCGCAGGCCTCGTCTACGTGAGGGATAAAGAACGGTTGTAACAGGTGATCGCACACACCCGTGCACACGCACAGACACCCCGGAAGACTAGCCTCGGCAGGCAGGGCCCTCCTCCCTTGCTGGCAGGAGGTTCAAGTAGCGTGAGCTCTCCTGACAGGGATTTGGCAGTGCACATCAAGGACCCTAATGATGCTCATATCTTTCATTGCTGCAATTTCCCTCCTAAGAATTTGTCCTAAGCAAAGAGTCAGACAAATGCAGAAGGATGCTTGTTCCAGCCTCATGTATATTACGAGAAAATTAAAATCAACCTCAAAGTCCAGTGGGTGAGGCTGGAGTCGATTACAGCATGTCCCTTCAATAGAGGTGATAGGGACATTAAACAAACACGAAGTATGTGGTAGATTGCAAAAATGTCCACAGTGATTCTCCTCTCTCCATGCATGTTCTTTGCAATGTGACTTTGCAGCAACTCCCATCAAGGGAAGGAGTCTGTTTTGCAACCCCTTTGCCATATGACTCACTCTGGTTAATGAAATACAGAGAAAATGATACTTTGTGTCTTCTGAGTTTGGGCCTCAAGAGACCTTGAGCTCTCCTGCTGGCTCTCTCTATTGGGGAAGCAGTCATCGTGAGACCTGCTGAAGTGTGTGTCATGTGGCACCTGGCCAGCCCCACCAGTATACCTGCCCCCTGCAGGAAGGAAACAGGATCTTCGCCTACAGGACAAGAGGGGTACATTCAGTCCATCACTGTGCGTCGGCTGTCGGACGGGACCCTTAGCCATGGGAGATGGGCGCACACCACGGACACTAGTCTTGCTGCATGTCTTCTCCTGTCTGTGAGTAAAGTATTATTTCAACCAGCGCCTTGTGGGTTGCGTTCTCCTTGGCCACCCCAAACCCCTAGAAGATGCAGCGGGCCAGGTCTGTGGGGTCCTGCTTCTGGTGGTTGGCATTGTTCCCATCTCTGTCGTCCTCCACACAATGGGAATCCTCATGTGAGATTGTAGCTGCATCTTCCTGCTCAACACTCTGTCTCTTGCAGAATCCTGCCACCACCTTGTGCACAAGCCCAGCCAGCCTGTTGGAGGATGAGAGACCACATGGAGGAGAGTCCTGTCGTCTCAGCTGAGGGCATCCTAGAGCAGCCTCTAACCAGCTGACCCTCAAACACGTCAGAGAGTCTGATCAAGATCAGCAGAGCTGCCCGCCCAGCCGCGGCTGGTTGCAGGCACATCAGTGGGCCCAGACAAGTCCTGAGGAAACGTCCAGCTGACCTGAGGACTTGTAAACAATAGTAGATACTAATTTTGGAACTCAACAGTTCGCAAAGTATGGTCTAGAGAGCGTCTACAAGGTCAGAACTCTTTTTGTGATACTGTGAAGATGTTATTCAACTTTTCACTCTCGTTCTCTCATGAGTGTACGCCGGGGTTTTCCAGAGGCCACAGGACATGTGATGACATCACCACTTTGATAGCTAGTGGAATAGATACAGTCACCCATTGCTTAACGATGGGGATACATTCTGAGAACTGCATCATTAGGCAGTTTTGTCGTTGTGTGAGCATCACAGAGTATGCTTAATGCAAACCCCGATGGCATAGCCTAGTATGCACCTAGGCTACCTGGTACTAATCTTATGGGACCACTGGCGTATATGTGGTCCACGGTTGACTGAAGCATTGTTATGCAGTGTATGACTGTACTCATGTATTCTTGATTTTCAGATGTTCTCCGTTTTCATTTCCAATGCAGTAAATATTGATAAATATAGCTGACATAAACAAAAGCTCTTTAAGGTCTTGAACGATTTTTAAAGTGTAAAAAGGTCCTGAGACCAAAAAAGTTTGAGAACTTCTGTGTTAAACCATTGGGTTTGGGGGTAATTTGGTAAAGCAGCGGTACCATCTGAGGCAGTGTAGATGCACGAGATGCACCTGGAGAGGCCTTTATACTACAGTATACCTTTCAAAGCAATTTTAAAACACTGCACGAGTTCCACTTTTGTTTAAAAACTTTTATACAAACATATGCATATAACCAAAATGTTAAAAGTGATTACCTCTGGGTGATAGACTTACCAGTAACTTGGATGGGGTTTTTCCCTTTTTTTAGTACTTATCCATATTTTCTAATTTTTTGTAAGAAATGTCTTGCTTATATAAGACAAGGGGCTTTAAAATAAAGTTGGCTTGTCCATACTTTTTTAAAAATTGAGATACAATTGACCTATAACATCATATTAGTTTCAGGTATACAACATAATGATTCCATATTTGCGTGTCTGTATTGCCTTCAGAAAGAAAAGAGAGCGCCTTCTCTTTCCTACAGCCGCTCCCTTCCCGTGGGAAGGTTTGGGTGGAAAGGGTCGGACAGTTAGAGTGGCTTCTCTGTAGCCTTTGCGTGCCCATCCAGAGAAATTCAGCAAAAGGCCCTGAGTTGCCACCTCCTCAACTTCTGGGTGCAGTTTTATCAGATTTCTCTCCCTGCTTTCTTTTCAAATAAGAAGTGAGGATAACTATTCCCAGTGTGAGGACCCTATTCTGAGATGCCCCCAAATGAGAAGAGAGCAAGAGCCATTTCATATTCCTGTGTGCGCAGAACCTCTAGAAGTTGCCTAGGGAACACCAGTGACATAAAGGAGACGTGAGGATACACTACGTAACTTTAGCAACTATTTGTACTTGGCAGATGTCACCAGGGGTGGGGCCCTGGGTGCCTCCCTGTGGAAAAGGCACCAGAGCCCTTGAAGGAATGGGAGTCAGCTGAAACAATGAGAGGGAAGGTGGTAGAATGGTGAGATAGGGGGCTCTGAACTCCTTTATGGCCCCTCCCCCAGAGATCAGTAGCGGTGAGTTCCAGAAGGGGCCCGAGGCTGTGCACACACTGGGTGATTTGACCACAGGCCAGGAAACTCAGAGAGGGGGCAGCCTCTTCCCGGGACTGGCTCCTCCCCCACAGCTCCTGCAGCCCCCAGGGTCTTGCTTCTGCCTCCGCCACCCTGGAAGGCAGGTGACAGGATGGGCTGGGAGCCTGCCGGCTCTGCGTTGCTGAGGCGGTTAATTGGGATCCTCTTCAGCTGACAGGTGAAAAGTCTGAGTGGGCGAGGGGAAGTCAGCTCTCTGTCAGGCCGACTGCCTCTCTCATCTGTCTCCTCTCATTAGGGCTGAGCGGGTCCCAGAGAGCCCCGCGAGGAGAAGAGGCAAATGAGCCAAGCCGTGCCCCCTGTGGCCTGGAAATGGGAGCTGCTGCCCCTGAGCTCCTTAGGTGGGCTCCAGTCTCCCAGAGCCCGGAGCTGCCCACTCTCTGGCTGGGATGGAGACCCAGACCCAGAGGGAAGGCCGCAGGGGCCCAACCCGAGCCTGGCTTTTCTCACTGCCCCCCTAAAAAAGGGCTAGCCAGATCAGATTATATCAGAAATGATTGACTCTTTTATTCTCTCTTTGCCCTCAGCCCCCCACCCGTCTCGGGTTTGACCACATCTGTAGGCTCCATTGAAATGGAACCAATATAAACGAAAACACAGCAGAGCCGGCAGCCCGTGAGGGCGGGATGTGCCACCCAGGGGGCAGGCCACATGCGGCACCGGACTGCCAAGCACGCCTCCTGCTGGGACAGGTGCTGCGTGGAGCAATTAACGCGTCCGGGGCTGGACAGGCCTTGGTGAGTGACAAGTACCACCTACCTACACAGGGTGATTGGAGAGGAAGAGAGAAGGACTTTCCCCAGTGAGCGTTCAAACGTGTGCGGGTTAAACGACTCTCTTGAGTAGGATGGCGATCAGCTGGCAATGTCCCACAAGGTGGCTGCCATCGTTTATCTTCCAAATAGATTCCCAGTCTGAATGGCTTCTGGACACTTCAGCTTCTATGTACGTATGCATAGACTCCACTTGAAACCATGCAGGATTTTTTTTTTAATGAGAATGTTCACAGCTGGCAAAAGCAGAAGAGAAATAGACACTCTAGTAGATTGCTGGTGAGGACGACAATCGGCTGACATTTTTGGTGGCCAGTTCGGGCTCCAAGACTGCTCGCATGTGTCCATGAATGAGAGGCAGGCAGGTGCTAGCAGGTCCGCGATTTTACAGCCTCAGGCATGGTCTTTGCACCAAAATTGTGCTCTCATTGCCGGCACTGGTGGAGCTGAAAATCCACCTTCCTCTGGAGCCCAAATATCTACTGGCACCAGTTCCTGGTGGCCAGCAATTCCCATCACCATGTGGGACAAATGAATGAATGTCTTCTGTGCTACACTCACTTGGAAGGGTCACACAGCAAGGTAGCTTAAGCCCCCAAAGCATCAGAGTTAGATAGCCCCTCTTCAAGTGACAGCTATGGCTCCTTCCTTCCAGAAGACACACATGCTACCAGGAGCTAGGGCAGCCTCTAGTACTAAGTATACAGTGCCCAGAAGTCCTTCTCCCCTTCATGTTTATGCTCTGTGCAACATCTAGGGTACCATGCCAGACTCCATCCCCCGTGCTGAGGGTCCCTGAAACAGGACCACCATCCGAGCTATCTAAATTCATTAGTCTATCAGTGCGTGTGCAAATCCACAGGTGGACAAGTCAAGAGATTTAGATTTCCCAGAGATAGCAAATAGACAACTGGAAAAAGAGTTCTCATCTAATTCTGTTCACCTGGTCATTCAAATTATGGCTCCTACTCAGCCAAAACACCACTACCTGAGCCTAGAAAATGACTGGATTGTGCAGACAAATAGATCAGCGGATGCATCCCTCTGGGGGGTGGAATAAAGTGATTTCCTGCCCACTGTCTCTTTCTTTGCACTATGAGGGACTTTCTGCTCTTCCAAGTGACTTTGAATTTATTATTTCATGTGTATAGCAGATGTTTGGCAAAAATGTCCCAAATTACTCCCCTCCCTGTATTCACATCCTTTCACAATGTGACTTTGCAGCCTCGCCCATCAGAAGGTGGGGTCTGTTTCTCCACCCCTTGAATCTGGGCTGGCCTTGTGATTCACTTTGATCAAAGAATACAGCAGCAGCGATGATGTTTCTGGTCTAAGTCTAGGCCCCAGGAGGCCTTGTGCACTTTGACTTCCTCTCTTGGACTCCAGACCCCTTGGGGCTGGCCTGCTGGAAGAGGACAGACCGGTGGAGAGAGACAAACACTCCCAGCTGGGCCAGCTAGACCAGTTGACCCAGTGCTAACTACAGGTGCATGAGCGAGACTTGCCAAAACTGAAGAACCGCCTAGCCGAACCCAGCCCAAACCGCTGATTCACAGAATCGTGAGCTAAACAACCAGTGCTTGTTATGAGCCCCTAAGTTCGGGGGTTCTTTTTATGCAGCAAGGGCTGATACCATAAGCTCCCAAACTAAGTGGGTCAGGTATCATTGTAGCCAGTCAAGGAGTCAGAAAATGCTGGCACAAGACTGGGTGTTTTTTCCAAGGCCCCATGGCCAGGTAGGAACAGATTCAGAACTTGAACCTAAGTGTCCTGATGGCCTGTTTCTCATGTGCATTTCCCCAGAATGGTAGGTGCTTAAGAAGCTTCTGGACAGCCACCCTTAGAGGCCCCTCCCAAGACAGCCTGCTGTACTTTCTTGGTGACCTGTCCTATTTCACCTGCAACCGCCGCCCCCACCAGCCTGCCTTGCCTCCAAGCCTCAGGAGGCAGCAAAGCCACACACCAACTCTCAGCTCCCTAAGAGCAAGCCAGCAGGCACTGCCAGCTCTTTCAATTGCAGGGCTCCAGCGGCCCCCATGCCAGCCGGCAGCCCTGTCTTTTGCAGGCAGCAAGGGCAGCAGCCCCAAGAACATGAAAACACTTCTTTTCAGCCACACTGAATGGGATCAGTGGGTGGGCCTGTCCACTTGTCGGCATCAGTTGGAGATCAAAGCAAATACAAGAGGAAACAGACCCAAAAGGAAGGAGGAGGGAGAAGCCCCCTCAACATACTCCAAACCCAGCTGGGGCTTCTAAGGGGTAGATGTGGGAACAATCCTGACAAAACGCCACCCCTCCCAAGGAGCCAGCCCAGAGGGGAGAGGATGACAAGGAAATAGGACAAGCTGGGGGATGCAGGGTAGGAAGAGGAAGCATCAGAAAATACAAAGGAAGGAAGGAGGGCAATTGGAGGAAGCAACTCCACCCTCTTGTAGCTTCAAAGAGAGCCTTTCTGTGTCTCAGAGCCTTCAGGGAAACAACAGGAGGGCAGGAGGCCCAAGGGGGAGACAGCGCACACGGGTCCTGGCCGTGCGCACTGGCACCAGCTGCCAGCTGGAGGGAAAACAGGCTGACTGTCCTGGCTACGGAAGCCAGAGGGTGGGGGCTTTTTTCTCTTCTCTGAAGAGTTGGAGGAAACAGAGCCCACCCCATGAACCTGGCCAGGCCCAATTTCCTCCCACAAGGCAAATTCTTTCCTGCGCTTGGGAAACGTACCTGGCTAGAATTCTCATGCCACGGGCCAGGAGCTCAGAGCTTTCTGCCCAGTGGATGGTCCCTCGGGGAAATAAAATGCTTGGCTGATGCAGAACACTTTGATGTCAAAAATCGTCGGAGGGAGACAAACAACAACCAGTAAACGGCTGCTCAATTTGCTCTGAGTCAGTGGTAGTCAGTAATGGTGATGACAACAATGATAATAGTAATAATAATGGCCACATTTAATGAGCACTAACTAGACGCCAGGCTTTATTCTATTGCCGTCTCACAACATCTCAATGGCACAGGCGCCAGAGATGCTGGCAGTGCCCCCACCTCCACCCTTACACATGGCGTGCTCTAGCCTGACATTGACCGTACTGCTTTGCTGGAGGCTTCCTTCTGCTCCAGTCGGCTCTGCCCACTCACCAGTAGGCCAGAAGTGCCAGGGAATTAACAGTCCCACCCCAGAGCAACCTCGCAAATGAGGGATGGAAGTCAGTGGATCAATACCCCAGTTCCCCTGCTCTTTGAGGAGATGACTCTGTGTGTGGTCTTCATTGGATCCCAGGTGGGCTTAACCCTAAGCTCTGGTCACCCAGCATGGCCGTTTGCTTGATAACGCACCTGGTATGGACAGCCTTCCCTTCCCTCTCTCACCTCCCCACTCCTCTCTTAGTGTCCCCTGGGGTCACCTTCCAAGTAAGCTACTTGCACTAGAATCTTTGTCCCGAGGTCCGCTTCTGGGGGAACCCAACCTAAGAGAGTTATAGCTCCATTCTATAGGTGAGAAAACCAAGATTCTAAGGGTTGGAAGAACTCACCCTGCTCAGCCTGACTCAAAGTGCTCTAAAATAACCATTCTCCGTGGCAACTACCATGATTTTTGCTGAGTCCTTTGGGAGCCAAGCAAACTTCAGATCAGATCCATAAAAGCCTAGAGGATGCACCCCATGGAGAGCCGCTTCCGGCCATGCAGGTCTGGGGTCTTCCCAGGAGACTGGATCGAGGTCCAGCTGTTAAGAAGACAACCTTCGGCATCAGGAGAACCTTCGGCATCTGGATTCTCCTTCTGCTGATGCCATATAGTCCTGTGGTCTTGAGCAAGTCCTTCTATCCCTCTGAGCCTCCTTGTAAGGGGCAGTGGCTACCTGTGAGGTGAAAATTCACAGGAGTAGCCGCCCAGTAAGTGCCCCATCCCAGGCCCCAGTGAGAGAGAGGAGAGCAGTGTGGGAGGGGCAGGGCGGCCCCAAGAACTCCGTCTTTGAGGCTTGGGGCAAGGGTTTGCGTTTAACTAGGTTGCTCTGAACCCCCAGGGACATTTAAATAGAGTTAGAATTTTAAAAACCAATCTGATTCCAGAGCACTCCATGCAGATGCCCTGTGCCCAATTAACATTCGGAATTGTGCCAGAGGAACAGCTTCCACAAAGGGCTTCTCGAGCCCAGAGGCCAGTCAGAGCTGGAGGCGCAGCCATAGGCCACTGGCCAGAAAACTGGAGACCACTTCTTGGAGAGAAGAAGACGCAGATCAAAGAGCTTTTGGATGCTAGAGCAGTGGTTTTCCACGGGTGGAGCACAGCTCCCTGGAAGCCTCAGACCTTTCATCGGTGGGCCACTGAGCTGCAGAGCTCTCCTTTGCCCCTGCAGATCCACCCGCCATTTTTTCTCCAGCCTGCTTTGTGTCCTGGGAGGCTGCCCCATACAGAGTTTATCCGCAGGCTCCTTTGCCCTCTGGCTTCCTGTTCGCAATGGCAGGATGCTGGAGGGTGGAAGGAGAGAGAGGTGGGGAATTCATTCCCATGCTAGGTCCCCACAAGTCAGCAGCATGCCTCTACCCCAGGACACAGCCCTGTCTGGCAGCCTTTTCCACCCACCTCTCTCCTTGGCTTCAGGTAATGGCTTACTCCCTTGTCTTTGTAGCCTAAGGGTTTAACAGCTCACTCCTGGTAGCCTGGGGCACTGACCAATCTCTTGTGGTTTCCCTCAACTCTCCAGACACCTTTGTAAATGGTCCCTTTATTAAACTCTCCTCAATTCCCCTGCTTGAATGCATCATCCGTTCCCTGCTGAGAACCAAACACAGCTACCAAATTCAGAACATCAGGTAAAGTTTATTTTGCCACAACTAAGCTTATACACCTTCCACACGACGTGGGCCTGTCTCAGTGCCGAGCTGAGCAGGTCAGGCAGTGTATCTGCTAAAATGCCATTTGGCTGCCAACAACAGAGAAGTGGGTTCACAAGGCTTAAACAGAGAGGGTGTTATTTTCTTACAAAACAGAAGGTCTGGAGGTAGGTAGTCGTTGACACAGATTTTAATGATTTCACGGCCAGCCTCCATTATTCTCTTGGCCTTTCTCTTGTGGATGCAAGATGACTGCTTCAGCTCCAGGCATCTAATCCACACTCAAGTCAGGGAGAAACTGGCCATAAGATAAAGGATAGCATCAGCCACTTCTGTGCAGGAAAGAGAAGGATTTCCCAGAGGCCTCACCCAACAGACTCTCATTTACAGGCTAGACGTGCAGTTGATCATTCTAGCTGCAAGGGATGCAGGGAAGGAATTATCCAGGACTCTCTTCCCCACACAAGGAGGAAAGAAGGGGAAAGGAGGCTGGAAACTGAGTGAGGGTAACAATTCAGCCAGGTCATCCAGGTGCACCAAAAATAGCACAGGCACAACTCAGGGTCAAACCAGCTTCCGCCACCTCCCATTTCCTGTGTTTACTGGAGCAAGTGAGACTTTTGCTGGTCAATGACCAGCAATGACCAATGGTCATTTTGCTGTAAATGACCCTATTCAGCCAGCAACCCTGTCCCTTCAAGTATGCCGCCAAAAATACTAGTATTTTGAAAGTCTAACAGGCCCACAACATTTAAGGTTTTCCTTGTGCTCAGAGCCAATTCCGAGCTCTCCCCATAGCTGCATGGCACAGAGGTTTGGGGCAAAGGGCAGAATCCTTTGGATTACCAATCTGAGAGACTGAAAACAGGATCCCAATCAGGATCCACCCTCCTAGCTCACCACCTCACCCCAAGAACGCACTCATATCTTCTCAACTTCCAAATGTATCCTGCATGGTAAGCAAGATCATTCTTCCCCAATTTTCCCCCCAACTCTGCCTTCCTTTCCACCTCTGCTTGCAAATGTAAGCATAGGACCATGTGGCTGTCCCATCACTGTAAAATGACACCAGACCAGTTGCTCTTTTCTTCTTTGTGCTCATCTGTCTCTTCTCATTTGCTTGACAGTGAACATGTACAGTGTGTAATCATTTTCTTTCATTGAAGTTTTTTTTTAATGACAACAGGCATGCCTCAGAGGGGAAATGAAAATACTGCCCTAGCAAATTATACCTTTGCTTCCATTTTGCCCCTCCAAGGGACACTGAAAAAATATACCCCAAAATGGGCCTATGCAGCTGCCAATCATTTGTGGAGTCAGGCTCAAGAAGCCTTTCAAATGAGTAGTTCAACTTGGTGGACCTCCACTGGCCCCCTCTGAACTTTCCCCATAGTCTGGGGAAAGAAAGGTTAATTCCCCACTGTGTTTGAGGTTTATCAAACATATCAAACTTTCCTTAAACAGTTTGGAGACAGCCAAGCAATGGAGTGACCCCACCAAACACTTTCCCACTGAATTTCAGAGCCGAGCAGTATTTTGATGGAAATATAATCCATATGTTTGCTTCATTTATATATCCTCGTCCACACGACTCTAAGAGCTAGCTGATTGATGTCCGAAGGCCCTCAGAAACTTTCTGAAGAATTTTTTTCTCAAAAAAGGGGAAGCTGCCTTCGCTGGCACCAGCAAGAGCTTGCCTGCCAAGCATCTGAGAGTGAGTCACCACACAGAAGCCAAAGGTCTGGAGAAGCAGATGACAGATCAGATATTGTCCTTCTCCAGGAACCGGGCTCATGGTTATCTTCCAGATCCAATACTTATTAAGCACCTGCTATTTACAAGCTGTGGCATTGGAGGTGGGGAGCAGAGAAGCTACACAAATGACTCATCGATGGATTCTCTTCGAGGAGCAACCACTTAGACTGGGGTCAGCAACTTTTTCTGCAAAAGACCAAATAGTAAATATTTTGGTTTTACAGGTCAGAAGGCATATGTGGCACCTCTGCCGCTGTAGCATGGACGTGATTATAGACGACCAATAAATAATGAAGGTGGATGCACCCTGATAAAGCTTGATTCACAAAAACGGGGGTGGGGCAAGTTCGGCCCAGGAGCCTCAGTCTACTGACTCCTGATCTAGGTGGAACCACAGGAAATTGTTGATATGTGACCACCTGGACCTCCATAAATGGCAGTTTCATGTGGTTCCACCTATTAGTTGGGGAAATCAAATAAACACAGATGACTCTGATATGAAGAAGAAAGTACAAAAGGCCAGCATCACGGTGGAGCTGACTTAGTTTCTCTGATGCTTCTTCTGAAACCATCTTCTGAGGCAGCTAACGATGCCAGCCAGGTGGCCTCACACTCATCTCTCTTTGCTACCCTGACTAACACCCGGAATGCACCAACTCAACCTTCATTTCCAATAAGAAACGTGCAACCCTGGCTTCCTGGTAAAATTACTTTGGGGCTTTCTAGGTTTTACCAGCATTCATGGAAGGGGCAGGACTGGCATGTTTTGAGGATGTTTGAGAAGCACAGAGTAACTGTTGTCAAACAGGTTGGCTCCCTGCAGGTCTTATCAAAGCCATTGACGTGCTAATGGGCTTCTTGAAGTCTCTGGGTGGGGATGTAGCACGAAGCAGCTCCTCAACTGATTTGTTTGGGAGGATCTTTGTGCAAAGCATCTCTCCGAATTGTGGTTCTAGGAACTACCCTGTGGGAAATACTGTACTTTGTGTTTCTAAGAAGGTCAGTGTCCTCTCATGACAGAGCTCATTCCTAGTGACTCTCCTGTGACACCAAGAACAAGGTGAGTGGAAGGAGGTGGGTAAGGCAAAGATTCTGCTGTCAGCCTGACCAGTGTCCTGGACCCAGAGGGGAGAGGGTTAACTCGGGGCTGGTCCCTGAAGCAGCACTGATAAGACGACTGCCACTTTCCATTTCCTGCTTTAAAGGATGTAATTTGACACCCAGACTTGAACCTTTCTGGAAGAATTCATATAATGACATTATGACATCTTGTGGTCACTTAGAGGAACCCAAACTATTCCCTTTGGGTTTTGGTCCTGAAGGAGAAAAGCCCCCACTTAAAGGCCGCCACCCAAAGGAACCCCAGGAGGACACCTTTCCTTGACCTGCTCCTCACTGGCCAACTGGGTACATTTCTACCATTTAGTCTCTCGCTACTCAAAGTGCGGTCCTGGGACCAGCAGGACCAGCAGCAATGCACATTCTCGAGCCAACCCAGAATGATGGAGTCAGAATCAGCCTTTTAAGAAGAGCCCAGGGGATTGGTACACACAGTAAAGTCTGAGAGGCATCACTCCAGTCTCTTTGGGTAAATGCCTAGTCTACGTGGGTAAATGCCAAGTTTTGCTTCTTTCTTCAGCAATGGGAGGAAGAGGTAAGCATCAGAGGCTAGCAAACAGAAGGTCAAGGTAGACGCTCCTCTCTGTCGTTCTCCCTACCTCACCGTTTCCAGGGATTTCCGAGGGCCCTCGGATAAAGTCCATAATTTTATTTAGTTGTTTCCCCAGTATTTATTGGATATTTTTGCCAGATCCCATGCTGAGCAATCTACAGGCCCTGTCTCACTTAATTCTACAAACTGTGAGGCAGAAACTAATCTCGGCCCCATCTCATAGACGAGGAGGCTGCGGCTTAGAGGGAAAGTTGACTTCCAGCTAATTGTGGAGATGCTGACCTCTGCTCAGTCCCCAGAACTCACGAGAGTGAGGATGAAGGAAGAGCAAAGCTAGAAACTCCAAAGAAGAAAGCAGACAGGAGAAGGAACAGCAGCAAATGGGAAGAGTCAAGACAGCTTGGGAAGACGGAGAACGGACAGGCAACGACAAGGCACTTGGACCTTGGCTTTCTCCCCTCTGCCAAGTGCGTGTGGAGATGATGCACTGCAGAATCTTGAAAGGTGCACGAATTGGAGGTACCAGGTACCTCCAGAGGCAGGCATGTGGGGTGGCGCTGAAACAGGAGGGTGGGTTGAAAGGTCAATGCAAGCTTAGACCCCTAGCCCCCTCTCTCAGGCCCACATTGCCAGGCAAATGTCCCAGCTTGGCCTCTGTGCATGAGAAGTCCACTTTCGGGAGAGACTATGCCAGGGACACTGGCTTGGGGGACACCAGACGCCACTAATAGTAAGAATGAGGAGCTGTATTGAAATACATAGAGTCCTGAGGAATGAAAGAGTAAGTGAATATCTGTCCACTGAAGGGTGAGGCTCAGACCCTCTCGCCTAAGTCAGCTCCAGAACGCCCATTGTCTAGCTCATCAACACACACACACACAGACACACACACACACACACACGGCGGCCCCAAGCAGATATACAGAAGTTTCTTCTCCAGGGAAGCTGACTGAGCCAAAAGCAAAGACCTAGAGAATTTGATGTTTGGAGGACCTTAGAAAAAGGGCCCACCCTACAGGTTTTCCAAGCAGACTGTTACACACCCTGGGCATTCGAAAAGAACTTTTAGCTTGACAGACAGAATTCCAAATAGATGAAAGGAGAAAAAGTCACTCACAGGATGCAATGAGTAGAAGAATGTTCTTAAAAACACCCTCAGAAAGAGAAGATAACGTATCCTTTAAACAAGAACAAGGTACTCTCTCAGAAATGACAGAGAATAAGAGAGAGTCTCTGGAAATTGAAAACAGGATAGCAGGCGGGTTAAGTGACCAATGAGATGGCTGATGTGGTCGTGCTTTCTAGACCTTGCTTCTTGCTTCTTCCCTCTTCCTGTTTAATGAATGCTCCACCCAGGCCTCCTTTCAACACTGTCATCAGTCATCCGCTTAAACAGCCTGAAGAGAATGTTACAGGCAGAATTGTCTCTCCCTCAAATTCTTATGTTGAGGCCCAACCCCCAGTACCTCAGGATGTGACTGTGTTCGGAAAGAAGGCTTTAAAGAGGTGGTCTGGTTATAAAATGAGGTCAGAAGGGTGGACCCTAATCTAATCTGACTGGATTCTTATAAGAAGAGGAAACTGGACACACAAAGAAACACCGGGGATGCATGAGCACAGAGGAAAGCTCGTGTGAGGGCACAGCGAGAAGGCCGCCACCCTCGAGCCAAGGGGAGAGGCCTCAGAATGATGTCGACCCTGCTGACACCTTGATCTTGGACTTCCAGCCTCCAGAACTGTGAGAAATAAATCTCTTTTGTCCAAGCCGCCCCATGTGTGGTGTTTTGTCACGGCGGCCCTGGCAGACTAATGGAGAAGACTGCACTAGTTAATTAAGGACTAATTTTCTTATTCTAGGAGTCAAGAACAAAACAAAACAAAACAGGGAACTGGCCCCTAAAAGACTGAATCTTTTCCCAGAGCCTAGAACTCTGTAGGCATGAGTGACACATAAATGGCCTTTATCGTCTGCTCCATCTTCCTGAGAACTGAGGACAAAAGGGAAGGACCCCTTCAGGCAAAGAAGGAGCAAAGGATTCTGGTACAACAGCCACAGGCCAACATCATCCCAGGGAGAGTGCCCGCCCAAGGCCCAGGCCCAGGTGGGAGCCCATCCAGGCCTAGACTCCCTCTGTCCGCATCTGCTCACCACCACCCCCTCATCCCATCTCCCCACCCCTGCTAAGCCCCAGACTCTTCCCCATGTTGGAGTCTATTCCCTGGAAACTTCTGCAGCCCAAACTGGCTAATCTAATCAACTTACAGCATGTTTTCCATACTGCCTGATTATAATTCTCACCTGGGGTGAGTGTTAAATAAACAGCTTCCTGGGACCCTCCCCTGGAGATTCTAGTTCAGTGGGCCATTTGAAACAAGTTGCCCAGAAAATTCTAGCAGAGGCACATTTGGAAAACACTAGACTGATGCCTGCTGAAGAGGATGGCTTCTCTTCTGGATCCAGGGCACTTTGAAATACACATGGTTGCCTTTGGAATCCTGCTGTCTGAGTGACCGTGATATCTGACCTGCCAGAGCCATTGAGATGAGGGGCAGCTCAGCTGCGCGGTGGCTTCCCTGAGCTGGGCTGAGCCACCCTCAATGAGGATGCAGAGATGGGCTTTCCAGGGAGCTTGGCTTCCGCTCAACGAAAAGAAAACCTTGCTGCTTATCAGAGCTGCTGTCTGACAATAGAACGGGGTCTCGGAAGAGAGGGGGTTTTGTGTCTGCGGAGGAATTCAAGCCAAAGCTCAATGGATGCGCTTTGTAAAGGGAGATCGAACCTTCTCCTTGGCACAAAGGTGCCTGACAGATGCTTCCGAAGAATGAGGGGATTGTGTGGAGCCTTGATACCCAAAGTGTGGGCGTTGGTCCAAAAGCTCTGGCATCATCAAGGAGCTTTGAAAAACCTCTCTAATCAAACCCCATCGTCCAAAATCCCAGTTTCCTTGATCCCAGGTCAGGCTCTGGAATGAATACTTCTGAAATCTCCCCAGTTTATCCTGATGTAAAGCCCAGACTGAGAGCCAGAGGGGCAGGCACCCTGAAGGATATCCAACACTGTGATAACAAGGCTCTCCGAGCCAGTGGGAGATAAACTTGCCAGAAAAGGGAAGAAACATACATTCAAAACTACGGTCTCTTTTTCACTTTCTTTTCTGCAAGCCTCAGCAGGAATTCGTCCCTAGCTGCCTCCAAAAGCTATGACTCAGAGGAGTGATGTGACCTTCCCAAGGTTGCTCCACCGAAGAGGCAAGACCCACAGGACTCTGGTCTCCTGTTTCAGCTCTCTTCCTACGTGCCGGGCCACCAAGGCCGGGCTGCAAGGCATAGAAAGAGGAAGGAGACCATCCCCACCCCTAGAGACAGCCTGGAAGTTGCATCAAATCAAAGTCAAAATATGGCAGAAGCAGAAGTAATAATAAGCTCTCATCAAGGATTTCCACATACACACTGGCCACTGTCTTTTCTCTACTTACGTCATCTCGTTTCATCTCTGGAATGATCCAGTCCCATGCATGACTGTGAGGTACTCTGATCAGCGCCTATTTTACTCCCGAGGAAACAGGCTCAGAGCAGTGTCGTCACTTGCCCGAGGCAGCACAGCTGGTAAGTGGCAGAGCTGAGACCCCAAGAGCCTGAACACTTAGCCACTGTGCCCCACGGCGTTGCCCCCGAATGGTAAGTGTTGGGGAGGGGCCTTTGTGGAGGCCGGCAAGTTTGGGAAAGGCTTCCCAGCGGAAGAGGACTTTGAGCTTGGCAGTGAAAGGTCAAAGACAGTATGTGTGGGGGGCAGAGGGGAGGCTGGGAAGCTGAGGCACAGGCGTCCAGCTGAGCCCAATCCAGGAGGTGGTAGGAAAGGGTGGGCTGGCGAGGCCCTCAGCAGGAGGAAGAGGAAGGTCTCACTCTGAAGTTCTAGAGGAAATGGATTTGAAAAGCAGCGGAGGACCGGAGGGCGTGTGTCCCCTTCAGACTGGTGAATGGGCTCTGAGCTCCTATAAGAGTGTTGGGGAGGACACAAGAGGCTGAGGAAGTCTGTCTAAGACCCTAGGAGACATGAGGCCTGAGCCCGCGTCTTCAGATGTTCTCCTCATGGCTCAAGGCTATGCGTGGCATCCTGGGTTTGTTATTGCTACCCGACTCCATTCTTCTTACTTTAAAGGGGCCCCAGGGCTCTAAATCAAACAGGTTCAGAGAGGTCAATGTACTCGGCCAAAGCCACTCAGCTAGAGGATGAGCCAAGATGGAAACCCAAGTCTGCCTCCCATGTTGAGGAAACGAGACTTCCTGTTAAAAATATCAGAACACGTGTTTTTCTCTGCTCCTTCCTGAGAATCACTAACATGAGAGTAAAAAGAATTTTTCTGTCATAAATAAGCTGACAAAGAAAAAGAACAGGAGGGAAGAGCAAGAAGAGACGTCCAAAAAAAAAAAAAATTGGGGGGGAAAGCTGAAAAGTGAGTAGATGAGGGCTAATTCATGTAGCAGAGTTGAGAAAGCTGAAGCGTAAGAGAAGACAATTGGAGACAAGGTGGTCTGTGTCCCCAGGACCCCAGGAAACGTCATCCAGAATTAGAGGCACCAGGGAGCCCTGAAAGCAAAAGGATGCATTAAAAAATCCTTAAGAAGAGGGGCTGGCCCTGTGGCCGAGTGGTTAAGTTCGCGCGCTCCACTGTAGGCGGCCCATTGTTTCATTGGTTCGAATCCTGGGCGCGGACATGGCACTGCTCATCAAACCACGCTGAGGCAGCGTCCCACATGCCACAGCTAGAAGGACCCACAATGAAGAATATACAACTATGTACTGGGGGGCTTTGGGGAGAAAAGGGGAAAAAAAATCTTAAAAAAAAAATCCTTAGAAGAGAATTTAGATCTCCAGATTTCCTCCAACCCCAGGCTGTGAGATACTAACCAATCCCGTAGAAGAAAGAGGCTTAACCTCTAGCCAGCTATGGACAAACAGGCTCTGGATGGGGCTTAGAGGCACAATGGAGGGCCAAGCTCAGCTGTCAGATTCGAACAGGAGGATTAGGTGAAACTCGACACTCTGGATGGTGAGCCTCTCCCGAGCCAGGCTGGAGCCAGGCTGAAACCCGGGGTGACCAATTGTCCCGGTTTACCTGGGACAGAGGGGACTTCCCAGGATGGTGGACTTTCAGTGCTAAGACCAGGGCAGTCCCGGGTAAAGCAGGATGAGTTGTCACCCTTCTTATATCCCACTGAGACCAGAAAATTCCTTCTTGGGAAAAGTGACCAGCCCAGGAAGCAAGACCTACAGGCTGAGAGGGAGGAAAGAAATGCTCTTTCAGCAAGAGCATGGATAGCAAGGTCCCCATCTTGTAAGGAAACCAGCGGTGACCGGGTCCTGCCCCACACGCAGACCTTGCACGCAGCACATCCCAGGACAGGCTCGGCGGGAGGGGGCTCAGGGCCTCCAGTGATGCCAGCTAGGGGTGGCAGAGCTGTCTGCCCACAGAGGGCATTGGCAGGAGAGGCTGCCCCCAGGCGCCTGTCATGTGAAACACCCCCAGGGATGCCCAGAAATACTGGGGGGAGACTTCACGGTGGGAATTGTCACCGTGTGAGCACTCGGACTGCTGAGGGACTGAGATGGGCTCCAGGGCAGTACTCTTCACCACGGCCGACAGGTGGAAACAAATGAAATGCCCATCCCCAGAAGGCTGGATGAATTGGGGTCTAGCCACACAATGCAATATTATTCAGGCATAAAAAGGAATGAAGTGCTGATGCATGCCACAATACGGAAGAATCTCTGGAACATCGTGCTGAGGGAAAGAAGCCAGACCCAAAAGGTCACGTAGCGTAGGATTCCATTTACATGAAATATCCAGGATAGGTAAATCCATAGCGATAGGAAACAGATTAGTGGGAGCCAGGGGCTGGGGGTGGGGAGGTGGAGGATAGGGTGTGACTGCTTAACGGGTATTTACTTGTAGAGGGATGGGAATGTTCTAGAACTAGATAGAGGTGATGGTTTCACAACATTGTGAATGCACTAAATGTCACAGAACCATGCACATTAAAACGCCTAATTTTCTGTTGTGTGAATTTCACCTCAATCAAAAAAGAAAAATTAAATCTAGCAAGGATGGAAAGGCCCGCATACCAGGCTCACCCAAGCTAATACCAACCTCAGCTCTGCTCTGAGGAAGCTGCCGCAGCCTGGGGGAAGGCAGGCACGCTCCCAGAAAGGCAGTGGCTGCACCGCGCCCCGCTCTCTCGCCTACCCTGAAGCTGCACTTAATAACTCAGCCCCCAAATAAAAGGGGAAACACACCCTCACACAGCTCGGACGGGTTTCCTCGCCCCCCACCCCCACCTCGCCCCTCACAGGCCCACAGGGTCCCAGACACCCGCCCAGCACTCCGTGAGCCCCACAGTTCTCTGGTGTGCACAAAGACCTGCTGGTTTCTGGAATGTTCTCATGAGAAACGGTTGATAATCTGGCACCACAGACCATGCTTTGTGCAACTGCAGTTACGTTTGTTTAAGAAGCACAATTAGGAAGGAAAGGCACGCTTTTTTCCCTTGTTGACACCTGGGGGAATTGTTGGTATTCAAGCTGGTCCCTGGAGGCCTCACCCTCCTCTGAAGGAGCAGAAATACACTGCATTCCAGACGGCCTGCCGCAGGCAGGCCAGGAACCTGTTACAGGCCCAGCCCCGGAATGCACAGCCCTGCAGCTCCATGCACCACTCTCAGGGAGCTGAAAACTTCTCCATCCCCTCGATGGGTGCGTGCAAGATTTATTTTTCTTGTGGCAGAATGCTTTTTCTTTTTCTCAAGGAATGTTATGCTGGAAGCCTCAAAATAGAAGGCGGGTTTATAAATGGAGCTTCTCTGGTTGGTGAAGAGGCAAGGGACCCTGACTTCTCTCCTCCCTTATCTCTTTAGTGTCCACCTAAGGGACTTCGGAAGACACTGGGGTTCCCCAGAGCACAGTTTGCTAACCGCTGATCTGGTCCAACGTCCTCATCGTGCATGTCAAAGAATAATTTTTAAAAAGTTAAGAACATGACTCTCACACAAATAGAAAATGAGCACATGGCAAGGATACCTTTAACCTTTTTGTATTATTATTATTTATTAATTTATTAATGAGGAAGCCAACAGGATAGGAAAGCTGGTTCAAAGGCTTATGGGAGAGACCAAAGTCAATACAGTGGAGAACAGAAAGAATGCTGGAATAAGATTGCCAAGTTGGACACAGAAATGATGAATGTCCTCCTACAGATCAATAAAATCGTATTCTTTGGGGGTATCTTTTATACGGCACAGAAATCATTTTCATGACTGCTGGACCAAAATCATTTGCAAGTTATCAATCTTCCACAAATTAGCATCATGCTTTCCAGTGTCTGGGCCTGAATGAGTAATAAATAGTAAATCCAACAATGCTACGATCCCCTAGAGTAGGGGTCAGCAAACCTCTATAAAAGGGGCAGACGGTAAATAATTTTCAGCTTTGTGGGCCATCTGGCTTTTGTTGCAACAACTGGACCCGGCCTTGTTGTAAAGTGGAAGCAGCATAGACAATACGTAAATGAATGGGCGTGGCTGTGTGCCAACAGGACTTTATTTACAAAAACAGGCGGCAGCCAGATTTGGCCTGCGCCCTCAAGAATTAGATAACCCTTGGGCGGGCCTCTCAGTCAGTGCTCTGGTATGGCATTCAAAGGACACATGGTCATCCTTTTGCCTTATTTCCAAGTTTCAGATGCTTTTTCTTACAGATGTGGAAACCAGAAATGAAAAGCAACTTGGCCAAGGGGACGGAGCCCAAGCCAGCTTCAAGGTACAAATCTGCCATCTCTGGTCCTTTGGAAGCTGCAACAGTGCCCACCTCTCCCACCTCAAGGGCAGGCTGGGCGAAGGTGGAAGCAGGAAACTTTCCAGGGACTCAGTTCCTCCCCGTTCTCCCAAAGGACCAGCCCAGAGGAGACGTCCTTCTCTGCCTCTGCGTCTCCAAGGGGGACCCTGGAGGGAATGCAGACTCTGCTCTCTTCACCCAGAGCAGATGGTCTAAGACAGAAGAGCAGGAACCCTCACAGATCCACGCGCTTCCTCCTGACAGGATCCACCGTTTAGATGCAGGTCAAACAGGAGACATCTCCACCAGAAAGAACGGTGAGTCTGAGTGAGTATTTCGTTGCCAGGGTCCCTGGCAAATTGCTGAGGGAGGAAGCGAGGAAACGATTTGACATCGAGCCTTGGAAGTATTTTTTCACTCAACGAGGAATAAAAGCACTTTGTTTCCCTTTCCTTTCAAAATCAGTGCCTCCCCCTCAAACCTACCAGAAATGTCTCTCCCCGCAGGACAGCGATGCAGAGAGTTTCGTAATGGAATGCTGTCACGTGAACAATTAGCCAGGGCCTTTTAAGCAAGCAGCTCACTGTCTGAGAGGAGAGAGAAGTGAGTGAGAAAGGGACGGGCTGCTTCGAAAGGGGGCTGAAACAGGAGTGTGGGGAGGTGAGTCTGCTGCATCAGAACCCTGTCATTGTCACCTCGCTGATGCCCAGGCTCTCTCGCCTTCATCCATTTTACCCAGCACCTACTACGCAGCAGGTGCTTTTCACACATGACCTCATCTAACCCTTGCCACAATCCCTGAGTTCAGACACCTAGGCACATGGCAAAGGTTAAGTAGCCACCTAAGGTCACAGATCTGACTCAGAGCCTACAGAGGGCCAGGCATGGTTCTAAGCGCTGATGCTTATTAATCCTCACAGCTCCCCCGTGAGACAGTCACCTTTATCATTTTCCCCGTTTTACAGAAGAGGAAATTAAGGCACGAAATGTAAACTGCCCAAGGGCCTCAGCTAGCAAGTGGCAAAACCAGGCTTTGAACCTAGGCCATCAGGTTCTAGAGACGAAGTGTTCAACCAGCACACTCACCTGCCTCCCAGAGCCGACGTCTGCCCTTGTCTCCCAAACTAGCTGGTCCTGAGCAGAAACGCAAAAGCAAAAGCTCTGAAGCTTCGGAGGCACAGAGAAGAAACACCTCAGTCAAACGTCTCAAAATCTAGACTCTATCTTTATTTTTTTGGTTGATTGGCTCTTAGAAAAATCTGCGGGGCCAGCCTGGTGGCGCAGTGGTTAAGTGCGCACATTCCGCTTCAGCGGCCCGGGGTTCGCTGGTTCAGATCCCGGGTGCGGACCTGGCACCGCTTGGCAAGCCATACTGTGGTAGGCATCCCAAATATAAAGTAGAGGAAGATGGGCACCGATGTTAGCTCAGGGCCAGACTTCCTCAGCAAAAAGAGGAGGATTGGCAGCAGTTAGCTCAGGGCTAATCTTCCTCAAAAAAAAAAAAAATCTGCAACTTGCGAGGACACAAAAAAGGGGGAGACCAGTTGACCTTTCTAGTCTGGGCCTCTGGCTCCTGCCAGGATGGACTTTAAAAAGACATTCAGTCGCCATGTGTTTATTGAGAAGTTCATCTATCCCAGCCGCGCTTGTGGCGACTGGGCAGGCTTCCCACAGTCTTCACAAATCACAACTTCCGGGGATGAAGATGTGGAACACATGAGCCCAGCCTCCCCTGTCGACTCAGGCTGGGCCACTCAGAGCCTTCCCTGAGACTGCGGCTGTTCCTGGAGCAAATAAGCATGCTCTCTTGGCTGACCAGGGACTCCAACCGGCAATTGTGGGTCACACCCATCTCTGAGACTGTCACTGACAGCCTTGCCAAGAGGGAGAGGGACCCTTGCCTTTTCCAAGATGAAAAGATGCTGGACAAACAGAAATGACAGAAGTGCTCTGTGCTGTTTTTACAACACTTCTACCACAAATGAGTGGTGTCTTTTCCAACATCATTTCGCCAACTCTCCAACACCAGCTGGGTGTCCTACCACTCAACTCTGACACTATCTACCTACAATTAGTGTCAGATCCCACAGTTAAGGGCTCAGTCCCACAAGACTGCCCCGCCTCAGATGCCAGACGCAAGTCCCAGGTTGTCACTTGGCTATAAATTCCAAGGGGGCTCCCATAACGCCCTCCTCGGGTTTAATAACTGACTAGAAGGACTCTGAGAACTCAGGGAAGTGCTTTACCTGTGAACACTGGTTTATTATAAAGGCTACAGCTCAGGAATAGCCAAAGGGAAGAGGTACATGGGTCAGGGGTTGTGTGTGCACAGAGTTTCCCTGTCCTCTTGGGGCTTGTCACCCCCTTGGCACCTGGACGTGTTCACCAACTCAGAAGCCCTCCAGACCCTGTCATTCAGGGGTTTTCACGGAGGTTCCATCACGGAGGCACAACTGAGTAAATCAGTGGGGACTGAACTCCATCTTCAGCCCCCTCTCCTTCCCAGAGGTTGGCGGTGGGGCTGAAAGTTCCAACGCTCCAATCACACCTTGGTCTTTCTGGTAACCAGTCCCAACCCTGCAGCTACATGGGGGCCCCCAACCACTAGTCATCTCATCAGCATACAAAAGACACTCATCACACTGGAGATTCCAAGGGTTTTAGGAGCTGTGCGCCAGGAATCTACGTAGAGCAAATATATATTTCTTATTATGCCACAAGCACCCTTGGGTCATCCATATTAACCCCACAGAATATGAGAGCATGCATTGCTGCCTTCAAAAGGAGACATTTAGCC
The DNA here is from genome assembly GCF_041296235.1 of Equus asinus. Taxonomy (NCBI): domain Eukaryota; kingdom Metazoa; phylum Chordata; class Mammalia; order Perissodactyla; family Equidae; genus Equus; species Equus asinus. The sequence goes on along the minus strand of NC_091810.1, from coordinate 29,668,808 downwards.
TGGCAGAGGCAACGAGATGCTTCTCCCAAATGCCCAAAATATCTCTCGTGGAGAAGGCTGTTGACGCCCATACCACCTCCCGCCCCTCCTTTCCCTGACTCACAGGTCTTCACCTGCCTCCCAAGGGCAGGTGCTCCCAAAGGCAGATCTGAAGCCCAAGCAGGAGGGAGTAGAGCACGATTTCTCCAAACTATTCATGGTGGTTCCATCCCCTTGCCAGGCATCAGTGTGAGCACGGGCCTATAACTTAATTCAGGCCAATGAGACGTGGTGGGGCAAGTCTGCTGATGCGTGTTGGATCAACAAAAAGAAACATGCAGGAAGAGCCCCCTCTCTTCTCCCACTGGCTGTTGTCATGTCTATATAAGCTTCCTAGAGCTATTGCAGCCACTTTGTGACAATGAGGGGAAGGAAATCAACATGCTGGGGGTAGCAAAACAGACAGTAGGAAAAAACCTGGATCTTGTTGATGTAGTAAGCTGCTAAATGAACCAAATCAAGACCATCCTATCTCCAGATTTTTGCTTTCATGAAATAGAGCATTCCTTATTGTTGAAAGCACTTGAATCAGGCTTTTATTTTCTTGCAGTCCAAAATACCCTAAGCCCATGCTAACCCATAGAAATATAACATAAACCATAGATGCAAGCCATGCAAGAAACATTTAATTTCCTAGAGGCCATAAATAAAAGGTAAAAAGAAACAGCTGGAATTCATTTTACTATATTTTATTTAACCTAATATATCCAAAGTGCTATTTTGTCAAATAATCAATACAAAGGTTATTAATGAGTTAAAGTTATTTTATGTTCTTTTCTCCCAACCTAGTCTTCAAAAGCAGTGTGTATTTTACACTCACAGCACAGCTGAACTCGGGCGGGCCTCATTGCACATACTTGATAGCTCTATTGGTGGTCGGCTGCTGGCCCTGACTGATGCCCTATGACGTCTTCCTCCTATTCTTCATTCTTCTCCTTAGTCCTTCCATGGAGCATGCGGGGATTGACCCTGACCTGAAATTTCTGTCACTCAAGGCCTTGGCGAAGACTGGCTTCCCTTGGCGTCTTTCTCATTTCTACAGATGAGCCACTTGCTCTGCCCAAAGCTCTGAGAGCCGACACAAGACAACTGTGGCCCCAGACCGGCCCCTAAGGAGCACCAGATCAGGCAGGGGCAAAAGGAGGGGCGGCCAGAAATCGTCATGGTACGTGAGATGCCACAGGGAGACACCAAAGGGGGGGGACAAGGAGTAGGAGAAAGCTGGAGGGGCATTCTCTGCTCTGAGAGCGTGGATGGAGGGCAGCCCTGGGGGAGGGGGTGTGGAGGAAAGCTGGCCTGCCTGGACTCAAATGCCAGCTCCGTCAGTTCCTAGCTGTGTGACCCTGGGCAAGTGACGTGAGCTCCCTGCACCTCAGTTTCTTCATCTACGAAATGAGCATATTAATAGCACCCCCTCACAGGATTCTGAAGAGGGTTAGACGTGTCAATACATTCAGGGCGCTTAACATGGTGCGTGCCGCACAATGTCTGCTAGTATGTTTCATTTTGAAAAAGGAAGGGAAGAAAGAAAACTAAAAGGCAAGCAAGCTGCTCTACTGGGAAGAAGTAAAAAGGAGATAGTGGAGGGCAGTGGAAGGGAGAGGAAGGAAAGAAGGAAGGAGGGAAGAAAAGAAGGAAAGAAAGAGGGAGGGAGGAAGGATGGAGGGAAGAAAGGAGGGAGGGAAGGAAGGAGTCCCATGGTCCCATGAGGAAGGGAAGGAGGAGGTGGGGGAAGGGAGGGGGGCAGGGAGGAACCCCATGAGGAGGGAAGGAGGAAGTAGGGGGAGGAAGAGAGGGAAGGGAGGAACCCCATGAGGAGGGAAGGAGGAGGTGGGGGGAGGAAGGAAGGGAAGGGAGGAACCCCATGAGGAGGGAAGGAGGAGGTGGGGGGAGGAAGGGAGGGAAGGGAGGAACCCCATGAGGAGGGAAGGAGGAGGTGGGGGGAGGAAGGGAGGGAAGGGAGGAACCCCATGAGGAGGGAAGGAGGAGGTGGGGGGAGGAAGGAAGGGAAGGGAGGAACCCCATGATGAGGAAAGGAGGAGGTGGGGGGAGGAAGAGAGGGAAGGGAGGAACCCCATGATGAGGAAAGGAGGAGGTGGGGGGAGGAAGCGAGGGAAGGGAGGAACCCCATGAGGAGGGAAGGAGAAGGGAGGGGGAGGCAGGAGGTGGGGGGAGGGAGGGAGGATCTTCCCTTTGAAACCAGGTTCACTTCCCCGCCCCCCTACCCACCCCCCACCCCCAGCCCCTGGGGCTGCATGCAAAGCAAAATCCAAAGAGAATTTGCAATATTTACTCTCTCAAAGAACATAAATGGGATCCAGGATGGAGCCTGAGACAGCTCTGTATTAAATTCCCCAGTTCTCCAACATCCTGGGTTTCCCTGTACGGATCTTCTCACCAGAGAGGTTCTTGGCAAGGGGTAAAGGATGTGGAGAGGAAAAGGAACACGAGGGAATGGAGGGTGACAAGGAAAAGGAGGGGAGCACTGCCCAGAGCAGGGGCCCACGGAAAACCTGAGGCCCGAGGGCCCTGCGATAAGCCGGCCCTGGGTCTGGGTGGTGATGGGGAGGCGGGAGCGGGCGCCGCGTTGCGGGAGGTACAGGGCTCTTCTTGCTCAAGGCGCTAAGCTGGGGGCTTTCCATCACAAGTCATTCCTCAGATGTCACCAATGCCAGGGAGGGACCAAAGGACACATGGGGGAGGGAGCAGGGGAGAGAAGCAGAAAGAGAATCCTGAAGAGGGGAGAGGAAGGTGGAGGAGGGAGAGGAGGGGGAGAAGAGGCAAAGGAGGAGGAGGGACGAAGGGAGGAGGACAAGCCAGGGAAGGAGGAGCGGAGAGCTACCTCTGAACTCAGCTGGAGCCAGAAGTCTCCAAGTGTCCCTCTTAACTCCTCCCCAGTCTGTCCCCACCCACCTCTAAGCGGGACAGAAATCCCACTCATTTCCCACAGGAATGCCATGTGCCGGAGCGCCCTGTCCCTCTGGAGGAGTTTGTTGGGGCTGCTCCATACAGGAGCTGCAGAGAGAATGGGCGTTCAGGAAAGCGAGGTGTCCCGGGAGCTGGGGGTCCAGTTCCCCACCCTCCATTCATGTGCCATCTTGGCAAGCCCCCTCTCTCTGAGCCCCAGCATCCTCCCTGGTAAAGCGCCGGAGCTGACTAGGTGAGCTCCTGGCTCTCTCTCAGCCTGTGCTTGGGAAACTGTCAACATTTAATAACCAGAAGCAACTTTTCCTAGTCCTCTGTGCATTAAGTCCCATCGCAATCCACATTCCACAGACAAAGAGTGGAGGCTTAGAATTTAAACAACTTGCCCAAGGCCACTCAGCCAAGAGCTGGCAGGACTGGAATGGGAGTCCAGCCGGGGCGGCCTTGACGTTCACCTCCCTTCTCTAGCCAGCGGGCTGCACAGCCTCTGGGTCTGAGGTGTGCCTCAGGGCTATCTGTTCCCCTTCTATAGCTGCTGAACTCCAAAACGTTAGCCAGGAACCCGGCTGCCCAGGATCGAGAGGACATGCGTGGCTTTCCTGGCAGCTACACGGGGCAGTGACTCCTTTCTGGCCAATGGAATGTGTGGGAAGTGATACGGCCAACAGCAGGTCATGCCCTTACAAGGAAGGGGCACGCACCCCCGGCCCCCCTTTCCTGCCCGCACAATGTGAATCTGGAGATAAGCCATGGTGGCCCGGCAAGGACTAGAGGGAGGTGAGGGAGGCATGCTGGGTGCAAAAGTTAAGGAGGTGCTTACTTTCAGGGTTGCACGATGCAGACCAAGAATGAATGCTTTGTTAACCTTTGCTCCCCAGGCACCTCACTGTGCTCCTGGCTGTGCATGTTGGACCGTGTGGAGAAGGGCAACACCCTAGGAACGGGGGAGCCTCTGCTAATATCACAGAGCAGAGCTGCCATCTCAATCATTGCAAGTCAAATAGCGGGGCCGAGGTGGGGGTGGGGGGAAGTCACTGTGGCCAGTGTGTGGAAAAATGGCCTTGTTGGCAGGCTCACACTGTCTCAGGCTGCTTTCTCAGCAGGAGCTGAGCCACCCGCTCTCCCCAAATGCACTTCTGTCCCTCCAATCGATTCTCCAAGTGACAGCTGGAGCAATCTTTCCAAAACAAGATGCTTTCCCATTGTTATCAGAATCACACAAGAATAACAAGCAGGAGAGCATCTTTCATTGGCCCACAAGGTCCTGCCCACTCAGGTCCCTTCCTTCCTCCATAGCCCTCTCTCATACCACTCTCTGATTCTGCCACCCGGATTCCTTGGGTTCCTTGCAGAGCGCCACCACAGCAGATAGATAGGAGCTGCCTAGAACACCTTCCCTGCCCTCTCTCTTTGCCTCCTTATTTGCCCCCATCCTTCAGGTCTTAGCGGAGGTGCCACTTCCTCGGGGACACCTTCCCTGACATGCTGCAGGTCAGCTCCCATCTTATGCATGCCCATGGCACCCTGTACTCTCTCTTCATAGCACTTCTTAGAGCTGTAGGTCCCTCCCATGGGCAATTACATCATTGTCATCTCCCCTCGAGACTGTGGGGATACCAGGGCCATCTCTGTCTCATTCACCTTGCCTTCCTCTGGGTCTAGCACCGTGTCTGGCCCCTGGTGATGTTCAATAAATATGTGATGAATGAGTAAACAACAGAGGCTCTGGGGCTGTGCAGGAACCTGGGCACGATTGATATGTCTAACACAGCAAAGGGCCCTGTCAGAGTGACGCTTCTGAGAAACGGTCCTCACCCGAGTGACACCCTCTGACTCTGTCTGGTTTGGTTCTCACTACACTAGTTCCAAGGAAATCACAGGAAGCCTTCAGAGCTTGTCACCACCCTTTCCTCTGTCCCAAGTCCAAGCTTATGAACTACCTATCTGCTATGGACAAGCCACACCAACCCTCTGAGCCTCAGCCGCACCCCATGTAAAGTGGGGAAATTCATGGGACCTGCCCATTCTACCTTTTAAGATTATCTTGATTCTCACGATGAGATAATATGAAGGAACATGTGGTGAATTAAAATCCTTTGTCACTCCTCCCACTGAGAAGTGGGGTCTATTTCCTTCGTCCCCTGATTCTGGGCTGGGCCTGTGACTGCTCTGACCAGTACAATAGGGAAGACGTAGCTTCACGCCAGTTCCAGGCCTAACCTTTAAGAGAACTGGCAGCTTCTGCTTCCTCCCTTTTGAAACCTAGCCACCATGCTAGGAGGAAGCCCAAGCAGCCTGTGACAAGGCCCAGAGGATGGAGAACTAGAAGGCCAGGCTCAGCCCTCGCCGGGCTTGCAGCGGATGGCCAGCACCAATCTCTCTGCTGTGTGGGTGAACTTTCTTGCCCCAGCTGAGCTGCCCCATCAAGCCAAAATTGCAAAACTGTGAGCAAATTTTAAAAAAGAAGTTGTTGTTGTTTTAAGCCACTGAACTCTTGGGAGGGAGGGAGATAAGGGGGTTACCAGGCAACAACAGATAATCAAAGCAACAATCTTTGGCCTACTCTGGTTCTTAATACCTTCATTTATTTCAAACTCGGGGTAGTGGTGTCTCCCCAGGGCAGTTCTGGAAGTGTGTGTTCATTGGGGGCATATTTTTGTTTGTCACAGTGACCAGGTTTGGGGGGCGGATGAGATTGTGCTACTGACATTTAACGTCCATGGGGCCCGGGATACTGAATGTATTAAATGTCCTATAATGCTTGAGATATTCACCCACAACGAATTGCCCTACAGGAAATGGCAACAGGGCTCCCACTGAAAAGCAAGGCACAAAATGAAGAGCCTGAATGCAAAAGTGGTTTAAAGATAAAGATGAAATAAAAATATAAGGATTTGATGTAAACTGCTTTCTCAGCAAAGAAAAACAGGGTTCATCTTGATGCCAACTTTAATGGCTTTCAGTGGCTGGCTGGAAGGTTGTATTGAGATGCCTTAAAGGATGCATATGGAATCAGCAAGGACATGGTGCCGTGATCAACTAGTGATGTCTGTCACTGGCAAGGGAAGGGAGAGTGGTGGCCTTTAAGTAGGGTGATCACATAATTTAACATCCAAACTGAAACTCTATGGCAAGGAAAAGGAGGCACCTATTAATAAGTACACTGGTACAACAGGCACAAACTAGGATTGTCCAATAAAACCGGACATGTGGTCACTGCACTTTTATGCCATGGATGTCGTCCCCAGTACATCCTGACATGTATGTAGTTCAGAGACAACCCAAATAGGGGCTGTCCAGACCCACAGGCCTCTGAGATCCCAAACGTTAATTTTCCTTTTAAGTACTCTGTTTCAGTGTGTGGTTAGGTATGAAGAATTGTTCTAAAGAACACATTAAAAATTAATTAAAAGAGTTTCCTCTAATATTTAATCTTACCAGCCATGTATTCTGAGTGATGTATTCCCAGTCAGCGTGTCAAGGCCTGAATAATTAAAAGAGAAGGGGAGTGCGATTCAGCCCCTTGACGAGCCTTTCTGGGGGTTTAGACACAGCGCAGAACCCGGGACTGCATCTCCCAAGGAAAACTTCTGCATTGAACGGCAGGGTCCAGTCCGGTGGAGACACCAGCCGCCGGCATTCATCACGAGGGTCGACGCAGTCCAAACGAGCAGTAGCTCAGAGGGAGATGGAGACGGATGCAGCTCTGCTCTCATCCTGCCTCCTTCCTCTCAGGAAGGGGAGGGGAGGGGTGGTGACTTATGGGAAGCTTCCCAAGGCTCCTCATGAGCTGGGAGCTTCTGTGTTTCCTCACCTCTGAGACGCGCTTCATTTGGTAACGTTTCGGAAATGGAGATGTGACTTAAAATCAATGGGAGGATTGAAGGTGGTATTTCTTAGGAGATGTTCCAGAATGAGGGTTAGGAGCAAGCCACAGTCCGGGCTGTGGAGTCACACTCCACGCTCTGCTGTTTCCCGCCATGTGGCCCTGAGCAAACCACACCCCTTCTGGAGGCCTCAGGTGCCTCATCTGTCAATCGAGGCTATTAATAATAGGACCAAATCGACAATAAATGAAAGAGAGTTTGAGCATAGCGCTTGGCAGGTCGTAGGCCCTCAGCATATGTTAGCGATTATTTCTTTTTGTTTATCCTCTGCATGCTATTGTTAAATTGCTGGTGTATCTAAAAATTGACATCATCTTCAGTGTGTCTGCAGGACTGCCGGTTCAGAAAGAGTTCAAAAACAACCGCTTCTACGCTCGCTCTATGGGACCACCGGAGTATTGATTATGGCCTATTTGGGGGGTGTTGGGGAAGGGGGATTCATATGGGATAGCAGGACTTCATTTGACATTATTTCTACTCAGCTAAATGAAGATTCTCCAGGAGCAACCTCCTCCCCACTTCCAACCCTCCTCCTTCCCACAACTGATGCACGAGGCCCAGGACCCAGGCTTCCTTTTCTTTTAGCAGAAGGAAATCGTCCTGAGGGCCGGGAATGGAAAAGGGGGGCAAAAAGAGGGAGGGTAATTTTCACCTGGGCTCTTATACATACAATAACTAGGTGGTCGCCGCTCGCTTGTTGTGGCCCATGAGGAATGTTGGAGATCTGATGGTCCCGAGAAGGTGGAAAACACAAGTTTTGGACCCAAACAGACCTGAGCCTGCCTCTCAGTTTCCCATCAGTTCCCCACTCCATCCCATATGGGTGTTGGGATGATTTACAGAAATAACTCACGTCTAGGGCATCAGGCACAGCCGGTCTCCCAGTAACCCCCTAGGAAAGGTTAGCTATTATTGATGAAACCCAGAAGTCGCTCAGGCCCATAGAGGAGAGGGTTGTTAGGGGCAAATACCAGAATCCACTCGGGCTGCCTTAAGCAGAAAAGAATTCATTTGAGGGGATCAGATGGCTCCCAGAATCCCTGGGAGGGATAAGGAAGGCCACTCTGAAGCATTGCCACCAGGAGCAATGTCCACACCGTAGGGACTTCCCCTGAGAAAACATCCCTCTCCTGTCATTGCCAGAAGCTCCTCAGACTCAGAACCAATGCCAGGGGCTCCACACTGCTGCCCCTGAGGTCACCATGCTTGCCAGGAGGACAGGTTCCCAGTGTGCGGCCACTTCCTCACGGCGCTCAGTTCTGAACCCTAGGCTCCCACGGATGCATCGGCTTTGCAGAACTCTGCAAGTTATGTTCCAGAATGCAAGGGAATCTAACAATGTGTTTATTCTTCCTTCTGTCTTGATTAAGGCAGGACTCAAAATGTGGGAAATTACCCAGAATGTAGGGAGAGGGCTCCTAGGTGATGGGCAGCCACAAATGACCAGTGTCTGCTCCAGGCTACTCTATCCCTTGGGATTTGGGTAAACTTGGCTCAGAGCCCTGTATCCCAGCCTGCGCAGTTCCCGGCCCCTCCGCACAATTTCAGGAGACTATCCACCTTACTTCCCCACTCCTGAGTCCACTGTGCCCGTTCAGTGTGGACTGAGCATGGACCTTGGCCCCATCACTTGTTTCACAAGAAATCCTGTCACATATGAGGATTTCGTGGTTTCATGATTTTCAGGAAGACTTAAAGAGGAGTCCCTGGGGGGGATCACTGTGTCCACAGCCCAGCCTTCTGTCACCTGTCCCCTTGCCTCTGCTGCCTTCCAAGAGCCCAGGCTCCCAGCTCATGACTCCCACCTCAAGTGGCCCCCTGGGAGTAACCACCTGTCTTCCCTATTATTTGGGGGAGCAGTCCCACCAGACAGGCCCGTGCCCAAGAATTCTGCTTAATACTATTTTCTCCACCTTCATTGTCACCGATGTCATCTTCTCCTTGAGATGCTGTGTCAGTTTTTGAGGGCCTTCCTGGTCTTCAAAATTTACCACGTGGTCGAGGAGTAGCTACTGGTCCATTTAGCTCGAAGATGCCAACACCTGACCTTCTCTTTGTGACCAGGAAGAGAAAGCAGCTGCCCTTTGAGTGTCATTCCATGGGTCTCCCGGAAAGCTGACCTAAGATGAGACCCGAGACGATACAAGTTGTGGATTTAGGAGCTGATCCCAGGAAGCACCAGCAGGACAGTAAGGAAGGGAGATAGGATGGGAGGACGCCCATTAAGGGAACGTTACCAAACAGGTTACCACTGTGGGAATGGGGCTCAGTCCCACTGGACACATCTGAGAGATGTGTGTCCCACAGCTCAAAACTGTCCCACCCAGGGGTGAGGAAGCTGGGTGTTTACCCATTGACTCCCAGCCCTTGTTGGCTGTGGGCTGCTCCCAGGGGCATTAATCCTTGCGCAGTTGCAGCCCGCTCTGTGCCCAGCTGGGCTGACTTCTGCATTCAGAGAAAGCCTGCAGCCAGAGAGACCCTGGCGCCCGTCAAGACCCCTACTGTGTACACCACGCTGCAGAAGAGTTCCAGGGCGGCCCGGAGAAGCTGGACAGGCACTGACCACATCTACTACGATGAGGCGCTGTCTTAGTTTCCGTCATCCCCATAACAAAGTACCCAAAAACAGGTGGCTTAAAACAATGGAAATTTATTCTCTCACAATTCTGGAAGCTAGACGTCTGAAATCAAGGTGTCCGCGGGGCCAGGCTCCTTCTGAAGTCTCTATGGAAAGCCCTTCCGCGCCTCCCCCAGCCTCTGGCAGGTTTTAGCAATTCTTGGCATTCCTTGGCTTGTGGCAGCATCTCTCCCTCTGTCTTCACATGGCCGTCTTCTCCTTATCTCCGCTCTGTGTGTCTACCTCTGTGACCAAATTTCCCCCTTTAATAAGGTCACCAGACCTATGGGATTAAGAGCTCACCTACTCCATACAACCTCAACTAATCACAATGCATTGACCCTGTTTCCAAATTAGGTCCCATTCTGAGGCACTGGGGGTTCAGACTTCAAGACATCTTTTGGGGGGGGCAGATAATTCAGCCCGAAATAGGCACCCGAGACATGTCATGTCCTCTAATCCCGACAGCAGCCTGCAAGGCAGGTGTGACTCTCCCGCTGTCACAGGTGCAGAAACGGAGGCTGGGGGAGGGGTCGGGGGGTGAAGGAACCCACCAAGGATGCCCAGCCCGGAAACTGCAGAGCTGGAAGCTGAGTGCAGCTCTGTGTCAGGCTGAAGTCTCATGTGCTCTCCTCTGAACAGTCACTTCTGGATTGAAGGAACAGCGGGCAAGGGTGTAGGCACTCATGTCAGACCACCCAAGTTCAAATCCCACCGCCCCTGCTCACTCTTGCCAGACCTCGGAGGCTCAGCTTCCTAGTCTGAAAAATGGGCATCAGAACAGCACCTCCAGCACAGACTTACCGCGAGGATCAATGAGGGTAATGGGTGACAAACATTTCATCGAGGGCGGGAACATGGCGAGCGCACGGGGAAGGTTCCTGCCTTCAATGCCATCACAGTCCCATTTAATACTCCTGCACCTTCACATCGCCACTCGAGCCCCTGCACACCATCCAGGATCATTTTTGCCTTTTACTCCTCGTCACAGCTGCCCACAAGTGGCTCCAGGCAGGGACCCGCGGGGCTGCAGGGCCGGGTGGCGCCAGCATCCTTCCAGTGCCCCCGCACGCCCCGCCCCCCACGCCCAGCTTGCTAACGCCCCCGTTCCAGGCGGCTCTGTGAGAACAGCGATAAAAACAGCAGCTCTTAATCTCTTGCCTGCCGCCTGTGGCTTTATCTCAGCCCCTCCTTCTGGGCTGCTGGGGGCTGGAGGGGAGATGGGCAGATTAAGAGCAGCGTTTCCGACATGCCCTCCCACCTCCGGCAAAGTGGGGCCCGCCGCCAGCGGACTTCCTCAAAGCCCAGCGAGGCCGCCGGAGGAATGCACGGCCTCCCTGGCATGGCAGACATTCAAGGAGCCCACAAAGACGCTGTTATGAAAACGCTCCCGAGCTCGGGGTAGGACGGGAGAGTTTCCTTTGCCATCGGGATTGCACATTTCAAGAACAGGAGCTGGGCGACAGAATGCACGCCTGTGAACACACACGGCTCATAAGTAATTCATTTCACCTCCTCCTATTGGAAAAATATTGCAGGGGATGTGGGGGGAGGGAGTGGGGCGGGCGGAACCGCTGGTCTGAACAGGTAGCTATTTCTTTGCCTGGGGCTCAGCCTGGCTGAGAACCAACCTGTCAAAAGTGGAAGTTGAAGGTCAGGTAACTATTGTGCCGTCAACAGCCAGCTTGGCGTTCCTCCGAGTGACCTCCCAGACTGGCCTTCTCTGCCTGCCTTCTGTGTGGTCTTTTCATTCTTGGACAGGATTGTCTTTGAACAGCTAAAAACCAGAAATAGAGCTGAGGACCACAACTTAGCTACTAGGCACTTCCCAGCAACTCCTCACATGTCCCCCTGCTCAGGATGCCGGTGGTACCCGCCAGGGCCTGTGCCAGGCCCCGTGCCAGGCCCCCTCCCTCCCCTCAGGCACCTTACAGTCCAGCGGGGAGGGGGCATGTCGACAGAAGAGGATAAAGTAAGTGTGCGCCTGGCTTACTGTGGGAGAACAGGAGAGGAAAACCTAGCCCAGCCTGGCAGTCAGGGAAGCTTCCTGGAGAAGGGGACATCCCAGAGGAGATGTGAAGAATGAATAGAAATTAGCAGGGAGAACTGAAAGTACAAAAAGAGCATGGCACATTCTGGAATATTCTGGAACGTGAGGTTGCAGAGGAGGGGGGAATGTTGGGAGGATTAGAATTAAAGAAGCAAACGAATTGTAAAGAATTAGCTACAGAGTTTAGTACCTGAGGGGACACTCACTTAAAATTACAATGAGGTACCATCAGCTAAAAATTGTCATGGGTAAATTTTACTTGATAGAAAAATATTGTAAGTGCTTTCTTGCATTCTATCACTTATTCAGGTAAATAAATATTTGCTGAACATCAGCTATGTAGCAGGCGCTGTGCTAGTTACTGGTGAGTCGAAGGTCGTTCAGACCAGATCTTGTCTTCAAGGAGTTCTAGTAGCTAAGGTTTATCACGCTCACAGCCCCAGGCACTCCACATGTCCTGTCCCACTTACTCCTGTCGAGACTGCCTCCTGAGTGGGGGTGCGTGGAAACTCAGCATGCTTTTCCCTCCAACTCACCCGGGTCCCTGTGTCAAATGGGCAGGACTCAGCACAGGTGCACCAGAGAGCTGTGGGGGTTTATGAGATGATTGCAATGCATGCAAGGGGGCAGGAGATGGAGAAAGGAAGGGACAGAGACAGAAACAAAGACGGGAAGAGAAAGCGATAGAAAGATGGAGAGAGTCAGACACATAGGGAGAGAGAGAGAAGGTGGGAGGGAAAGAGGCAGACACAGGCAGATAGACCAAGAGAGAGACAAATGGGAGCAAGGCACAGGATCATTCACAGAAACAGACAGAAAGAGAAAGAAACAGAGAGAATGACACACTCAGAGTGACAGAGAGACTGGGAGGGGGTGCCCGCAGCTGAGTTCTCTCCTAAGAAAACCAGGGCCCCAGTCCCCACCAGTGGAAGTCTGGGCTGGCCAGTGCTCCAGGTGTCCCTAAGACCCAGCTGAGTCAGGGCCAAACCACCGGGAGGGGCACAGGGCCCTGATAAACCCAGCCCAGTGGAGAGAGGGCCGGCCATGGGAGAACTGGAAGGAGGGGCTAGCTGCAGTGGCTCGCCAGCTCTCCTGCAAGGTTCCCACCTCATTTCTGCCCACCGGGCCCCATACGCCCGGCCCTGGCCCTCACCTCAGGGACAGGGTGCTGGCCTCACAGTTAAGGTCAGAGAGCAACATCCAGGGCTGCACCCTTCAACTGGCAGCTGCATGGTCCAGCCAGGGAAGCAGGCCAAGAAGTCCATCTGAAGAAGCAGGCTCCAGGGCTGCTGTGTTTGGAGTCCCACCGGACATCTGAGGCCCTCAGCTCAACAGCCACTGTAGGTAGCAGGCTGTGTATGCACCAGGCCCTGGTCTAATGGCCAGTGTTATTAAATGCTCCCTTGGTGCCAGGCACTGCATTCTTACAGTAAGACAGACACTGGCAGCAGCCCATTTTACAGATGTGGAAATTGAGGCCCAGAGAGGTTAGGGACCTATCTAAAGCCACACAGCCAGCACACTTAACTATAGGTTCGCTGCTACTGTGCTAGGCATTTTTCATTCATTATCACAGAAATCCTTGAAGTGAGTATTAGGACCCACATTTTGTAGATTCAGAAAATGAGGGGTAAAGAGGTTAAGCATGCACAGGTCACAGAATCTGTGAAGAGGAGAGCTGGGATGAGGACCTTAGCATGCTCCGCTCTGAACCTCTTTCTTCCACATCCCGAACTCCAGGACACACACCTTTTTGGCTTGGGCCTCAGCATCCAGGACTCAGCAGAAAAACAGGGGAGACATTCAGACAGAGACACACGGCGCCACACCCTGCAGGGCACCCACCTTCCGCAGCACTGTTGCAGCCAGCGACTTGCCCCCAGCCCATTCCTTGGTGCCAAGGGCCCTTAACCTGGGGCCACAGAACTCAAGGAATCTGTGAGAATTCAGGGGTCAGCCGGCTTGGGCGGAAAAAAACTAGATCATTCTTTTCACTAACTTCTAACCAAGATTCAGCATTTGCCTCCGTTGCAAATGTCGGCGAGAACTCACAGCAGGATTAGCGGCACCGGCGACTTTGTCACCAAAGAAATCACTTTCATACGCAGGATGGTTGTTGCAGATCTCAAACCATTATGCACGCTCATTGCTACTTCAAACTTCCGGTAGTTACTAAACTTACTGCTAGATCTCATTTAATGTTCATAAAGAAGCACGTATATTCCAAATCGATTTCTTTTTCATTTTAATATCTTGATAATTGTATTTCAAAACAATTTCTTTCCTTAGTCCTAGTGGGTAAAATAAAACCATCTGTCTGAGAAGGGTCCCGGGGCTTCATGGGATGCTGAGGGGTCCATAACACACAAAAGTTTAGAATTTCTGGTCTATCCCCTTCTCACTCAGGCTGAAGATGTTCCTTGCTCCCCGGCCTCACTGGATCCCAGGGGTGGAGGCCACAGGTCCAGCCCACTGGCTCCCTGGCTCAAAGCTGAACCTAGGCTGGACGTCTGAGAAGCGCGAGCCAGCCCAGCTAGCACAGATTCCCTCCTCCAGGTTCCCTCAGCACCAAGCCGGAGCACACGCTCAGCCTCTGAGTTTGAAGACAGGACCCCTCACCCAGCTGTGGGTGTGCAGCCAGCTGCTCAGAAGCGCTCAAAGCAGAGCCTTCTTACAGCCAAATTCATTCAGGAGACAGGAAAGTGGCAGGCACTGGTTCCCTACCTTGGCTGCCCAGAGGAATGAAAAAGTACTGATGACTGGATCTCCCCTGGGAGATCCGGGCTGAGTTGCTTTGGGGTGATGCCTGGGCATCGAGATTTTTTAAAACTCCCCAGGTGATTCTAACGTGCGAGAATCGGCAGGACTGAGAGAGCAGAGCCCCAGGCAAGCGCACAGGGCACCCAAGGTCCAGGTCTGCGTCTTGGGCAAGCCGAGACCTCTCTGATCAGCTTCCTCATCTATAAACATTTGGGATGGCGAGAAGGGATCCTGTTTACTAAGCACCCACCACATGCCAGACACTCTACGAAAGGTATTTCCTTCATTCCCCTCCACAATTGTGTGATGGTGGTGGTATCCCCCGTGCTTGGAGTCACCCAGCTAGTAAGTGATGGAGCATGGATGAGGACCCCATGTGTTTGACACAGAAACCCTGTCCTTCCTGTGGCACCACTCTGCTAAATCGGTGTGTCTCCAACTTGCCAAATGTTGCTCAAGGCTTAAGGATTTTGTTAAAATGCGGATTCTGATTCAGTACATCAGGGCTGGGTCCCAAGGGTCTGCATTCCCAGCAGGCTCCCAAATTATCCCAGTGCTGCTCAGCCGGGAGCCCACTCTGGGTAGTAAATGCTTAACAGGTCTTTGTGGCCAGTGTCAGTTCTGATCGGTCAGTGCCTGGGCCAGGCCAGTTGGTTAAGCATTTAGGCCATTCCCCCTATTCTGATGACAGCGCCTAGGTTTGCTCTAGGATCGCTGCCCATCCCCTGCTCAGCCATGTGGCTTGTTGGAGATTGACACCACCCCCGCTCCAGCTTATGGCAGTCAGCACGTCGCGTCCCTCAGCTAGGTGTGATGGTTCAGGGATGGGTGCCTACCTCAAGCCAAGCAAATGGGATACCAAGACTTTGAGAGAAGTTCCTCTCTCTTCTACGGGAGCTCCCAGAAGAGAAGTTCTTTCTTGCTCAGGCTGCTGTGGCTTGAGGATTTAAAGAATGTCGCTGCTGCAGCTATTTTCTTCCACGAGGGCAGAGCGCAGGGCAGTGGGTTGTAAACCCAGTGGCATGGAGCCTCAGGAGGAAGGCAGGCAGAATAGAGAAAAGCCAGGTCCTTGGGGACATCATTGGAATGGCTGGATTAAGCTCTGCCTGAAGCCCACATCTGGGCTATGAATTCACCAAGGCCATTATTGTTTAAAGCCAAGTTGAGTTGGATTCTATATCTCAACACCAGTAGTCCTAAAAGGCGCTCTGGCATCAAAGAGACCAGAGTTTGAATGTCAGCTCAGCCACTCACTAGCTGTGTGGCCTTGGACAAGTCATTTGGCCTCTCTGAGCCTCAGTTTCCACGTCTATAAAATGGAACGAATAATGCCTATCCCATGGTTGTTGCGAGGATCAGGACAAACCACAAATGTCAAAAGCCTGACATCTATGCAATAAATGGTAGCTATTATCAAAACAAATTATTAGTACCATTTTGGCTGGTCCTCATTCTAAAAACTGTATACGTCAGCAGTTGCTTCTAGCTGTTGGCAAAAAAAAGGAAGCAAATTAACCTAAAAGATTGGGGCAGGCGAGGGGAGCCTGCCTCAAGGGTTATGAGTAACGTTGAGAAAGAAGAAAAAAGAGATTGAAGTCTCTCGGTAACCAGGCGAAAAGAGAAAGCTTGTCCTGGCAGGGAATGCAAGGCTTGCCCGGGCCGTAACTGATTTGCTCATAATTCGCTCAGACCTTGGCTCCCTCCAGCAGGGCGTATGGGAGCCACGTTCTGCTTCTCTGGCTATTTGATGGTCCGATTGGCTCAGCCTTCCTAATTGTGTTGTATTGACAAATATATTTGTTTGGAACAAGCAAATGTATTGCAGGCAGGGAACACAGACCAACTCCGAGAATTTATTTTGCTTTTTGGCACCGCTGTGCCGAGCTTAGCATTCATTATGCGCCCGTGGAAAAAGAGTCTCTGGGAACGCTGGCCTGAGTTATCTTTTTAATTCTATTTATTTTTTCAGCTGCATTTCGGATCATGAACAGACTTGCTGGTGCTAAACGGGCCTCGTTGGGTGAAACCTCCTGCCTCCCTCGAAATCACATTGTTTGGATTAAACGTACAAAGACATCAGACAAACCTACGACACCACCACGGGCCATTATCGCTAATGGATGGGATATGGGGTTAAGTCAGTCAAATCCCTGCTCTGAGCCCAGAAAAGTCCATGGAAACCAAATCCTGGTCACCAGATTGAAATCGAAATCAGGTTTAAGTAGAGAGATGGAGAGACGAATGGAAGGCCACTTGAACAGATCATTTGGGGATCACCCTGACCCACTGCGCTGTACCCCTCCCCACAGGGGCCCCTGGAGGCCATATGTGAACAGTGTGGCCCTTCTCCCTGATTGGATGAGGAGGGAGCATCTAACCCCAGAAGGGCCAGAGTCCTTGCTGGGGTTTCTAGAAGAGAGAGTAGGGGGCAGGCAGACAGACTGAGGCAGCACGTGGCCGAACTGGGAGATATGGGCGGCCATGTTGGGTGTCACGTGGGCTGAGTCATAGCCAAAGCTAAAGAAAGGGAACAAAGAGGTCACAGGATGATCCGCAGGAGAGACAACGGGAAAGCTCTTCGGTGGCTTCTCAGCCTCCTGCAGCCCCTGGTTCTGGTCGCTGAGGCTCTGTGCCTCCTAGGAGACATTGCCCGCTTTTGTTCCAGCAAGCTCACAGTCTTCTCTCACTCACATCCATACAAGGGAGAACTATGCAGCCAATGTTGTGGATGAATATTTATTAACAGGAAAAATGTACACAAGGATATTGTTGAGTGCAGGAGGCACGTTTCTTGCCTCCCTTCCACAGATTCTTATTGGGCACCTCCTATGAGTCAGATGCTCCCTATTCACTGGGGAGTGAGCTCATTGTCCCTGTCACATTTATGGTCTGGTTACAGAATGTCAAGTAAGATCCCACTTTAGTAAAGAGATGTGCAACCGGCATGTGATGGGTTTCACACCTGGGGGAGCAAATGGAGCGCCTTTAAAACAGTCTCAAAACCAGCGCTGCGCCGAGTGTGGTCTGTGGCCCCCCAGCAGGGGCGTCACCTGGGAGCCTGTGAGAAATGCACACTTGGCTCCAGCCCAGACCCCTCGGGGGTGGGCCCAGCAATCTGTGCTTTAACAAGCCTTCCAGGTGATTCTGAGACACTCTCAAGTTTGAGAACCACTGCCCCAAAATGCAAAAGTTCAAGGTCCCACCTCCCAAGTTAACAAGAATTTCCAGCTTTTCCCAGGGCACCCCTTCCCAAATGCTGTGTCTTCAAGACCACCCAGGGACACATGCGTGAGTCTGCCATTAATTATAACAATCAGTTATATCGAATTTTACATGCTAATTTAATTCTCATAACAACTCTATAAGATAGGTACTCTGTGTTCCTTACTTTACAGATGAGGAAACTGAGGCACAGAGAGGTTAAGTGACTTGCCTAAAGTCACACAGCTGATAAGTGGTAGAGATGGGCTGCAAACCCAAGCAATCTAGCTCCAGAATCTGTGCTCTTAACCACTAAGTTAAAGTACTTGTCAAAGAAGTCCTGAGCATCTTTGCCACCTGGTAGAGATGGAGAATGTCAGTCCTCGAGACAGACCCTGCAGCTGCTGCCGCTGGTTCTATGCCTTTCTCTGGCCCTCCCTGATCTGATCGTGCTGGGTGAGATCTGCGGTTCCTGCCCGGCCCCCACACCTAGGGAGGCCTCCTTGCCCCTTCAGACCAGGGTGTGAAGGCTCCTGCACTTGGGCAGCGCCCTACAGCAACACTACCTGAGCCTCTGAGAGTGAGAGCCTTGAAATTCTCACACACAGCCGTGCCCTGTGGGGTCCGCACTCAGCGGGGGTGGCGCCATCAGGATCGTTCTCGTATCAGCCTCAACCCATGCCCAGAAAACCCCTGCCTCCATCTCCCCGGGCCTGGGTGCCAAGTCCCGCCTCCTGTTCAGGCTCTCCCTTCCCTTCTAAGCATCTGCTCCAGAATCCTATGGTCCTTTCTGCCTATCTGGCCTTGACTGAAGCCAGCCAAGCCCAAAAGGTGAGGTTGTTTTTTTCCTTTGAATCCCAAGGTGAAGGCCAGAATGCTAGATTCTTCTCTCCCAGGCAAGTCCTTGGTCTCTGTGGGGGAAAAAAATTGTTAATAAAAAAAGATAAAGGGGCGTGGAGCCCAGCTCACCCTCCAGAAGCAACAAAGCTCCAAAGAGAAATGTTGACTGGGAAGTGAGGCCCCTAACTCCACTCACCAGTCGTGTCCCTAAGCCCAGGCCGGCATCCAGCCCATACGTCCAATTACACCGCCGAGGAGCACGGATGCACGCCACTGATAATCATCCGTAGAGAACCAGCTCAGGTTGTTAGAAATGAAAGTATGCCCAGTCTAGCTGACAAAAGTTGCCCCCTGGGCCCCTTGGATGCCACCCCACCTGCCCTGGCCCCACCCCCAGCACCCGAGACCGTCCCATGATCCAGAAGTAGAGGGTTAATGCCTGGCACAGCAAGGGGCCCCACTCAGCCCAGGCGACAGCCGCTGCCTGCTCGGATGGACTTGTGCCCATGCTGTGAAGGTCTGGAAAGACTCACACCAACTTGTTGAAAGAGTGCTTTTTCTCTAGGTATTCTGATGGTAGGTAGTTTTCACTTATCCATGTTTTTCAACTTTTCTGTAAGAAACATGGTTTACTTATGCAATGAAAATTACTGTTTTAAAACGTTAAAGATAACAGTGGGTTATCAGGGAATTTCCTGAGATGGAGTGCAGTGCCCCCTTCTCACTCCCGCCCCCCCCCCCCCCCACTATTAGTGCTGGCGGGCCCCCGTCACAGTACAGCAGGATCCAGGGGGTGTCGAGCGCCTCCTGAACGTGGCCTTGGAGATCTTCGGAAAGCAGGCCCACGCCCTGGGGTTCAGCAAAGAGGCATTGTGCTTCCCTGGCCGTGAGCCCACCTACTGCCCCTGGTCGGTATGACTAACCATCTAATTCTGGAGAAATGGGAACTCATTGAGTGATCTGGCTTCCTCCAGAGAGCAGTCCATTTGTTTCCTGAAATGACTGGTCCACTGGGAAGTGGGCCAGGATGAACGTTTGAAGTACTCAGCAGCAAGAGGAGGGGAAAGAGGAGAAAGCACAAGAGAGCAGCCGGGGGCGATGAAGGGGATAGGAGAGTTCATGTCCTTGTTAGGAGCAAAGATTAGATCAAAGCTAGCAGAGAAGGGCACACACACCACTACCCCTCATCTGCCACCCAGAGCAGACATTGCCAATCAATCACAGCACTTTATCCTGAGAGGCAGCCTCTGCAAGTGTCACTAGAGCTGAATCTCATCTGTCATCCGTGGAGTCCTTGGGCTGGCGATGCCAACCCTCCAGATGAGTCCCCTGGGGCTGCCCAGTGCAGAGATCATGACTCTCCCAGATCTGGAGCCTGCACCAACAGTGCTGTAAGGTCTGGAGTTGTTAATTCCCTCCAACCCCACGGAGACGTCACTCTTTTGAGCATCAGGGAAACTTCCAACTGGGTGTAGCCCTGCCCTCTGCCAGAGGGAATAGGACAGGTCATCTCCTCGTCAAATGCTTTTCAGTAATGGAGCCCTTTCTTCAAGTCACAGCTTAGTCAGAAGGTCAAATGACGAAACACATGGAAGCAGAACTACTGAGCTTGAAAAGGAGGTGACTGTCCCAAGCCACAGCCACCCAACGCCACCTCAGCCCCTGCCTCGACCCCTGGAGGACTTCCCAGGAACTCTGAGAGCTGTGGGACAGCAGGAGAGCACGATCTTATCCGAGTCCTGGCGTTTCACAGCTGGGGAAGCTGAAGCCGAGAGAGACACGACCGGCCAAAATTCACCCAGCCGGCAGGTGACAGAGACAAGGAGTCTCCTGGCTCTTGCTCCGCACACCCAGCCCACTGTCTGATGTTTGGTTCCTTCTTTCTCCATAGGATGCAGTCTCCCTGAGCTACTGCAGGGGCTCGGAGGCCTCAGGACTTGCCTGTCAGCCTGCACCTCCCAATTCTAGATCAGCAGCCTCATCCTCCCCCTCGGCTTCCGATGGCTCACACTGCCTCGTGAACACCTCCACTGCGAGATTCACAAGGACCCCGAACTCACCATCCAACCCGAACCTGAACATCCAACCTGAACCTGAACATCCAACCTTTCCTCTTCCCAAACTGTGCCACCCAGCGTCCCCACTCCAAACAGCCCCGCCAGCCCCTGCGCGTGCTCAAGCCACGAAGCTGAGGTCATCCTTGCATCCTCCCTCCCCACAATAAGCAGTCTCTGTGGTCTTTCACCTTGATCTTGACCTTGACTTTCATCCATTTCTCTCCATCCCCATGGCCATTTCCCTATTTTAAGCCACTATCAGTTCTCCCCTCAGAACAGCCTCATAACTGGTCTCTCTGGCTTCAGGTTCCCCGACTGCATTATTCAAGATGTGGCCAACATCATCTTTCCAAAACACAAATTTGAAACAGCTATTCTCTGGCTTATAATTCTTCAAAGGCTTCCCATTGATCTTTGAGTAATATCCAACCTCCTTGGCGTAGTTTATTATACCCTTTGTAATCTGACCCATTTACCTCTCCACCCCCATCTTTTGGGACTCCCTGATTCAGACTCCTGCAAGACGGAACCACTTTGTGTCCACAGTGTATGTGCGTGTGTGAAGGTCTAAGCTTTTCCAGCACTTCCCTCTGCCTGGAACACTTGCCCCTCCCTTTTCACCTAGCTAACTACTTCAGGGCTCTCCTTAGCTGTCACTCTTCTCACTGTCCCTAATAGTCTGTGCCGCAGTGACCTCCATGAGGCTGCCCAGCACCCATCCCACCTCTTCGCACCCATCACCCCGAACAGCCTTTGCTCAGTGTCCTGTCTGTCCCCCACACTAGACTCAAAACCCCTGAGGTGGGGAATTCTGTCTTGTTCAACACTGGAGCTCAACCTGTGGAACGGAGTTGCTCAATCAATTGTCGACGACTGGATGAGTGCACTGACCCCAGAAGGTTCTTGTTCCTGATTGACCTCACACCATAATCACTGAGTCAGGAGGTTAATGCCCTGATGTACTCACAGGGCACTGTTATTTTATGTAGTATAGAAGATGAGCAAAAAAAAACAGAAAAAGGGGAAAAACCAGGAGTGCATGCCCTGGCATGAAGGGAGTGGCGCTGGGTGCCAAGCCTGGAACCACATGCTGTGCACACAGGTGCGAGCTCCCTGTGCGTCCCAGAGCCGGCCAAGAGTTTTCCAGCCTGTGGTTGGTCTTTTCATTTTGTCTATAAGTGTCTTTCCATCTGCAAAGAGGATCTAATTCCCCAAATTCACCTCAGTGGTATTCTCGAAGAGCACACATCTTTTTCTTAAGCTGACGTTGCACTTTTATTTACGGTGCCACCCAACTTGTCCATAATGTCCCTTGAGGACAGGAGCATCTTATTCTCTGCCGTGTCCCCAGAGCTTAACACAGTGTCTGACACATAGTAGGTCCTCAGTAAACTGGGTGAGTGGATGGATGGGAAGTAAGGAGGGAGGGAAGGAGAGAAAGAAGGGGAGGAGGCTAGAGCTGAAAAGAGGGAAAGAAGAAAGAAGGAAAGAAAATATGTGCTCCATTCATGCTGGGGGCCGGCTGTGCACTGGACAGCAGGCCCTGGCACAGACCTGCTGCAGCCTGGCAGCTGTTGGCCACTGGCTCCCAGCTGGCGTGACACACCTGCCTGGCAGGGCTGGGCTGTGCTTGGCAGCCCTGGTGCCCAACCCCTCCTGCTGCAGGGCAGATCTGAGCCAGGAACCGCCTGAGTCTCGTCCATCACACTCTGCCTGGGGGCCTCCCTCAGACCCCCAAGGCCGGGCCAGATGCGCCCTTGATCAAGCTGCCAGGGATGGCAGTGTCTGGTCAGCCTGGAGGAAAGAGTGGCCCCTGTCCCTTTGGTCTAAAATAACAGCCCCTCCCCTTTTTTTCTGCCTTGTTTCTCTTCCCAGCACTCCTCATTGCCACTCTGTATTCATTAGAGGCAGAAGGAGGTGATGAAAGCCCTCGAACTACAGCCAGACAGCCTGGGTTCAAATCCCAGCACTGCCCCTTCCTGGCTGGGCAACCTTGGGCGAGTTTCTTAACTGTTCTCTGCAGCCCAGTTTTCCCACGTGAGAAGGTGACACTAGCACCTACCCCATAAAGTTACCGTGAGGATCAGAGGAGATGGCGAATGTCGAGGGCTTCCAACAGCACCTGGCACACAGTAGGGACCCTGTGGTGTCAGCTGTCCTTGTTATTACCATCATCCCCACAGCATGAAGCTCTGTGAGGAGCAGACCTGTGCGCTCTTGCCTGGCGCACTCCCACAGTGTGATGAGTTGTAGGCGCTCAGTTTCTTTGGAAGAAAGGGTTTGACGGGTGGGAAAAGAAAAGCCTTGAGAGGGCAGGCAACTTACCCAAGGTCACACAGCAAATTGGAAGCAGAGCGCCCCCTCTTCTTGTTGACTGCTCCACAGGCCTTCCTGAGAGGCCACTGTTGGAGGAGCAGCCGCCGGCCCTTAGGAGCCAAGGCCAGAGCTGCTCGTCCAATGTGGTAACCACCTGCCACACGTGAGCCCCAGCAACGTGATGCTAATGCACTGGAAAGCTGACTTGTCCATGATATTTAATTTTAATCAACTTACATTTAAATTTAAAAACAGCTCCTCTATTCAGTTATCGGAAAACTTTTCTGTGGGTCTGGAACAACTTGGGTGGATAAATCTGCTTTTTCAACTAAAACTTCTAAGGAATCTAAATACAGATCAAGTCTTCCCGTGAAAACGTAGCGTCCAAATTGAGACGCAGGCACCGTCAAAGTATGTGTGCGCACACCGCGTTTGGAAAGCTTAGTTGGTGCAAGAGAAGTATCTCGTGAGTAATTGCACCTATTGGTTATACACTGGAAAAAAATCACATTTGGGATATATCGGGTTAACTAGAATGTGTTGTTAAAATTTCATCTTTTTAAAAGAATTTTTTTAATGTGGCCACTGGAAAATTGAAAATTACTTAGGTGGCTTACATTGTGTTTCCATTGGACGGAGCTGGGCCAGAGGGACAGGAGGGGTAGAGGGAACGTGACTCAGCGGCTGGCAGGGCTGTCGCCCTCCGCTCCAGGACCAGAGGCAGCGGCCGCCCGGGAGCTGGGCGGGGCGACTTGGGGGGCCCGGCGAGCCCACTGCGGTTCCCTGCGCTCGCGCACGCGCTTCCTGCCGGGCAGGGCAGCCGCCCGGGGATTAGCGTTAATTCCCTCCCCGGAGGGCAGATGGGGAGAAGGTTAAGTGCCGAGCGAGTGCAGCTGCCCAATTAAGCCCCGGGAGAGGGCTGAGGGCAGAGGAGGAGGCTGGGGAATGTTCTCAGGGATTCCCAGGGAGACAGGAAGCTGCAAGGGCTCGACCTCCTTTCCCCTGCGCCCGTCAGCAGCTTCCCCCACCCCCCAGGCTCAGGGGGGACCATTCACTCTCCCAAGACCACACAGCGGGCTCAAGCCTGGCCCGCACACAATGGTCCCAACCTCTGCTCCAGCTCTTTAACCGGCAGCCCAGGTTGCAGAGTTGCCCGCTTTGCTATGGCTCTGGAAGACAGACGAGGCAAGGGGACTGCGAGTATAGAGAGGGGTTCGGCCAAGACTGAACCTACTGACGCTGACGCTGACCTACCAAGGGCCATCTGCCCCATGCTTCCTGTGCGATAGCTCAGTGATTTCTCATGACACTCCTCTGCAGTCGGTGCTGTCGCTACCATCCCTGTTTGTAGATGAGGATGTTGAGGCTCAGAGAGGTTCAGGAAGTTGCCCAGGGATGCAGGGAGCCAGTCAGGAAGCCAGGGGTTTTGAACACCACGTGGCCCGATCTGCCCTGAGCTCTGAGCTTAACCACCATGGCGTGGTGCTTCTTCTCCCGGAAGTCTTGCCCACAAATGGCAGGCTTGCCAGCAGCCAGGCCAAGGGGGTGGAATGGCTGCCGGGAGTCTTCCACTGGCTAGCTGGAGCCCTGATCTGGATCCTGGTGAGGAAGGAGGAGGAAGGTCATGTTCCCCAGGGTGCCTTTTCCTTGCCCCAGTTTAGATGCCACCTCCCCCAGGAAGCCCTCATTGACTCCCTCCCAGGTTCCCTTCTAGCCTTCTTACCTGCCCATCCTCCTCGCTCACTCTGCTCTCCTCATCTCTATATCCATCCACATAAAAATAGCCAACATACATACGTGGAGCATTTCACCCACATTATTTCAATTTACCCTTGTGATGGGTAATTTTCTGTGTCAACTTGACTGGGACCTGAGGTGGCCAGATTGAACATTCTTCTTGAGTGTGTCTGGGAGGGTCTTTCCAGAAGAGATTAGCATTTAAGTCAGTGGACTGAGTAAAGCAGGAGGCCCTCCCCAGTGTGAGTGGGCCTCATCTAATCCGTTGAAGGTCTGAAGAGAACTGAGAGCCCGAGGAAGGGGGAATTTGCTCTCTCTGCCTGACTGCTGGGCTGAGAGAGCTGGGTCTTCCCTGTCCTCAGGCGCTGTGCCTCCAGTTCTTGGAACACCACTGGCTTTCCTGGGTCTCCAGCCTGCACACGGCAGGTCCTGGGATGACTCAGCCTCCATAATCACATGGGCCAGTTCCTTATAATAAATCATAAATCTCCTGTTGGTTCTACTTCTCTGAAGAACCCTGACTAAGACAACCCTCATCGCTATCTGGTAAAGATGGCGACATTCTTAGTCCCATCGGACAGTTGAGAAAACTGAACACAGAAAATAAAACTAATTGCTCCCGGTCACAGAGCTCAGAACAAGTCATAACCCAGGCGCTCCCGGCCAAAGCCCCCTCTCTCGAAAGCCACACCGTTCTCGCTTCCTCCACAGCACCTGTTGGATTATTGCGTCTCTCCCGTCTCTTACGAGAGAATTAACCAGCCTCAGTTGAGACAGTGTTAGTAGGCCAGTCATCAGAGCAGCCCTGGTTACCAGTCAGAGTCACTGGGTCTGTCTTGGAGCGAGTCGTGGGCGCTCCATTCCGTCCATTGGGTCAGGCCTTGTCTGCCGGTAGAGCACCCGCGGTGGGCCCGGCACTGAGGGTCTTGCAGTGAACACGGCCAGGGAGGCCCCTGCCCTCATAGAGCCTCCATTCAAGGTGGGGAGACAGAGAAATCAAGGGCTCAAAGAACATAAAGCCATTTCCAGGAGTGACACGGTCACCAAAGGGAATGAAAGCAGGGCACGGGAGGGGCATGCCGAGCAGAGAGGGTGGTCAGGGAGGGCCTCTCTGAGGTGACGTGTGGGCCGGGCTGTGAAGCGAGGCGTGGAGCCACAGGAAGGTCTGGGGAGAGGCCCTTCAGAAAGAAGGAACTGTGAGGACCAAGGCCCAGCCAGGGCAGCACGCTCAGCATGTCTAAACCCAGAAGGGTCCACAGAAACTACACGCAAAGTTCACGGTGGCTTCAGTCATCAGCCAAAGAGCAGAAACAAGCCCATGTCCGCCGCCTGAGGACGGGACAAGTAAAATGTGGTATGTCATACAGCAGCATGTTATTTAGCCACAAAAAAAAATTGAAGTACTGATTCACGATACCACATAGATGAATCTTGAAAGCTTACGCTAAGTGAAAGAAGCCAGTCACGAAGAGCACGTATTGTCGGACTCGCTGTCTATGGAACGTCCAGGGTAGATGAGTCTGCAGAGACAGAAGGATCAGTGGTGGCCAAGGGCTGGGGAGAAGGGGGCAGGGGAGTGACTGGTAACGAGGATGAAGTTTCTTTTGGGGATGATGAAAATATCCTAAAGTTAGACTGTGGCAATAGTTGCACAACTATGAAAAAAACTAAAAAACATTGACCTGTACACTTTCAATGGATGAGTTTTGTGATATGTTAATTAGAGAGACAACCTGGGGCGGGTCACAGAGGTCCTTACAGCTTAAGAGCTTTGGGTTTTAGCCTAACTGTGAGTGGAAGCCATTGGGGTTCCGGAGCCGGCACTCTGGCGATCTCGTTTACATGTTTTAAAGATCAGCCATCCCGGTGCCTGGATTCAAATCCCAGCTGAGCCCGTGTTCCTCGCTGGGGGACTGGAGCAAGTTGTGTTCTCCGTGGGGGCCCCAGGGTCTCACCAGTAGAATGGGATGGTAATAGCATCTCCCTCCTAGGAGCCTAACTGAGTGAATATTCATGAAGGGCTTAGAACAGTCCCTGGCTTGAAGGCAGCAGGTCTGCAGAAGTCTGGCAATTTAAATAAATAAGAAGGAACTCACTAGATGTTTCTCATCTGCCCGGGGAGGCTGCAGTCAGTTGAGATCTGCTTTCTGCTTTGCAAAGCTCTCGGCCTTCCATCCAGCAGTAATTGCTCCGAGGCCTCGTTCCAAATGGGCCATAAATCAGAGGCCAGGGGCTCCTGTTCCCGGCGGCTGGCAGTGAGGCCCCTCCCCAGGGTAATAGGAAGCAGATGGTGCCTGCCCCCCGTCTGGCCTCCAGAGGCTTGTGTACCTGGGCTGCTCACGTCACGGCGGTTGGGGCAAGAATTTCCAAGAGCCCCTTAAAGCGAAGGTTGTCAAAGAAATGGCCTCCTAGGGCTTCCAGATGTTCAGCAGCTTGTTTCAAGCAGGAGGAGGGCAGCTAATGGGAGTCCTCAGGGGCTAAAAGAGGAAGGTAGGGTCATGGATAACACTGGGTTCCTCCCAAGGGCTGACGGGCAGGCAAGCTGTGGAGGCCGCGAGGTGGCAGGCTGCACAGTGCAGGCCTCCGAGTCATGAGGACCTGCTTCCAGCTCTCTGCCTCTCACTCTTCCAGCCTGTGCTCTAAAGTAAAGGATGTCACCTTCCCAGACCTCTGTATTCTCACCTGTGAAATGGGTGTGATGTTAACGGAATCAAACACATTTGAAGAGTGGGAAGTAATTTCAGTGACAGCTCCAGTACTGGGTCTGGCACAGAGTAGATGCTCAAAGAAATAAAGGTGGTAGTGGGCTGTAGTGGGGTGGCCCAGCGGCATAGAGGTTAAGTTCACGCTCTCTGCTTTGGCGGCCCAGGATTCACCAGTTCAGATCCTGGGCACAGACATACACACCATTCATCAACCCATGCTGTGGCAGCGTCCCACATAGAAGAACTGGAATGACTTGCAACTAGGATATACAACTATGTGCTGGGGCTTTGGGAGGAGAAAAACACAAGAGGAAGATTGGCAACAGATGTTAGCTCTGAGCCAGTCTTCCTCACCAAAAAAAAAAAAAGAAAAGAAAAGAAATAAAGGTCCGTAGTATAAGGGAGCCAAGCACAGAGCCTTGTAGTCAAGGAGGTTTTATTGTCCCTGGACACTGAGCACTGTGAAGGACAGGAGGATGCACAGGACACCCTTCAGAAGCTTTCTTTCCATGCCCCCTAAGGCCAAGACTTTGAGAAAGTCCAGAAAATTCCTTACCAATCACTCAGCTATAAGTCTCTGGGTAGTTTGGCTTTAAGTAAGGTTAACGGCTCACCAGGAACCATCCTATCTTTAGCTTCCTCTGATGGGTTGCCAGATTTAGCAAATAAAAATACAGAATGTCAGTTTAATTCGAATTGAAGATAAAAAGGAAAATTTTTCAGTATAAATATGTCTCACTTTTTGGTATAAGCATGTCCCAAATATTTAGTAGAACATACTTAGACTTAAAATTTTTTTATTTATTGTTAATCTGAAATTCACATTTACCTGGGCCTCCTGTGTTGTGTCTGGCCCCCCCTTAGGCTGGGTCCCCTGCTGTGGCAAGAGGACAGCAAACCTCTCCTAGCTTCTCACTGGCTTAGATTGGTCATGTGACTATCCCAAATCGGTCCCTGGGGACCATTAATACACTGGGTGCTGTCACCTGGGTTGCCTGCCCCATCCCCAGTTCTTCCCAAGCTCCTAGGAGGAGTGTGGGTCCCTCAAAGCGTAGTCCAGGTGTTGCGAATACACACACTCAAGAAGCAGAGATGGGTGGGTGCGAGGCAGAGGAAAAAAAAGGAGCCGCTGTGAGCAAAAGCAAGGAGGGGGCTTCCGGAGCCAGGTAGGGTGACCAAAACAAGTGGAGGGCCAAGAGACAAAAACGGATCTCTCGGGGCCAAAGAAACCACCCATTGTGTGTGATGCTGTGACGGCATCTTGGGGGGAACCCCACCTCCAGGAAGTCCTTCCCTAACAACCTCTCTGAGCCACAGTTTTTACATCAGCAAAATGGGGTAACCATTCAAACTTCTCGGGGTTGTTGGGAGGATCACCCTAGGTTCACCTGACTCCTGATTCGGTGCCCAGTTAGTTCTTAGATAGTGGTCACAAATTCAGTTGGCATCTCTCAAAACTTTTTTTCCTAAGGGTAGATTTTTACAAACTGGGGTCCGAGGCTTAGAGACCTATTTCCTTCCTTGAAAATTCCAAGATGAGTTGTGATTGCTGGTGAGGGCTTCTCAGCCTTGTGGCTTAGGACCTTTGGGGCTGGATCATTCTTTGCTGTGGGCACTGTGCTGGGCATTGCAGGAGGTTTAGCAGCATCCCTGGCCTCTACCCACTAGCAGCCAGTAGCAGCTCCCCCAACCCAGCCATGACAACAAAAATGTCCCCAGACATTGCCAAATGTCCCCTGGGGGGTTAAGTCACTCCCTCCATTGAGAACCACTGTGATTATAGAATAAAATACCAATATATGCTCTCATAACATGTTTTAAGCTACTGCATCAAATGTATATTGTAAACCTATTATACTCGTCCCACCAGGGAGGCGCATCTACGTGGGCTGAGCCCGCTGCGGTCCCTTAAAATAAAGTCCACATAAATCCAAGTGAAGACACCACTTCCTGAAGTGAGTAAGCTTGACTATTCTTCCTGCCCCCAGGGACTTTCAAACGGCATTGAAAATGAGAATCATCTGTCTCAAAAATGTTTCCTTGTCAAGTTAATTGAATGGCAAAGGCTAGCGATGGGGCAATGCCCAATCGTGTCTTCAGCTCCCGTTTTAGCACAAGCCAAAGGGCTTCTCGGAACAACACCAGGATTTGTGTAGTGTCCGTGTCTTCAAGTCATGCTCTGCTTTTCACTGTTCTTTTTAAGGCATAGAAATAAGGGTCACAGCCAAGCCTCCAGGAGCTGTGGTGGGCGGGAAGGAGGCAGTGGAGATGCCGGCAGGTAAACAGGAGATGGCAAAATTCAGTTTCAGGCTGTGCTCGACCTTGCATAGAAACCTGGGTTTGCCTCTCACTGGTTGGTGTCCTTGGGTAAGCTGTCTAATGGCTCTGCCACAACCCCTGTCCCACGCGGTCACACAGGGCCCCGCGATCCGAAGGGCTCGTGCTCGGTTTAACGCTCTGCTGTCATCGTCTTGAAATTCTTAATAATTTTTGAACAAGAGCACTGCATTTTCATTTTGCAGTGGGCCCCGTAAATCACGTGGCCGAATCCTGCTCTCTGAGCTCAATTTTCACATGTGTGAAATGGCAGGAACGACACCGTCCCTCTGCAGGACCACCGTGACATTCCAGACCAGTCCAGCGGCTGGCAGCCTGCAATGCTGCCAGTACCTGCCTGGCCATGCCAGGAGCTCAAGTGACCATGGCTGCAGTCATTTTCAGGACCCATCTCAGAAGGAAGTCTTTAACTACAGGCCTGAGACCATGACTCGAAGCTTCCGGAACCTTTGAAATTCTCACTGTTTATTATTTTTGTTACTCCCATCTGTTTCCTGCAGCAATGAACTCTTTAAATGGAAAGGCTGTGAACTTGCGTGGGGGGTGGGGAGCTGCGCAGGGCAGGGGCTGGTGGGAGGCTCCACCCC